>NC_133769.1:251020080-251213561 GCF_003597395.2 Chelonoidis abingdonii | reverse complement strand
AGAGAGATGAAAGTCTTTGGGATCATTGTCCAGGATGGGTTGTAGACCCTGATGATGCGTTTGGAGGGGTTTTAGCTGGGGGCTGTGATGTGATGGCCAGTGCTCCCTGTTGTTTCTTCTTGGGTTTGTCTGTAGCTAGGAGGCTTCTGGGTACAGCGTCTGGCTCTGTTGATTCTGTGTTCTAATTTCCTCGTGCGGTTCATGTGTACGCTTTGAAGAAGCTTGGGGAGATTTGTAGGTGGGTCTCTGTCTGAGGGTTACGAGAGATGCGGTTGTACCTCAGTGCTTGGCCTGTCAGACAATGGATGTGTGATGTGCCCGGGATGGAAGCTGGAGGCATGTGAAGGTAGCATAGTGGTCGGTAAGGTTTTCGATATAGGTGTGTTAATGTGACCATCACTGTATTTGTCACGTGGGTGTCCTAGAAAGTGGAACCTCCTGTAAGATGTGGTCCTGCTTGAGGTTGATGGTGGGTGAGAGTTGTTGAAATCGTGGTGGAAATTTTCTAAGAGCTCCGTCCCCATGGGTCAGATGATGAAGATGTCATCACACATGTAGCGTAGGTAGACCGAAGGGTGTGAGTGGATCGAGAGCTGTGAGGAAGCGTTGTTCCAGGTCAGCCATAAAAAATTTCGGCGTAATTGTGGGCATGCGGGTGCCCATAGCAAGTGCCACTGATCTGGAGAATATCATCTGTCCCATCAATTGAACACCATAGTTTGTGGTGTGAGTAATAATAGGCATACAGAGCTCAGCAGACAGTTGTGCTGTGGCATCATCAGGGAGACTGTTCCTGACAGCTTGTATCCATCTGTGTGTGGGACTGTTCTGGTGTAAGAGCCTCCTACATCCATGGTCTACGGATGGTGTTTTTCTGGGAGGTGACCACTGCATTGTAGTTTGTCCTCTCAGGATAATCAGAGGTGTCATGAGATACGCTGGGAGTGCTGGTTGGCAATACGGGTCAGTAGAGAGTCCATCATATCCAGACCAGTCCTTGCAGGAGAGTGCCCACATGCCCGAGATGACTGGGGGCGCTCCAGGATTTCCCGGTTGTTGGATCTTGGGTAGTTAGATAGAATAACCCCTGGCTCCGTGGCTCTAAGGGTAGTGCTGATTTTGTTCCGGTGGTTAGTGTAGGGAGTGTCCCTGACTAGATGGTGCTGTTCCTTAGTGTATTCATTGCTTATCTCTAGCTTGCTTGCAGCATATATTATCCTACCCCTGGAAATTTCCCAGCACCGCGTTCTGACACGTCTGACGAAGTGGGTATTCACCCACGAAAGCTCACGCTCCAAAACATCTGTTAGTCTATAAGGTGCCACAGGATTCTCTGCTGCTTTTACAGATCCAGACTAACACGGCTACCCCTCTGATACTTGACACTTCTGGAGAGTAATTTATATATATATATATGTAAGTCTCTATTGTCAGTCTCCCTCATTTTTGTCCATTTTATTTCAATATTCTCATCAGTTATCTCCATTGTCTTCAGAGCACTAAATAGATTTAAATGCCTAACAAACTGTCTATAACTGAAATCTTTACTCTTAACAGTAAAATTATGTTCTGAAGTTAATGAAATAGGCCAAATTAATTCATGGTGTCGTTTCATTTACTTTAATGGAATGACACCAGCAATTAAACTGACCCTGTGTATTTAATTAGGTGATTTGGTTTTGATCATTAAGGTTGTCAGTATTAATGATCCTCTTTAAAATTCATGTAAAGTACGCATTTTATATACATATATACGCACAGCATATCTGCGTTAAAGGTATATACATTTATTTCTATATGGTCCTTTTTATTTAAATACCAAAAAGATATCTATCCACAGTTCTGGATGTCCTAACAATTATTTAAAATAATAACACATATAAGGAATAGCTGTCCAACAGCACAACAAAACCCTCAGTCACTAAATTAATTAATCCTCCAGTAATTTAAAGTACCAAAACATATCCCAACCCTCTCAAAAGCCCCATCAACCTATAGCCTGAGTTCTTCTAAAAAATTTCATCTCTGAAGTGTGCTCCAGGAGTCAGCAGTTTCTGGCTATTTTGGACCAAGAAGAGAATAACAAAGTTTCAGAGCCAAGGGGCCCTCACAGAGAATGTAATCTGGTAACTTTCTGTCTGTTTCTCTTTCCTATACCAACAGGCTCCAGTTTGAGCACCTCTGGTTATGGCAGCTGTGACACTGGGAGAGAAGAAATCTCTCAGGCAACCATGAGCAAGTTATTTAGCCGTTCATTCATAGAATCATAGAAGATTAGGGTTGGAAGGGACCTTAGGAGGTCATCTAGTCCAACCCCCTGCTCAAAGCAGGACCAACCCCAACTAAATCATCCCAGCCCGGGCTTTGTCAAGCTTGATCTTAAAAACTTATAAGGATGGAGATTCCACCACCTCCTTAGGTAACTCATTCCAGTGCTTTACCACCCTCCTAATGAAATAGTTTTTCCTGTTGTCCAACCTAGACCTCCACCACTGCAACTTGAGACCATTGCTCCTTGTTCTGTCATCTGCCACCACTGAGAACAGTCTAGCTCCATCCCCTTTGGAACCCCCCTTCAGGTAGTTGAAGGCTGCTTTCAAATCCCCTCTCGCTTCTCTTCTGCAGACTAAATAAGCCCAGTTCCCTCAGCCTCTCCTCGTAAGTCATGTGTCCGAGACTCCTAATCATTTTTGTTGCCCTCTGCTGGACTCTGTCCAATTTGTCCACATCCTTTCTGTAGTGGAGGGTCCAAAACTGGACATAATACTCCAGAAGTGGCCTCACCAGTGCCGAATAGAGGGGAACAATTACTTCCCTCAATCTGCTGGCAACAGGGGCACACTGTTGACTCATATCCACTGTAATCCCCGGGTCCTTTTCTGCCACTTAGCCAGTCGGTCCCCAGCCTGTAGCAGTACATGGAATTCTTCCATCCTAAGTGCAAGACTCTGCACTTATCCTTGCTGAACCTCATCAGATTTTTTTGGTCCAATTCTCCAATTTGTCTAGGTCACTCTGGACCCTATCCCTACCCTCCAGCATATCTACCTCTCCTCCCACAGCTTAGTGTCATCCATGAACTTGCTGAGGGTGCAATCCATCCCATCATCCAGATCATTAATGAAGATGTTGAACAAAACCGGTCCCAGGACCAACCCTTGGGACACTCCACTTGGTACCGGCTGCCCACTAGACATCGAGCCATTGATCACTACCCATTGAATCTGACAATCTAGCCAGCCGTCTATCCACCTTATAGTCCATTCATCCAATCCATACTTTTTTAACTTGCTGGCAAGAATACTGTGGGAGACTGTACCAAAAGCTTTGCTAAAGTCAAGATATATCATGTCCACCACCTTCCCCATATCCAAAGAGCCAGTTATCTCATCATAGAAGGCAATCAGGTTGGTCAGGCATGACTTGCCCTTGGTGAATCCATGTTGACTGTTCCTGATCACCTTCCTCTCCTTCAATTGCTTCAAAATGGATTCGTTGAGGACCTGCTCCAGGATTTTTCCAGGGACTGAGGTGAGGCTGACTGGTCTGTAATTCCCCAGATTCTCCTTTTTCAAAGATGAGCAGTATATTTGCCTTTTTCCAATTGTCCGGTGCCTCCCCTGATTGCCATGAGTTTTCAAAAATAATGGCCCTGCAATCACATCATCCAACTCCCACAGCATCCTCGGATGCATTGCATCCAGTCCCATGGACTTGTGGATGTCCAGCTTTTCTAAATAGTCCTTAACCTGTTCTTTCACCACTGAGGGCTGCTCACCTCGTCCCCATTCTCTGCTGCCCAGGGAAGCAGTGTGGGAGTTGACCTTGTCTGTGAAGACTGAGGCAAAAAAGGCATTGAGTACTTCAGCTTTTTCCACATCATCTGTCACTTGGTTGCCTCCCCTATTCAGTAAAGGTCCCACACTTTCCCTGACCTTCTTATTGTTGCTAACATATGTAGAAACCCTTCTTATTACCCTTCAAAACTCTTGCTAGCTTCAACTCAAATTGTGCTTTGGCCTTCCTAATTATACCCCTGCATGCTCAAGCAATATTTTTATACTCCTCTCTAGTCATCTGTCCAAGTTTCCACTTCTTGTAGCTCCATTTTTGTGTTTAAGGTCACCAAAGATTTCTCTGTTAAGCCAAGCTGGTCGGCTGCCATATTTGCTATTCTTTCTGCCCATCAGGATGGTTTGTTCCTGTGCCCTCAATAAGACTTCTTTAACATACAGCCAGCATTCCTTAAAATTAACCTCTTAAACTGCAACTGGAAATCAATAGGCAGTAGAGTAACCAGACAGCAAATCTGAAAAATCGAGACGGGGTAGCGGGTAATAGGAGCCTATATAAGAAAAAGACCCACAAATCAGGACTGTCCCTGTAAAATTGGGATATCTGGTCACTCTAATAGGCAGCCAGCACAGATCCTGCACCACTGGGGTCATGTGCTCACTACTTAGCAAGTAGGCTGCCTCATTCTGCACCAGTTCCAGTGTCTGAATGAATTTAAGATGTAGCTTCATTGTATAACGGGTCACAATAGTCTAATCATGAGGCAACAATGGAAAAGATAACAGCAGCAAGTTACGAATCTGAGAGAAAAAGCTTGCAACCTCCTGTTCAGGTGCAGATGGAAAAAAAGCCACCCTCGTCACTGTGAAAGCAATTGTTTGATATGATGCTAGCTTTGAGTCGCAAACTTAGATGACCAGTGGTGGATACACACTCTCAAAGATGCCACTTGTCTTCTTCCATAACCTCAGGCTCCTTTTCTCAACCACAATCGTCACCTCAAACTTGTCTGGGTTAAGCAAACTTGATCCCATTTTACCACAGTTTCTACCAGACATTAGCGAGGCTGCTTGGCTGTATTACTCTGGTCAGGCCGTCCATATACATGCTAATTTTTGTTTATTTATTTATTTATTTATTTATTATGAAATAATAATAATTTGGATTATTGGATTATTGTAGCATGGATTATTGTAGCATGGATTATTGTAGCATGAGCTCCCGTCATGGACCAGGACCCTGGTGTCCTTAGCGCTTTACAAACAAGAACAAAAAGTCCCTGCCCCAAAGACCTTACAATCTAGGTATAAAACAAAAGACAATAGATTAATCTGACAGACTGATGGTGAGGTTACAAGGAATAAGGAAACATTATTGGTAAGCATAATTGGCAGTGGGCTCGGCATACCAGTAGCCTAACCATTGCCAGGATTGTTTTGGTTTTTTTTGTAGACTTCACAGCAGAGGAGGGTTTTGAAGGGGGACAATGAGTTAGTTTTGCTGATGTTTATGGGGAGCTTCTCCCTGACATGAGGGTCAACTTGGAGAAAACACGAAAGTGCTTGCTTGTAAATTTAACCTAGTGGGCAATGGAAGCTGATCTCACTAGTTACTCAGAGGCAAGAATTCACCTTTTGATACTGAATGAGATCTGATAGGTAAGGCAGGAATAGGTCATGAAGGGCCTTGAAAGTGAATTCAAGCAGCATGTGTTTGATACGATAGAAAAGGGAGAGCCAGTGAAGGGATGCAAAGAGAGGGATTAAAGCCATGGGCAAGAAAAATGATCATAGCAGCAGCATTCTGAATAGATGTCAGCAGGGCAATGCTGCACTTGTCAAGACTGGAGAAAAGGATGCAGTTATTGAGACGCAAGATGATGAGAACTTGGACATGAGTTTTAGCTGTGTGGAAAGGCTGTATCTTAGAGGTGTTATGCAGAAAGAATCTGCAAGACTTAGACATAGCCAGACATAGCCTGGATGTGAGGACCTAGAGAGAGGTCTGGACTGCAGATGAGAGGATAAAAAAGGTTGCAAGACGGAAGCCTATTGAACCTTACAATTAGGAGAAGTGGAATTGGAGCAACCTCACTTGGGGAAGTTAGTAATTGCTCTTAATTACCCTGTGTAATTTTTTGGATATTTTTTACACTGGGGAAATTTACTATGCTAAATCCTGTCTGGTCTCTCCACCACCCCGCGTGCATGTTACACATCTCCTTTCCACACACACAAGAACTTCTGGAGGTGCACATAAAGTTGATTAAACTTGCTTCCACATGAAAATGAAATAGTAATTGTGGTCAGTCGTTCAAAGAAGCTGAGCACATGCAGCTCCTACTGAGCTGGTTGGAATTCTAAGGTCCTAGTGATTTTAGCACCTCTAAAACTCATTCAGTAAAATTAAAAAACAAACAAACAAACAAAAACCAGATAATTGGCAGGACCAAGGGACCAAAGTCTCTATCACAATGCAGTTCTGTAACTAATACTTTACATTTCTAATACAGTAGAACCTCAAAGATACAAACATCAGAGTTACGGACTTACCGGTCAACCGGACACCACGTGGAACTGGAAATAACCCATCAGGGAGCAGCGGAGAAAAAAACCAAAAAAACCTAGCAACTACTGTGCAGCAGGTGTTCTCAACCTTTTTCTTTATGAGGTACCCCTGCAACATACTATCAAAACTCCAGGGCCCAGTAGGGAGGCCTCAGGATGTTAGCCCAGCAGGGCTCAGGGCTTCAGCCACGGGGAGGGAGAGGGGGCTCCAGACTTCAGCCACTGCAGGGGTTGGGGCTGCAACCCCACGGGGGGCACTGGGGCTCAGGGCTTTAGCCACCGGGGGAGCACTGGGACTCCCTGCAGTTCTGCTCCTGGTTTCAGCCCCAGCAGTCCCCTTGTAGCCAAACCCCTGAGCCCTGGAGCCTCCCACCCCTGGCTCAAACTGGGAGCAGAGCTGTGTGGAGCATTGAGCCCTGGCACTCCCCATGAGGCTGAAACCAGGAGCAGAGCTGAAGCCCCAGCTCTCCCCCCCACCAGATCTAAAGCCCTGAGTCCCAGTGCTCCTGCGGGATAGAAGCCTGGAGCTCCGGTGTCCCAAAGGTCAGAAGCCTTTAGGCCCCGTCCCTGGAGCCCTGACGCCCCCCTACATCCTGGAATTGCAGCCTCCCTGCCTCCCTCCCTGCCCCCATGTCTGAAGTCCATAATGTCTTGTTCAGAGTTACAAACATTTCACAGTTACGAACAACCTCCATTCCCGAGGTGTCTGTAACTCTGAGGTTCTGCTGTAGCACCTGACCTCTGACAGTGTCAAATTGCTGTAGACACACACTTGTAACTTATTAGTCTTGCAACATTTCTTCAATATAAAGTAGGAGATATATTAGCTCGTAGCCTGTCTCTGTGGACCACAGTCTGAGAATGAATGAGAGCAAAATATAAAAATAAATCACTTTGCAGAAAGCTTCAATTAACAGTTCATGAACAGAAAAAAAAATCAAAGAAATTACTGCTGATTTTGTGGATGCTGTTCAGATGCTAACCAAGGTTAATTTCAAGCACTTTTGCAATCTGAGTCAACCTAGTTGATGCAGTACTACATCTCACAAGGTTATAACTAGAATTTGGCCATATGCAGAATGAATTTCAAGATTCTTTCGGGATGGTTCACCTTTTTCAAAGCTTTTAGCCTATTAGAAGTGTGTGTTATCAGATGTTATTTACACTTATGGGTTGATTTCAGACAGTGAATAGTTGGGCAACCAGACTCAACTGCCAGTCAAAATACAACTGAGTTTATTTCCTTTTTATACCTCAGTCTTATTAGTTAAAAAGTCATATTTTCTTGAAGTGACATTACAGTCATGAAATATCACTTTTGAGTCATGTAATGGCCCTGAAATATGACTTTTTCTCACAAACTACCAGTGTGGTATTGCCAGCATGCCAAGCTAATGTCCAGAGGAAAATTTAAGCGTGGTGATAAAAAGAAAAAAAATCCAGAAAACAGAGGTTTATAATGGAAATGCCGACACAACATGAATGATGGGAGATGGAGAATTCATAATAGTGTATAGCAGTGTAACATGCAATCCAATTGATTTCTGCATATGAAACAATGACCTATAACTCATAACATACTGAGTGTCAACCGAGTTATGAGAGTTATTCCCTTGTGTATATTTAAAAAGAGACATTAAAATGAAAACATAACATGATTTACTTTGTGAGAGATAATGTCTTGATTTGACCAAAAATTAATTTTTAAAGTAAAATATGTTTAATATTTTCTGATGGATACTGCCCGTTAGGTAGTGTATCTCTGCATGCCATGTATAGCCTGTAAATGGTGGGAATAAAACTCTTCCTATATCAGAAGGAGCAATCATCAGTTATTTATTTCTGCTATTATGGGGTCTGAAAGAGTTTGTTGCTGATGAATGTGAAGTTTCCCCTTTTGACACACAGAAAAATTATATTTTTAAAGAATTGCATGGTGATATCAGCATGGTATGAATGAGACCCACTCAGAGGTGCTGGGTGCCACTGGGCTGCTGTAGTCAAGATGTTGTGGGGTGGCTGATACCCATCTCTCCCTACCAACCTAGGCTGTGTCTGCAATAAGGAATTTTAATAACAAAGCCAAATCAGTGCAACCAGCTCACTTGCAATGATGTCAGCACTGCTGGGAGTCCTAGTGTAGACAAGGCTCCAGCAGATTTCAAGCACTTTTACCATAGTATCAATTAACCCTGCTGGTCTGTGATACCATGTACTTCCTGTTAGTATCAACTCTCATCAATGCAGTTCCTGGGGAATCATATTCTGATACCTATAACAGCCAGTGGCACTGGCTGAACAGCTCATTTTTCCACCCGAGGTTCTATAGCCACCTCTTACAGAGTCTGAGAGCTCTGCCCAGTTGCACTTGTTGTAGGGCTCTTTTCTCCTTTCACCATCGTGGTGTGGCCCCACATGAAATGAAACAATTTAGATTTAATACAAACAAGTCATCGTAAATAGGAACAAAGTTCTGTTTTCCATTTACAGCATTGGTGCTATAAGAAAGATGGAATACTGCTAGGGCTTTTATTTTGTTTCCTTTTTCTTAATGGACTATTCTGCTTGAATAGACAGAAAAGCAAGAAGACAAGTGAATGTTTACTGTCCTAATGTATAGGCAACTGTGGCTGAGATCATAATAGCTCTGCCCTTGCTATCATAGAGCGAACAGTTATGTCAGGAGACACAAAATTGCTATTTCTGGGGCATATATAGTACTTTCAAATAATTTCTGGTTCTTTTTTTCTCTTGAGACTGGATGGAGTAAAAAATCTATTTCCCCAAGAGGAAAGGGTAATGGTATGTGTACACTACGATGTAAGCCCAATAGTAGAACTCAAGTGTGTAGACCTGGTTTTGTTAACCTAAGGCTTGAGTATGTACACATCAATGCTAGGTTAGGAATTGTTGAACTCTGGATCTCAACCTGTGACTCCAGTGTCTACACTGAATTTATGTGGGCCTGAGTCCAGCCACCCATATTCCAGACTTACTAGCATCCTCCCAAAACATGGCCACTCTAACCCTTTGCACATGGTATAGTGTAGGAGATCTCAAATGTCCACCAAACTTGACTGTCCAGAGGACAAAAATAGTCCACCTGTGAGATTGTGGGATACTTTTGGCAGATTCCCAGAGAATGAGTCCAGTGTATAGTGCAAAGCAAATAGGACTTGAACACTGGGTCCCAGCTTGACTCCTGCTTGGACTCTCCACCCTTGTGGGGTCTGGGGACTCTGGGTATGAGCCCTGGGTTAGTGCGATTTCAGTGTAGACAGAAGGGGGTTTAGGCTTGAGCCTGAGTTCAAACCCTGGGCTTACATTTCACTGTAGACATTCCCCGAAAAGTATGTCCCATGGGGACAAAAGCCCCGTGGCATGGCCAGGGCTGACCCAGCTCAGCTGACTTGGAGTCACGGAACTCAGGCTGTAGGACTAAACATTGCTGTGTAGACGTTCAGGCTTGGGCTGGAGTGCAAGTTCTGGGACCCTCCATACTCTCAGGGTCCCAGAGCTTGGGCTCCAGCCCAAGCCCAAACATCTACACAGCTATTTTTCAGCCCTCCCCGAGTCTGAGCCTGTGAAACCAAGTCAGCTGACCTGGGCCAACCTCCGTTGTTTTTTTATCTCCATGTAGACATACCCTAAGAGACCACTATAAGTCCATTCACATATTTTGGGCAGAGAAGCTGGAAATCAAGCCTAAAGCACAGGAGAAAAAAGAAAATAATATCACTAATCTACCATCTTCTAATGTGCTTTTATTAGTGTATCACACTTGCAAAAATATCCAAAATGTGCTAGGTATGAAATTAGTCCGTACAAGAGCAGTGATGCCTAAACAGTGAACATCCACAATCTAAGCTGAACACATTAACTCCTGAAACTTGGAAGCTGCTCCACCCAGGCAAATCCCTTTGCCTACATGGACCCCACCAAAATCAACAAAGCTCGTTGTCAACAAAGTGATCTGCCTGCAGAGACCTCACCGAGGCGCCACATAGGCACAGGGTTCCACATGAGCAGAGAAGCTTGCAGGAGTAAGACCTAAGAGTATGTCTACACTGCAAAGACAAAACTGCAGCCACCCATCACTACAAAACAGTGGCAAGTCAGCCTGCTGCACTGCAAATCTTCTTGACATCTTGTTCTCTTTTCTCATGCCATGCACTGAATTAAGTATTTCACACCATAATTTTCAATAATAATGAAATATAATGACAATTAGGAATACTATTGAAATTATTTTGGCAGTGAGTTTTTTATTATCATTTTATTACTACCAAAGTGTTGCAGAATTGCTCTTTCTACTGTATGTGCAACCCTGTTTGTGAGTGAAAGGGAAAGCAATAAAAGTCCGTTCTACAAAATTTCATATTCCTTTAGAAATATGGCGAGAGTCTCTGCTCTTTTTACATTATCAAAATGTGTGTGGGAAGCTAGGTTTAAAAAATGGGATCTCTTGTGTGTTCCCTTCCTCATTCTGCAATAGCACTCATACAGTGAAGTTCTTTCTAATTCCATTTTTCTCTGTGAATTCAGAGTAAAAAGCCTAGACTTGCTAAGATTCTCCTGCATACCTGCAGTCTATTAAAATGGGATGACATGTTTAGTTTAACAGTAGCCAATTGCTGCTTGTTTTTCTTTAAAAATACTTTTTTCTCAAACTGGTCAAATGAACCTGTGGGTTCAGTGTGCGCATTGTGGAGCTTTTCCAGCTACTACCATGTCTCTTTACTGACAATATTGATAGAAAGGATAATTGCTTATGTTGTCCAGAATACTGTTTACATAAAGAAGTGACAAATACCTGTTGACACTTTACTAGAGGCCTCCCAGATGGATGGTAAGCTTATTATTACAGACAAGATTTCTTATTTATTTAAAAGGAGCAGACTGCTACAGACTATATTTAATCCTATTTATACAGGGCTTTGGAGCTGTGCTCTGGCTCCACTCCAGCTCCAGGCAAAAACCTGGAGCTCCACTGCTCCGGTGCTGCTCTGCGCTCCAGCTTCGGGCTCTGCTCCAGAGCCCTGCATTTATAACTATATTAAAACTGAATGAAGCTATAATGAATAAAGGTGGAACTGAAAAATGTAATGGGCTTCCAGGAAATGGCAGGGAAAACCATTACAAGAAAACACTGAAAGGTTTCAGTTTTCAGTTGTCTGTCACAAATATTCCTCACAGTGGCTAACCTCTTTGGATCGTGTAGATTTTGAAGTCTTGCTTTGTTTCATGTACACAGTTGTCTTCGCTACTCAGCTGCACTCCAGCTTTGAATTCTTTTGATACCCTTTCTGTACTTCTGATTCTAATGTAATGTAGCTTGGGGTTGACCAAGTTAGTCTCTTTATCCTCTGTTTACAAGAAAAATGGCAGCTGGTAAAACAAATAATAGTTTTATTTACAGTAGGAATGGCATGTCATAGCAAAGTAACAGAAATCCTATATGCTGTACAAAAACTTGAGAAACCATCTCAAAGAAACAAAATGTGAAAACTTAACCTTAATACTTACTAATAGTTATAGAAGAGTGACATTTTAATTCATACATAAAGATCCCTGTATTTCCAGTAGCCCTGGACCTTCCAAACCATAATAGAACTCTTACAAGTTAGATTACGATCAAAGCAGTTTGAAATCAGTGCAAAGTTCCTATTGACCCCAATGGGTTTTGGATCAGAATTTTAGGAGAATATTATTTTTAGGAGAATGTTCTACATTCCTGTGTAGAAATCACCAGAAGGTCTTGCTTGGATTTCTTCTGGCTGCCTCCTCTCTCTCTCTCTCTTTCTCTCTCTCTCTCTCTGATTCTGTGTTCTACCTTTCTACGCACATGCGTGCCCCCTTACCTAAAACAGTACTCAGTAAAAGCCATTCCACATATGCAGTCCAAAACTCCTAGGCAAGGCTACCAACATTTTTTTGTCTAAGGTGGGGACTTCTGATAAACTTAACCAGTAAAACAACATAACTGTAAGGATATCTTAATAAAAAGTGTCCAAAAAAAGAACAATCATATCTCATGCTTCAAGGCCTATACTGGATGTCCTTTAGGGGCTAGGAAGAATTTTTTCTGTATACACAGCTCTTCAGTGGTAGCTACATGAATTGGCTACCAATACCTTAGATATTGCTATTCCATATATTTGGAGTTTCCAAAGGTAGGATGCTGGATTAGGCGAACTAGTTCAATTTAGCATGGCAAATTCAGTGTTGCCCTAGGATGTTAGAAGCTTTCTGAGAATTTAATACAACTATTGGACATTTTCACTGTACAAAACTGTTGTTTGCTTTACACTCTATAGACTGTCACTTTTTCAAGCATTTAGACTCTGCTTTCCATAATTAAATCTCACATTGATATATATATACTTCATTCCGGCCGTAAGTATATTAATACTGTATCTACCTGCTTTTAGTGGCTTGACCACTCTATTTTTAATTAGCTGTGATAGTATTCTATACATTCATGTTTTCCTGTTATAATGGAACTTAGGCACAAGCTGTTTTTTTTTTCTGTATAGTTTAAGCTTCATATTCAAACAGTATTTTTGAGAGAGAACACATTTCAAAATCCTAGAGGCTCTGTTAAAAGCTCTAATTTGATCTAATTCTTTACAGTTCTCTTACCCATAGTCTTATCACTTTAGTTTTGCACAAAATAAAAAATACAAATTAATTAACTTTTTTTAAATTAAGAATTTGTAATTTAAGATTTGAAAGTGAAAAACTTCAGCAATTAGAATCCAATTGATTAAAAACTGTTGCTCTATAAAGCAGCTATTCTTACATTTTGTGTTAACAAACAAGCCTTTTTTAAATGCTTGTTTTGGTTATAGTTGAGCATTAGCTGTACCTGGCCATCTGTTACGTTTAGGTAACCACGGTGGTAACAATAATATGTGTGTCCCTTTTCTAAAAGGAAGGAATCATGTATCTGTTTCTCATGAAGCGCTCATGTTTTTTATCAAGTGAATTTCTCCCCTTATTTAATTTAAAATGACAGAGGCTGAAATTACATTTGTGATATTAGTGTCCCAATTCTGTAACCCTAATTCACATGAGTATTGCTTACTCGTGAAAATAATCCTATTCACATCAACAGGACTGTTTGCATGAGTAAGGCCTCCTGATGTAAGAGTTACAGAGCCAGGGCAGATTTCCCACTTTTCTGATAACAGATCCAAAGTTTATAAAATGTTTGTGCTTCCAGTAAAGATTTTCTTCCAACAATCTGGAGTTGTTTTTCTTCTCCTTGTATCAAAGAATGAAATTTTTGGAAAAAAATAAACATTAGTTATAAAGTTTCAGTATTACAGGTGAAAGGAATAGGATAATTTAGCCCATTAAGATTTTTTTCAGCTGAATAAACATAACAATGTAAACTTGAATGAGCAGTCGGTTGACAGATTTTCACCTTCAACACCTCGTCTTCACAGCAGCAAAGTGAGGACAGACACATGCACGGAGTTAAGTGACAGGCTGCAACTTTTATTGAACTTTAGCACAGGGGAGATGTAGTACCTGCCAATAACCTATACTCTCTGATACCAGGCATTTAATTGGTTCCAGTGCAGGGATTACAGGGCTCCACACCATATAACTCATAAGTCAGGGTAAGATCTCCTCAGCCTCCCCCCCAGGATTCAGTTCTCTTTGAGTCCTAGCACCTTCCCCCCTGCTAGGGGAACACAGGGTGCAAAAGAATGGGGACCTCAGACTGCGAGGGCCACAAGGTCTGACCTCGATCCTATCCCAAGGCCCATCACCAAAATCCAAGTCTTTTACCCTAGGAATCATTAATTTTATCCTTATAACCACACTGGAAATCCACCACAAGTTGCGAGGAATAAACAGCTCCGCCCCCGTACCTCAGATACATACTAAGCACATTCCTACTTAACCCACTGTGTCTTGAAGGTGCTGCAAGGAAGGCAAAAAGCTCCGTGGTCCTCTACCAATTGGTCCAGGGAAGAAAAAATTCTTTCCTGACCCCCAGTGGGCGATCGGCTAGACCTACAGCATCCGTCTGGCTGGATTCACATTCCTAGTTCAGGTGGGTAGGGTGAGGTTGCTGGAATGGAGCCAAAAAAGGATCCACATGGCCGCTGTGCTAGGTTAAATCCTGGCCTATCAGCACCCCTCTCACCAGCTGGTCATTGGGTGCCAGAGACTCTCGGGGGAGGGTCTGTCTACTGTCCCTTAATGAGTGTCTCCCTCCCTTTCTTCTGGGGCTGTCCCCTTTCACCACTTGCCCCATCAGATTCCCTCACAAGTTGAGGCAGGTGGCATTTTTGTTGAGGTATTCTTCTATTATCCAAGTGAAATCAAAGCATTTTTCCACTACTGTTATCGCATTGCTACATAAAGAGCAGAAATAAGGAAAATGAACAATAGAAGTGCTTCGATTCAAATGGATATACTATCATCTATTCACTTGCTGGGACTTTGTCTTGCATTAAAATAAAACTGAGTGTGTTTCATGATATTATGTGTTAATGATTAACATTTTCACCGGTGATTACAAAGGTGATAATTTCTGCCTCACATTTTAAAACAAATTGTTGCTTGTGATTGTTGCAATATATAATACACTTGTGCAATGAACTGTGCAAATTATTCTCATGCTTCTCTGCTGACGTAATAGAGCTAATAATTTAAATGAGATGTAGCAATATTTTCCCTTTCCAGTTTCAAAAGTTATTTGAGCCTCAGGCTTGAAAATACAAACAGCTCACATGCTGGAAAAAGAATTTCTTCAGTTTTGGCCTAATTCAGCAAAAGGACACAAAAAATTGCCCTCATTTCATAAGCTATACTCATAATTATCAGGGTCAGTTCTCTTGTCTTTTTGTGTACAAACCAAAAAGTAGCTTGTTTAGTCAAAACAACCCCAGTAATTCTGAACATTTAACTCTTCAATAAACGATGAGTGGATTTGGGGAGGGAGGTTAAGTTAAGAAATTGGGAATACCTCAGAATTGAATTTAAAATAAATCTATTGGCCCTGGTTCTCTTATCTATGCCAATTTACATCACCAGGAGTAACAAAGTGAAGCACAGTGGAATTGTATCAAAGTTTAAATGAATGCAGAACCAGGCTCACTAGTAACCTCGAACTGATCTAGATCATTCAAAGGACTGAATATGAATCTTTAAATTTCTCACAAAGCCAGAGACAAAACAGATGAGACTATAAACCAAAGAAGTTCCTACCCTGCAGTGAGCCCTGTATTCAGGCCAAACGTAATCTCTTCCTGAAGTTTGGCTTTATAATTTATTCCAAAAGCAGCATCAAAGCTGTAAATTTCAGCCTAAACTTTTTCCTTAAGTTTGGTTACCCCTAGGGTTTCCCTGCAGAGATCTCTCTGTCATAGACCCCAGTTCCTTTTGACCAAGAACAACTCCCACCTACTTCTTGTTCATAGTGGAGTTAATAAGATACTCCTGCCATAGAGAATCAGCAGGAATTATTCAGCATCTCTCTGCAGAGTTCGAACACGTGCTAACAGGCTGAGTCAACAAAAGAACTTTCCCATCCTGTGATAGTGACTCAGAAAACAGCCCTCAAATAACAAAAGATAATACACTCTGGGTGAGTTTTAAAACTATCTTAAACATTTGGACATCCAAGTCCCATTGAAATTAATGGAAATTGATTGTCCAAATCCCTTAGAAAGCTATTATAATTCCACTCACTTTGTTTCTATTTCTCATTATATCTAAGTCCTTGTGTGTCCCCCTCCCTCACCATAGCATCTGAGTGTTACAGGCACCCACAGTTGAAACCACTTGACTGGCTACTGTAGAAATGAAGCAGCTGGTTGACTGGGCATTTTTCAATATCCAGAACCCTTACTCATTTCATTTAATTATATCTGCACCCATTGTTATTCATTGCAGAAAAAGGAATGGATATATTGTTTAATTACAGAGTATGCAAAACTCTAACTTGAGTCTTTTAAGCCTTGCAGTTCTCAATGATCTAGCACAGATTCCACTACAGATTTATAATTAAATGCTCAAACCTAACTGCTTTATCACAGATGAACGTCAAGTGTAAAATCCATAAATTATATTTCCCAGAGAACCACTTTGTTCACCACTTTCTTTTTCTGATCTTCATTCGCAAAGTTTTATTTTACTTATCTCTTCAACTGGGCATGTGAGTAGTGATATCACTAACTGGACTATATGTCATATATACTGAAAATGGCATGGTGGAAAATAGATTTTGTAATTATAGACATGGTTGAAATGTCTATGCTTGACCTGTTATTATTTCTTCACCCCTCCCCCCCCATCTCTCTTGCCCCTCACCATAATAATTCATCAAAGCACTAAGCAAACACTTAAGTACCATTCTGAGTAAGGATGGACAGAGGCATGATTTTATGTGTTTTGCTAAATAAGGATGAACTTAAGCACATTCTTTGCTGAATCTATACCTGAGCACTTTTCAGATAAATTAAATACACAATGGTAAGGTCTCTTTTGGACTTCATGTATTTTTCTTGTCTTCTGCCTTCCCTGCTTAAAGGAAGCTCTCCTTGGGGATTTTTTTTTAAATTATCATCATGCCAGTTACATTGGAAATGTTTTGTCAAAGAGAAGGATCTTGAAGCATGTTCAGACACTGGGTTGATCTGAGCTTCTGTGGAATCTAATGCCATAACTGAAGCTCCTCAACCTCAAATGCATTGTCTCTGGCTCTTCCACTACATCCTTGGGTTTGAAAACTGCAAGGTCCAAGAAAAATGCAGCAGTCTAGTATTGGTCGTGGATGGAGATACAGTAACTGATGACACTGGGACCTGATTGGATCGTGGCCTTGAAGATCAGGACCAAGGCTTTGAAATGATAATGGAAGTAAATTGGGAACCAGTGGAGAGATTGAAGCACAGAGATTAAGTGCTCACAATAGCTTATCCTCTTCACTAGGCAAACAACCACATTTTATACGCGCTGGAGCATTTCCACTGATTCATCTTCATATTTGGTGAATTACAGTAATCTAGTCAGGAGGCAGGGGTTCGGGGTGGGGGGTGGGAGGAAAATGCACCACTGTGGCCAGATCCTCCTCTAGGAATAAAAGACAGAGTTTTCTAGCAAGCTGCAGGTGGAGGAAGGTTTTTTCCTATCACTAATGTTACTTGATTGTCTATTTATATTACAGTAGCACCCAAAATGTGCAGAGAGCTGTAGAGACTTATAGGCAGACACAGTGTCTGCCCTGAAGGGCAAAAATCCTAAAAAGACAAACAGAAAAAGGCTTGGAAAAATGGAGAAAACATATAAACAAAGTAGTCTTGATAAGTCAATGTTGTTATTTTTGTGTTACATTAAACATATATAAAATTATTCCCACATATATCTCCTGTATTTTAGCTTGACCCCACACATACTCTTGTAAAAACTGCCATAGACACAAATAAGAGTCATACACACAAATATTAACACACACAAACATACACACACAGGGGTGTGATGCTCATCATCTATAGTTTTTATATTAATAACGTGTTGTTACTTTATAATAAACACAGATAGTTTATATTATCATATAACTTCATTTAAGGAAACAGTTAAGGTTAGTAAGTGACAATGTACTTAACTATCACATAATTTGCCTAAGCTCTTAAAATCAAGAAAATGATTAGTTAATGACATAAATATTACACTTGCCCACATATTAAACAAATATATTATTCTGATTAAGTATTTTAAAATGCATATTTCATCAAAATACCATGTTTTAATATATCATCTTTGTTAACTTGATTTCAGACTCCAGATATTTTGTTCTAAGAGATACTGTTAAATAGAAAATATCAGTTAACATATTTATCAACTGATAGCAAATATTTTTGCTAAAGTGTTTATGATTGTTCCTTCTCCATGTATTGCTGATGTTAGATACAGCACTTTGGGGAATCACTATTATACTGTTCATATTTTGGCTGTTATCATTTCTGTCTAGGCTTTACTGAAGAGTGGTTATACAACAAGAAAGTATACACATTAAGCTCTCACTGATTTAAGTGGGAGCCGCTCTTGTCTCTTTATTTATTCTGAGTTCTTATACAGCACCTATCATTGGGGTGTCTGAGGTTATGTCTGCACTACAAGGTTAAGTCAATTTAAGTTACGTCGACAATCCTCCACCACTGTAATTAAACCACTTGTTCAAGACCACACAACGGACCTTGTGATGGTGGAGCACGTCCACAGTTGGTGCTCTTGCATCGACAGAGAGAGCAGTGCACCATGGGAAGCTATCTCACTATACAACTTGCCACCCTCTGCCACTGGGTACTCTGGGCAGGGATTGCAGTGCATCATGGTGGGCTCAGTATCCCATGATGCAGTTTTCTTTGTCCCATCATTCCATGGGCTTCCTGTTATATATCACGCCACTTTTCATCTCTGTCTGAAAGCATGAATCCTGCACTGGTCTCCAATCTTGTGATGAGCATTATGAATACAGTGGGGTTGATCCTGCAATATTTCATGAGCTGCAAATCTGATAATGACACCGTGCTGTTTGCCCTGCTGTGTGCCATGGAAAGTAACAATTCAAGATTGATGGTGGCATTCACGGAGCAGCTGCACATAGTGGACCATCTGTACTGAAACAAGCACCGAGTTGTGGGATTGCATCGTGATGCGGGTATGGGATGATGAGTAGTGTCTGGAGAACTTTTGGATGTGCAAAGCCACCTTCCTGGAACTGTATTTGGAACTTGCCCACACCCTCCAGTGCAAGGACACCAAAATGGGAGCTGCCCTCAGAGTGGAGAATTGAGTGGCGATTGCTATGTAGAAGCTGGCAACTCCAGATTGCAACCAATCAGTCGAGAATCAGTTTGGAGTTGGAAAGTCCACCGTGGGGGTTGCAGTGATGCAAGAGTGCAGGGCCATTAATTGTCTCCTGTTATGAAGGACCATGACTCTAGCCAATGTGTGGGAAATAGTATATGGCTTTGCAGCAATGGGATTCCCTAGTTGCGGTGGGGCAATATCCCAATATCCCAATTTTGGCCCCAGACCACCTTGCAATGGAATATATCAACAGAAAGGTCTACTTTTCTATGGTATTGCAAGCACTGGTGGATCACTGGGGTCATTTCATTGACATCAATGCGGGATGGTCAGCAAAGATTCAAGACAGACACCTCTTCAGGAATACTGGCCTGTGTAGAAATCTACATGCAGGGACTTTCTTTCCAGACCAAAAGATTGTAATTGGGAATGTGGAAATGCCAAGTGTGATCCTGGGAGACTCTCCCTACCCCTTGCTCCTGTGACTCATGAAGCCTTACATCAGAAACCTTGACAGCAGCAAGAAGCACTTCAAGAACAGGCTCAGCAGATGCAAAATGACCGTAGAATGTGCCTTTGGCAGATTAAAGGGTCACTGGTGCTGCCTTTTTGGCAGGTTAGACCTCAGTGAGGAAAATATTCCCATGGTCATAGCAGCCTGCTGTGCTCTGCATAACATTTGTGAACGTAAGGAGGGAAAGTTTCCGCAGGGGTGGAGCCTTGAGGTGGATCGGCTGGTGGCTGCTTATGAGCAGCCATACACAAGGGTTATTAGAGGAATTCAATGGGGGTGCTATTTGAATCAGGGAGGCTTTGAAGGAGCATTTTGACAGTGAGCCCCAGTAATGTGTCTTTCTGTAATTAAGGCTACCTTTTAGTCATGGGTATTTTTAGTAAAAGTCACGGGCAGGTCACGGGCAGTAAACAAAAATTCACAGCCCGTGACCTGTTCGTGAATTTTACTAAAAATACTCATGACTGAAACCTGGGAGGAGGGGGCTGGGGGAGGGTGGCGCAGGTGCTGGGGTAGGGAGGCAGGCAGCGGTATGTGGCATGGGACCCTGCTGGGAGCAGCAGGGGCAGTGCCCTGGGTGGAGGCAGCATGCACAGCTGCCTGGCCACACCTCTGCCTAGCAGCTGAGCAAGGGGGATGTCGCCGCTTCCGGAGAACCTCCCAGGTAAGCCTGCCCAGAGCTCGCCTCACCACCTCCCCTGCCTCAATCCCCTGCCACCTCCCACACCCAAGCTCTGCTGCTGGGAGGGGAACTGCCCCACCAGTGTCTGGTGCATCTAGTTCAGGGGCTGCCTGGGCTGCCTGAGCTACCCCTGAACCAGGTGCACCGGCTGCTGCAGAAGTCACGGAAAGTCACGGAATCCATGACAAACTCGCAGTCTTATCTATAATGCATTGAGCCAGGCATTGCTTTCCGGCACTGTAGTATGACCCTTGTAATAATCACTGAGTGTGCATTAAGTGTCTGCAAATGCTACTATTGCCACTGTGTATGAATTTCAGAAGCAACCATCATGTGTAGGAGACCAATAAAGATTTCTTTTCTTTCTATAAGTTCATTTTTATTGAACAACTATACAAACATTTCTATTACCTAGAAGGGACATTACAATGAAGAGTACTTTTTAATGAGGCTTTCATAGCTGGGTGTATGTCCAGCTGTCGTAGTGAAACATGCCTCTGAGGGTGGAGTGCCTGGGGTACTGTGGTGGGCCAGGAACATACGAGGAATGTGGTGGGGGGAGAGGCTTTGGGGAGGGAATGGAAGGCAGTTCTGAATAGGCTGCAGAGGGAAGTGAGCACAGATGTGTTCTGCCTGCAGTCAGGGACCTCAGCATGTCCATTTGCTTCTCGAGAAGCTGTATCATCTGCTCCTTCCCGTTTCCTCTTCTGGCTATCCATTCACAGTTTTTCACTGATGCAAGCAGAGAGCTTGGAGAGAGGCTATCAGCAGTATCAGATGATTGTAGCACTTCCCTGAATATGTCTTCCTTACTTTCCCTGGTACGTCTCCTTATCCAATTAAGCTCCTCAGTCGGTGTGCAGGAGGAGATTCTCAAGGCCACATCTCCAAAAGCTATAGAAACAATTGACAAAGGCACTACTGTGAGTGCGTGCACTGCCTTGATTCTGCAAATTACATACACTGCTTTCTCACTTTCCTTTGGCAAGCACACAGCACATTGACAGCCCTAACCATGGTGAGTTGGACACAAGGGTGAGGGGGTAAGGTGGAACAATGGATGTGAGGAGGTTAACGGGGGATCACTAATCATTACAAGTGCTTAGGGACACTCTTCTGAATACTGGCACTGTTTTCCACAGTTGGGGTAATAGAAGCTGATATCTCACTCCTGAGGGTAACTGAGGATGCTCCTGCATGAGTGCAGTTGCAGACCAAGTCCATATGCTGCTCACCTGTGTGCTGCAGACATAACTGCTGATTGGCACAGGAAAGTTTGCTTCTGCAGGGGAAGGAACAAGGCAGCTTTCCCAAGGAATCTGCAGCAAAGGATTGCAGAGTACTTCCACAAAAGTTTCCTAGAGATCAGTATGGAGGATTCCTGGGACATCCCGGTGTGCATCAACAAACTCTTCCACATGTCCCCGCCCTCTCCCTCCCCCCCCCTCTAGCTACACAGGGGAATGAGAAACAGATGCATACAGTGCTACTGTTGGTTATTTCTATCCCTCTTTTACCCTGGAAACAAAAATAGCTCTACCTTATTTCTCCCTGCAATATCACAGCACAGTGAGTACTTAGGGGAGCTCCCTTCTCCTGCATCCAGCATGCCAGAGCCAGAGTGTGAGACTGATTAAATCCCTCCAGAGATTAAAACATGCCATGCCACCGGACAACCCTATCACCTGTCCTCCATCCTCCTCCAACTCCAGTTCCTCATCCACTTTGTCCTCAGGGTTCACTCCACTGGCCGTTGCCTCCAGTACCCATGGAGTATCCACGGGGCTCTTGGCAGTGGAGGTAGGGTTGCCACAGAGGACATAGGTGCCAACTCCGTGGGTGCTCTGGGGCTGGAGCACCCATGGAGAAAAATCAGTGGGGGCTCCGCACCACCAGCAGCCAAGCTCCCCCTCCTCGCCTCCTCCTCCCCCCACCCAAGCACGCCGCGTCTCCACTCCTCCCCCTCCCTCCCAGTTCTTTCCACCACCATCTAACAGCTGTTTGGTGGCACTTAGGACTTTCCGGGAGGTAGAGGGAAGAGTGGGCATGCGGCACTAGGGGAGGAGGCAGAGAAGAAGCAGGGCAGGGGCGGTTTATGGAAGTGGAATGGGGGTGGGGCTGGGGTGGGAAAAGGCGGGGGGGTGGGGACTTTGGGGAAGGAGTGGAATAGGGATGGTGTGAGGGTGGTGCAGGGGCAGGAAGAGGCAGGGCAGGGGTGGGGCCAGGAACGGGGGATATCGCGCACCCACCAGGCAGAGGGGAAGTTGGTGCCTATGACCAGGGATGATGCGCAGCTCCTTGTAAAAGCGGCATGTATTTGGCAACGCACCAGACTGACAATTGGCCTCCCTTACCTTCTCATATGTCTGCCTCGGCTCCTTGATCTTGGCACAGCACTGCTGCGTGTCCCTCTCAAGCACATTCAGCTTCGTGCCAGGGGCAATCTGCCCGTAAGTATCGAAGTTCCTGTGGCTGGAGCAGAGCTATGACTGCACAGCCTCCTCTCCCCACAGACCCAGCAGAACCACCAACTCTGGTATACAAAGTGCATTTGTGTGGGGAGCTGCCATGGGAAGCTGCTATGTGAGCTGTCCACGCTGAGAAAACAGGAGGTGGAATTTCAAACATTCCCGGGGCTTTAAATGGGGGAGGGTCGCATGCCTGTGTACCTGGCTGCAGGGCAGCAGAATTCAAAGTGGTGACCAGAGCGGTCATGATGGGCATTGTGGGACACCTCCTAGAGGCCATTTAGGGTGCCGTAAGCAACACAGTGTCTACACCGGCACTGCCTCATTCTAACTTCATCGCAAAAACCTGTATGGCCCTCGTCCGGGTGGTTTTATTATGTTGGCTTAGCAAGAGAGTTAAATCAGCGGGAGGAGCATTGCAGCGTATACACCTCCACTATTTTGTCAAGAAACTGTAGGGTAGACATGGCCTCAGTTTGCAGCCAGATTTTGCTGAACCTGGCACTTCAGTTTGAATCTCTACCACAGAGAAAGAAGCTTTGAATAAGTAGCAGTAAATCCAGAAAAAACAGCAACAGGGTTAATTAGACTCTGGGATAGTAGGAGTTCCCCTTTACAGTCCAACTTTCCACTACTGCAGTTGGAAGAAGCATCAGCTTTCCCAACCTTATAAAGAGCATGGATTAACCTGGAAGCTGAAACCAAGGTATTTCTCCAGCAATCAGATGCTCTTTGTTCTGTAGCTGCAGTGGTAAACTGCTAGTTGTGCCATTAGCTGTAAGTCTTTTAGAAGGGTGGCTAGGTTGTGTACTCCTTTTGGATATGGTGTTCCTTTGCCTGCTGTGTGATCTCGTGAAACATACACCCTGTTATCCATTTAAGAATTAGGTTTTTCAGCCACCTCATGAGATTAGGCACAAGTACAAGGAGGTGGTTTGAGATGATTACATACGTTTCCTTTATATATTGACATTCTGGGGACCACCCACATCACAGAATGCATTTAAATTGTTCACCAAACTTCCTTTTGGAGTCAAGACTAAATTACAGATTCACTTTTCCCAGACTACAAGAAAAATTTTCTACTTTTCCCATGACTATTATTAGACACTTTTTTTTAAAGAGTAGGATCCCTTCACTGGAGACCTTTCAAATAGTGGGGAAAGTCTTCACACCTCCTAAATTCCTTTAACTGCTAGTTATTTAACTCTAGGTTGCAATAAAATTCTAAGAGGTTGAAAATAAGCTCCTTTTTTTGCAACAAATTTAAATATTTTGGTGGTGGTTTGGGGAAAAGGGGCAAAATCCCCATTAGAAAAGGTGAGTTCTTGTCTATTTTCAAATGATACAGACAAATTCTTCTGAGCATTGTAGCATTATAGTATTGTTTTAATTGTTTTGATCGATAAGTCAGCATTGCTTCAAGCCTGTAATTGAGCAAAAAAATGGCCTTTCGGAAACATGAGGTCAGTCTTATTTGATGTCACAACACTGCCAGTGTAAATATCTACTAGAAAGCTCTTTGTAAGTTCTAACCCTAACGGAGTAATCTTTTCCTCGGTTGGGGAATGCACACCTGTCAGCATCAAAAATGTTCATTTATAGCATTTAAAATCTGTCATGTAATGCTTCTAATTACCGCAATCTTCTCAAAATCTATTGCTACTGTAGTAATCAGTTGGTTTCCTCAAGTATTAATAGTCAGCAACGAGTTAACAAGCTAGTTAGCAACAAATGTAATACGTCATGTCTAATTATTTGGGTAATTAAAATATACTTTTTCTATTATTTTTTCTCCAGAATGCTAGAAGATGACCTCAAGTTAAGTAGTGATGAAGAAGAGAATGATCAGGTATGAGCTACTGAATTGAAATGTAATCTGTAAAATGTTTAATACCAAGACTGATTGATTCAAGTAATATTATGCTATTACTTTTTAAAATATGTGTAGAGGTTATCAAAATAATCTAAAGTACTGTAAATGGAATACCAGATGTGCTTGTTTCATGCCAGATTGTTTGTTTTAACTACTGTATTTAGTGGAAATGTGCTACACTGCTCTTGATTTATTAGCTTGATTTAATGCGGAAATATTTTTGGATGCCTGTTTTTCAAATAAAAAAGAATTCTGTATTAAAGACTCAGGTCAAAATCTTCAAACCTGGGTGTCCGAAGTAAGGGTCCTAAATCTATATCTAGCACCAAAAATTAAAATGGTCTGATTTTCCAAAGGTGCTCAGCTCCTTCATCTGCCATTGCAGTCAATGAGATTTGCAGGTGCCCAGTACTTCTAGAACCCTGGCCACTTACGTGTTGGTACCTGAATTTAGGTGCATAACTTTAGGTGCCCAGGTGTGAAAAGGTTGATCTCATTGCTTTTAATTTCTCATTAGTTTAGCTACATCTACACTTGGAGCTAGGAGTGTGATTCCCAGTTCATACAGACATAGTCATGCTAACTCTTATTGAGCGAGAACAGTGGTTTTCAACCTATCATCTGCAGACACCCTAGGGTCCATAGACTATGTCTAAGATTTCCAAAGGGGTCTGCACTTCCATTTGAAATTTTTTAGGGGTCTGCACATGGAAAAGGTTGAAAACCACTGAGATGGAGCATTTTTTCTGAACATCCGGTCTATGGACCAGCGCCAGTTCCTGAGATCTCCCTGACACAGTTTAGAAAGGCAGCAAGCCAATCCTGGTATCAAAAAGGTTGAGAAACACTGAGCTAGAGCGCTAAAAATAGTAGTGTAGCCACAATAGCACAGACAGCAGTGAGCAGCAGCATGAACTAGCCACCCAGAATACAAACCTGCCTGGACCCCATGGATATGTACTTGGGACAGCTAGCCCATGCTGCCGCTGCCCATGCTACTGCAGACGCACAACTGTTTTTAGTGCACATGTTGAATGAGAGTGAGTGGAGTATGTTGATGCAACTCAAAATCACACCCCTACCTCATAGTGTAGACATAGCCTAAGTGTCTGTATTTTAAAACATGCTGCAAACTATAAACAAGCCACACCCTTTTGATATTTATATTAGATAAACTAATATTTCACCAATTTTGAATAAAACAGCTACGTGTTAAGAAGATTCAGCTCATGGATTAAAGTTGTTTACCGTATTTATACAATTTCTTTTTGTTTAATGTGTTTCATACAAGGGATCCCGAAACACATCCAAGTTAATTACTTTTCTTGCATGTCTAGGCAGTTTAATGTACAGTATGTAGACAGATTAGGGCAAGGTGAAATAAGGGACAAAGAGGATGTTTTAGGAACAGTAATTGAGTGCAAGGAATTGTTGCGTTCAAGGAGTAGGATTTATGTGTTTTAGGAGAAAAAGTTAGGGTTTCGGAGTCACAGTAAACCATTGAGTTGAAGAAGTCTCAATTAAGGATGGGATTTGGAGTCATGGAAACATGGGACAGGGTAGCTGTTTCTGCAAATGGTAGAAAATAGGCATATGGATCTATATCTCCCATGGCAAATGGAGATAGGGATAAGAAGGTGTATGCTAGTCAAGGAATGCAGGGTATAAGAACATAATACATTTTTTGGGGGGGGAGGGTGGGAATTGTTGTTAATTCCTGGCTACTTCCACAGACCTAGCATCTTTTTCTCCCCGTGGCACAACATCTTCAAGCTAATAATACTTTTCCTATGGCTTAGCAACTGGTATTGTGAACATTAGCTTCTGGAATACTAAGTACCGTGCAATGGAATATTACAATATCGCCTTTTTGTTTTGTATGATCTATTTCTCTGCTTACACCACCTAATATCATACTTACCTTTTTACTTTTTAGTGTGCAGTGCATTAATGGTTTCAATGACTTTTATTCTGTTGCCCCTTTTTCCTTATCAGTGTGCTGGAAGATAGCTCCATTTAGCACATCTTCCTTGGACTGGTTCCTCTCTCTCAGACTAATTATTTTATATTTTAGACATTGACCCCCTTTTGCCGTCTGCAGGACCAATCAGCTAAATTATTGATAGCCTATAGAATCTGTTTGGATCATTATTCCTAAATATTTACTCTCCTTTTCATTTTAATTATCTCAGAAATCCTGGAGATCTTGACCCCAGTCCTGGGCTGCCTCCAAGCTGTGCTTAATGCCACTTTTGTCCTCTTTCCCACCAGTCCCAGGGGTGGCCAGGAAGTACGGTGTTCCTCAGTGTAAATTAGAGCATCTTCAAGGGTGTTCTGACTTATATCATCTCCGTATGGCCTCCAGGGGCCATTTGGGAATGGAGGAACATTGGACAAGTGTGGAAGTGTAGAAGTTCCTTGACCTTGTCCCATTCCCCTGGATATATATTCTATATCGGGTCAGGAGAAGTACCCTCTATGGTGGTTCTTTGCCACCCAAGAATTTCTCTGTCACTAGATAGATAAGACAGCATTATGGCTGCTTTGTGCCACCAAAGAGGTATAAATCAACTGAAGCAGGGCTGAGGAGTTAGTCCCCTATTTTGAATGCTTTCAGTTAAATCATTGTATATGTTATGAACAACTGATTTCCTAAAACTGTTCCCAGTGGCAATTTGGTCTTGTGGTTAAGACACTGGTCTGAAACTGAGGAGATTGAGTTCACTTCCTGGCTTTACCAAAGACTGTCTGGGTGATCTTGAGCAAGTTGCTGAATCTCTCTGTATCTTGGTTCCTCATCTGCAAAATGGAAATAATCACACTTCTTTACTCCCGTGGATTGACCATCTTGTATACTTAGATCATAAGATCCTCCGGAAATGGGCTCTTTTTTGTTGTGTATTTATACAGTGCCTAGCAATATGGGACCCTGAGCTCTGAGGGGGCCTTGAGGCACTACCATAATGCAAATAATCCTTAGTAATTTCCCTTGTTGATGAGAAAAGTAGTAAATGTTCATCTGATTAGCAAGAGATGTGCCTAAATGGGAGTAATCACTCTCCAGCCAGATTGACAATTTACAACTACCTTTCTCCATCTGAACTTTATGGCGTGGTTCCACACCAATGGAGCTGACATTTATCCCCTGCTGTTTACCAGGCTTTTACCCAGAAGCCTATTTTACTTCCTATTCCGTGACTGTTACCTTGCCCATTAATCTCAGATTTGAGTCAGAGGAACAGGAAGGAATAGGGATCAAGAAAAATATATAAATGAATTTCAGTTTTTTATATAACTAATTGCTCTTATCCCTCAGAATAATTATAACCATTCAGTTAATTGAGGGGAAATTTTACAAGAACTAGAAAGCTTTTTTTGCCATTACTTAAATCATGAAAAGATTTTTTTAACAAGAATTCAAAATTTGAAGGGAGATTTTGTATTTGATTTTGAAATATCCAAGAAGCCAATGAAAAATGCTGAGGTTATACAGGTGAGGAGAGGAGCTGATACATGTCAACACTGATGTTTGGAGAACTGTGACAAAGCAAGAGAATGTGAATGATGGTGATATAGAGGTCAAGATGGGAAATGGATACGTGAATAAGAGCTTCAGTAGAGTGACCAAGGCCTTGTAGAATGAGGACTGTGTTCCAGGGGTTATAATAGGCAAGATTCACAGACTTGGGAGCTATGGGGAGGCAAAAGAGGATGGCATTGAACTGAGTGTGTGTGTGTAAGCGAGCCTACAGTAATTACATTATCCACACATATTAGACAGTCAATTTTAATTACATAAATGTATTTTCCTCCTTTAATGAGCATAGTTTATCCATTTAAACTGATCGTTTTAATTTTACAGGCAGTGATCATAGGAACTGATATGTAGAAAGAAAATTTCCAGTTGGCATATTTTATTTCACACACATTGAAGAAAATTTACCTTTTAATCCCCAATCAATATCTAAAGAGCACACAATTAACAGATAGCTCGGTCGTTAACATAAATCTACAAGTTAAAGAGTCACTTCCTTTTGATTTATAATGCATAGAGTAATAATTTTGTCATCATCTCAGAAAGTGTCTGATGCTTTGTAGCATGAAGATGTCAAAACTGTACTTAAGAGTGTTCAAAGTACTGAACTGTCGTGGTTATTGCCTCTTGGTTCCCTGAAGTGTGGAATGGCACATGAAACATTCCCATTAGAATACTCTGCTCTTCATTGTAGAGGTCACTGGATAACTTAAATCAGTCTTGGGTGTAATATTAAAAGGAGATTGCCAATTGTAATGTGAACAATTCATTTTTTCTTCTTTGTCCTTTTACAATATGAAAATTTCCTAACAGAAAGCAGAGCCTTTAAGGGAAAAAAACACTCTGAATTTACTTCTGCAATTCATGTCAATCAATGGCCAAATAAATTAACTGACTGCTATACATACATGGAATAATAATCTAACATATTTTGCAACCCAAGTCTGTTTCCTTGAATGCATTTTTCTTCTCAGGATCAGGTTGGTTGCCGCTGAAGTTTTGTGGCTGTGAAAATTTATTACCCACAGAGTCAATCTACATTCAGGCTGCCAAGTCTGAATAAATAGAGTCATTGTGTTTGTCTGGAATATGTAACCAAAGTTCAACCAGTCAGCTTGACTTTCACATCCCAAGGGATTCATAAAAGCCAACACCCTGGTATGTGCTCTTGATTCCTGCCAAAATTTTGTAAAATTGTATAAACAGTAGTTGAAGAAGCAATCAAAACTTGATCTGAGAAACGTGGCTCCAGACTCAAACTCCTGGTGTACTTGAAGAAAAGAACTGAGTTTTAATACTTTGATTAATAAAGATATGGACATCTCTTAGCAAGAGCAGGTAAATATGTTATGAAGATTAAAGAGCTATAAACAGGGTACATAGGAAATCAATGAATAATTATCTCAAACACTGCTTAATACATTCATTTTATCTGTGTAAGTTACACAAAAGGAAAAATTGAACAGCTTTTACATGTAAATAGCTGCCTTCTTCAGGCACTGATAGAAATAGACAAAACACTGCAGGATCACACTATTAGACTAATACATATGTAAGTTTTCTTCCATCTAAAATATAGCATTAAACGCTATTGATGCTTAGCTTTAATATAATCCAAAATGAATAAGCTGCTGTCAGGATTCTCAGTACCTCAGGAATTTAGGCACAAGTTGAAAACCAGCAGCTCTTTCCCATCCTTGTGAATGAAGCAATAGTACATTAGTCCAGTCACTCAATCACAATCAATACAACTATATATCCCCCAGCAGAAAATAATTTGTTTTTAGAAGTCCTCAAGTTGTGCTTAGTGAATATGTTTTACTACAACCTACATTATCAGACAATACTATGTCTTGCATTTCTGGACATGTACTCACAATCAATACAAAGTTAAAATCTGTAATGAAAAGAAAGGCCATGCACATAAGCTTCTCCAAAGTTGGATCATTTTTAACAAAGCTAAATAAATCCAAGTAAATACAGCCTCTACATCTGAATTTAAAAGACCCAGGTAATTTGAAACAGTTAGTTACTTATTTCAATCTATAATTAGTTCCAAAACTGGGAGCAAAATGGCTACCTGCTTTTTTGCCATAAGATCTTAGATGATATTATGGGGCTTTATGAAGTCTAATATCAGCCAATCACAGAGAAGAGCCAGGTGCGTGAAGAGAAAATAGATCCATTAAGTAAATTGGAACAGGGCCATGCAATCTGTTAGTCGTCAAAACTATTTTTAGTCAGGTATCTTGCATAACAGGATGCTAATTGCATTTGCATATGCCATGGCCTGAGAATGTACATACATCTGGTCATTTCAGCATAGTACCCATCTCTTCGTTGGTGCTGTACTTGGTGCCTACTCAGGAATGACAATGAGCAGAGAGTTGAGAACAGTCAGACCTAAAAAAACCACAGAGCAAACATCTTTTCATTATCAAACCTGGGTTTAAGGTTTGGAAACAAGTGATGGACAATCTTCAAAGTGTTTGGAGGTTTAGCGTCTGATTCTGAACCACCAATATTAATGGGAGTTTTGCCATTTATTTCAATGCAGGTAGGATTTCTTAAAAAAAAGTCCAAAAGCTTAATCAAAATCTATCTTTTTCAACTCCAAGATGTTCTGGGAAACTTGTAAAAAAACCCTTTCCTTTGAGAACAATCTGTTCGTGATCATTCTGCATAGTGCAAAAAACCTATCTCATGGTATTTTGGCACTTTGGCTTCTGGTCCTGACCTGAACCAAGCAGAGCAGAGATGAGCAAAAATGAAAATAAAAAATGTTTGGTTTGAGGGATGGGTGAAGCCCTTCCTTAATCTGGACTGGTTTGCTCATCCCTCTGTTCTGTAAATAATGTGACTATATTTCTTGATTGGAAAAAATCATCCTCATTATTAATATGAACTTCACTTACCCAGGGTAAGTCCATTATTATCTGCATATTAAAGGAATGTTCCTTTTGGCATCAAACCAAACTAAAATCTGGAACAAGATTTAAGTTAGTCAATGGAGCCAATTTTCAGCAATGCTGTGGTTTGCCTGTACTGATTTTAAAAGCTTTGTGACAGCTCCATTTGCACTTTAGCAAGGAATGACAAGAAGACCAAGATTGCCTGACTGAAACTGACAGAGAAAACAACATAAGAGGGCAGTCTGATCCTGCCAAACTTGGCTTACATCAGGGCTGCCTTACAAAATCAGATTCAGTGTATGGAAGGCAGGATCAAGCTTTAAATCTGAATACTGTTGCCATGACTCACAGTGATAACATAAATTAAACATTGGTCTAAATCACAGACTTCTCCAAAGTTTGATGAGGTTCACAATACATCGTGTTCTGATTTGGGTTCTTCTCTAGTAGCAAAAATAGACTATAAAGTAAACTAATACAAACACATCTTTCTTTGCTCTCTATACTGCTGCTAAATAAAGTAGTTTCTTTACAACTTCTCGAAATTCTGTCTATTCCCACCATCACAACTGTTGTCCAAGCCTGAGGATTTCTCACCTTGACTACTGCAACCTCCTCATCTCTGGCTTCCTAAAACCTGGCCTTGTTTTCTTCAGTATACCAAAAACTCTTCCACTGATATTATCTGTATTGCCTGCTATCTGACCATGTCCAGCCCCAGTTACTAAGGGTCTGATCCAAAAGCCAATGAAGTCACTTCAACCACTCCTGCTGACTTTAAAAGGCTTTGGATCAAACACTAAACCCTTTCACTTGTTTTCCCTTGCTTTCCATGTCAAAATTAAATCAAAGCCCTTCACAAATTAGCCCCCATACCTCCCATTTCACTTTCATCTCCACTAAAACTGTGCAATCAACCGCTGCCTCCCATGTCCTTCTTCCCCTTCATTTCCATTCCTTCTTCCATGTGAACATCTATACATGCAACCCATGTCATGCTTCCATCTTCTGCTCTCTTCCTTACAACACACTTCTTCTATGAAGACCATAAATACTAGTTCTCCTGCCAAAGAACTGTTAACAAGCAATAATAAATCATTATAATTAAATAACTTTTAAAAAAAATTATGGTACTCACAAGGCATGAGCTAACTCCACCACTCAATTGCTTGCATGCTGCTACATTCCATCTACCATCCCTTATCTGTCTATGTCTGCTTAGTGTAAGTCAGTGTTTCCTGTGCTGGAGGAGTGAGCTCTCCCTCCAGAGGCAACAGATTAGTCAGGAAAAGGCATGAGGCAAAGAAGATGAGTGTTGCTGAGCAAAGCTGCAGAACCCCAGATCTGCCCCTCCTGCTCACTGCAAAAGTGCTGCCATGTCTGCAGATAACATAGCAGGCAGCTCCTTGAAAGCCATTCGTCTTCCTTCTCTCCCCTGCGCCCAGTATCTCTCTACAGGAGCTATCTGTGGGAGCAGCCTACATATACAAGGGGAAAGGCTCCAGGTGCAGCCAAGCTACGCTTCTCTGCTCCTATGTATTTAACGCAGGCTTGGTGTGGTACCAGGATGCCCCTCCTCAGCACGAGTGGAAGTCTGAGGAGGAAGAAGATCAGAGGTACCAGAAGGGTTGACAGCAGGGAACAGGGACAGAGTCAGCTAAATATATGTCAAAGAGCAAACAGAATATGAAAGAAAAAAGACAAGGCAAAGAGAAAAGACAAGAAAAAGAACAAACAGAAATGACGGAAGAAAGGAGTCACAGTAACAACTGCTTTAGGACATTGCAAAGGGACCTGGAGAAGGGTCCACCTGCCAGATCATCAAAAGAAGTTTGAGAACCTCTACTGTAAACTCTCCAGGGCAAGGACCTTGGGTGAAATCGTGCACCCATTGAGGTCAATGGAAGTTTTGCAATTGACTTCAGTGAAGCCAGGATTTCATCTCTTGTCTTCTCTCTTGCCTCCTGACAGTTTGGGCAGTGACTGAAAAAAATACTTTGATACTTACAAAATATCACGAACAGTGATGGCAGTGGGCAGGGACAAAGTTAAGAACACTTGGGGTATCTAGATCTGCATTTCCATATTTTCATGAGTTTGGCTTTTTGGAATAGTCCAGCTTTAACTTAAATTCTCAGGTTTGCTAATGATTTGTGTAAACTATGGCATTCTGTTGAAGTCTGGGGTAGTTTCCCCTGACATGTTCACAATTTCAGTGCCATGTTCACTGATATTTTTTTTTTTTGTCTTGGATTAAGAGAATCCTCCTTTGAAAGAAGACTTTTTCTTTTTGCAAGGTAATTGCTACTTCCCTGAACTGATAGAGAATTTTCCCGAGTGTCACCAGGCATTAGTAATTTTATTAATATAAGATAGAACAAACTTTAATATTTTTTGATGTAGAAAAGTAGGAGCAAAATTAACTTGTCTCAGTTGGAATGCTACATGTATATACAAAGAATTTGGCCATAGATCTTTATGGAGTTCTAAAGGCAGAATAGAAAAATAGAAAAATCAACATTTGCCAGTATATAAACTTTGCTAAATGGCTAGTAATATGTATGCAGCAAATTTGGCATTACAAATATTAACTAGTTATCACAATACCCCTGAGAGGTACTTAGCTATTATTATCATCATCATCTCTATGATATTGATGAGGAGACTAAAACAGACAGATTAAGTGACTTGTTCAAGGCCATATGATGAGACAGTCTGGACTAGAACCCAGATCTTTTAATTCTTAATTCAGACTCACATCTCTAGACTACACTGTCCCTTAAGATGAAGAAGGATTAAGAGACAGTGAAGGAGAAAATGAACAACAGACTCTAGAAATATACTGATTAAAAAGCCCAAGGTAGCAAACAAATATTTGGGAGTTGAAAGCCTCCCACTCCCCCCAAAAAATCACAAAATTAAGAAAGATTTTTATGATTTCTTGAAACGTGGCTCTAGTAGGGACAACACAAAATTAGAAAATTGAGTAACATTTTAGCTTGTGAGCCTTAAATAACATTGACTGGATAATGAAACCACCACCAACACATAGCTATTGCAGTTTAGAGAAGAAACACTCAAACTATGTAGTCTACAAATTATTTTTAAAACTCTTAGAAAAAAACGGATTGGAAAAATAATCCTCAGAATAACATTAAGAGCCCAGAATATAACAAGATAAAGTGTGTTGAAATAATATACAGTAAATCTGCTGAACATGAACTCCCAGTGCACTCCTGGGCCAAAACGAATAATGCAATTCTTGGTTATATAAACAGAAGAATATCAAGTAGGAGTAGGAAGGTTGTATTACCTCTGTATTTGGTTCTGGTGTGATCACTGCTGGAATAGTATGCCCAGTCCACATATCCACACTTCAAGAAGGATGTTGATAAACTGGAGAGGGTTCAGAGAAGGGCTTGAGAATGATTAAAGGATTGGAAAACATGCCTTGTTGTGATAAACTTAAGAGATATGTAGTTTATCAAAAAGAAGTTTAAGGGATGGCTTAATCACAGTCTGTAAGTAGCTACATGGGGATCAGAAATGTGATAAAATATGGCTTCTGAGTCTAGCAGACAAAGGTGTAACTTCCAATGGCTGGAAACTGAAGCTAGACAAATTTGGACTAGAAACAATGTGCAAATTTTTAACAGTGAGGGTAATTAAACATTTGGGGCAATTTATCAAGAGTTATGGTGTATTCTGCATGACTGATCATTTTGAAATCAAGATTGGATGTTTTTCTAAAAGATATGCTCTATTTCAGCCATAGTTATTGAACTAGAAGCAGGAATTGAATCAGGGAAGCCTATGGTCTGTGTTATACAGGAAGTCAGAGTGGATGATCACAGTTGACCCTTCTGGCCTTATAGATCAGAAAAAATGTGTTTCTGATCTTAAAAATAAAAAGAGAGAAAATTAAAGAAAGATGAAAGCCCGCCCACTGCCTAAATACAGGCAGTGCAAAAAAAGGTAAAGTCTGATTGACAGGCCTCATGTCTGTATATTCTAATAATGTTGGAATGCAGCTAACCTCATATCAGGTTTGACAGCTTTTAATAGAAGTTGAAATATAATTATCTGTGTCTGCTTCCTTTTGCCACAGATGCTAATTTAAATAACAAATGCCTTATCATGTAGTTCTTCCTGTATATCAGTGCCCTGAAGTGAAGGGGCAAAGACACACTCTGTAGTCCAAATAACTCTCCTTATAATCATAGCCTTTCTGATTACGAGGCTGAGGTGGAACCTATAAATAGAGGAACACAAACAAGCTGAACTGGAATATACCAAGTTCAGTTACTTCCATTATGTTAACTGAGTAAAGTTCAAGGAGGCAATGGACCAAATTCTTTTCTCACTTTCAATGGTACAACCCTAATGAAGTCTATGGAATTATACTGGCGTAACAGAGAGCATAATTTGGCACACTGCATTTAGCCTACTGTACTAATGGCCAGCAGCTAGTCCTCAGGAGGGTAAAAATTGACAGCAGAGTAACTGCATATACCAACCACACGCTAGCTGGATCTCACGTACCAAAGTGTGTGCTTTAGGCATAAGTGTGTACACTTCAGTGTGTGGCTTCTGTGTCTCAAAGACATTCTTACAGCCCATCAGAACATTTTTCAGTACCTTTAATTAGCCTGTTTTCCAAAAATCCTTGCAAACTCAGTGGTTTATGTAGCAACTCTGTTCCCAGTAAATAAAAAAATTAGAGATTTCTGGGCCCACTTTAACTCTCCAGGATGTCTGTCTCAACAGCTCCATTCGACTTGTTCTACTCACTGCTTCATGCCAATTACAATGAACTAGCTCGCTGCTCAGTCCCAATTACAATGAAGACATTTAATTTCCTCTTTGATTTCCCTACAACAACAGATTGCAACTTGTGGCACTTCGAGTAGTTTTGGTAGCTCATTTAATACACACTGAAACCTGGATATCTGCTGATTATGTTCCCAAGCACCAGCTTATTGCAATAAAGGATGAAGAGAAGAGATGCAATCTCCAGAGCATGAGAATCTGAAAATGATTACTGCTGGCAGAAATCTTGTTTTGTCTCATAGTCTTGGGGTACAGTTAAAATCTTTCATGAATGATTAATGAACTATAGTCAGATCAATAAAACTTTGTCCTGAATGTATCCATAACCTACTCAGGCAGGGGATGGAGGTGGCAGAACAGGCCTGGCCCTTGTAATTTGCAACAGTTGAAGTAGTGAAACTGAGTAATTCATCTAACGTACTGTTTTTTTCAACTTTCTTTACATGAGTCACCAAAATGATTTTTTTCTTTGCTGTTTCCTATCCAGCAGTAAAGTTTAAATTCAATGGGCCAAATGCTGAAACCCTTATTTACGTTGTGTCCCTTACTCTGTGGCTATGAGAGGAGTAAGATTTTACTCACTGTAAGTATGAGTATCTGAGTCTGGCCCATAATTTATTGTTTAATTATTTATCAACAGAAAAATTTGAATATTAAGCCAAAACACCCACTGTATTTTGTTATAGTGATAAATCATGAAGGTCTTCAAATTCTCTCAGTGAGAAACTTTAGTTTCTCAGTCTTTATTCTTTTAACCAATGCAATCACTTACTTCCAGGAATTATTTAACATATTCTCATCTTCTTTCTTGATGGATGATGAGTTGTCCTCAGTAAAGTTGTTAACGATGTAAAATGAAATGCAGATTAAATAGCACAATCAAAATCAAACTATTAAAAATAGTGGAGCAGGCAATAGGTGGTACTAAATATTACCCTTTTGCTTGTATCGTTAAGCCGATAATACTGGCATATTTAGAAGCATGATAAATCACAGAGCTGTTCTTATAGACTCATTGGTAGAATGTTGTACAGTCAAGCAACAAATGATTTGCCTTGTACAATTTCTTCTGCATCATACCAGTTTGACCCAGGTGAGAGGGGAAAATTTGTTAGAAGCTTCAAATGAAAAGCAAATTGAAATTTTCAATAATTGTATTCAAAGATATTTTCAAATGGTCATTGCAAACATTTATTTCTGCGAAAGGGGGCCCCAGCAATCTAAAATGGTCTGCAACTGCTCGCTTGCTGGAATACAGGAAGCTTTCCATGCCTTATTTTCCCTGCACTCTGAAGTCTCTCTCTAACTCTCAGTCTCAGAGGGAGTTATTCTCAGGTCACAGATCAGCATGGAGGCAGCAGCATCCTTAAAGAGGCTCAGACAGGAATGGAACCTGCAGGTCAGCAACGGTCCTCTCCTTTTTTTGGTTCTTTCTACCCTGCCTGCTTTCTGGACTCATTCTGTTCCTGAGAAAGGGCCAGGGCCGGCTCCAGGCACCAGCAAAACAAGCAGGTGCTTGGGGCGACACATTTCTAGGGGCGGCATTCGGGTGCTGGCCATCATAGGTGCCGACTCTGGGGCATGGGGAAAAAGTGCACCCACAGCCCCAGCTCGCTTCTGCTCCGCCTCTGCCTGCTCCCCTGAGCATGCCACCGCCGCTCCGCTCCTACTCCCCAGGCTTGCTGCACGCAAAAAAGCTGTTTTGCGCAGTAAGTCTGGGAGAGAGGAGAAGCCGAGCGGCGGGTGCTCGGAGGAGGTGGCGATGGTGGAGTGGAGGTGAGCTGGAGTGGTTCCTCTACCCCCCATTACTTCCTGCGCCCCCCTCCACCCTAGTTCACCTCCGCTCCGCCTGCTCCCTTGAACGCACCCCTGCTCTACTTCTCCGCCCTCCCTCACCTGAGAGGGAGGGGGGAGAAGCGGAGCGGTGGTGCACCCAGGGGGAGCAGGTGGAGCGGAGGTGAGCTAGGGTGGGAGGTCGCAGGGGGGCCCCTAGGAAGCAATGGGTGGGAGGGGAATGCGGCATGTCTGGGGGAGGAGGCGGGGCTGGGGATTTGGGGAAGGGGTTCAGAAGAGGTGGAGTTGGGGCGGGGCCGGGGGCAGGGGGGCATAAAAAAGGGAGGGTGGCCACAATTATTTTTGCTTGGGGCGGTAAAAATCCTAGAGCTGGCCCTGGAAAGAGCCACCACTTGGGATCACCTTTCCAAAGCTGGCAACAGGCAGATGGGCTGACCTCAGTAGGGTCCACGAGGGCCAGCCTGGAGGACTGGATGCAGGTACATTCAGGGAGCAGAAAATATGAGGCATTCAGATATCACCTTGATGAGCACAGTATAAGAACATAAACAATAGAATAAAGAGCCCCGTTGTCCAGCCTATCTTCATCCTTCAGCCATCTCTGCTGAGCTCAGCCTGTGTCTAGGCTTGAAGGGAAAGGAGCCAGCCCTTTTCCTCTCTCAAAACTAGACACTCCTCTACCCCACCTACAGGTATCATTTAGAGTGGTCAGAGACTCATCTCCCTCTCCTCCTCTTAGCCATAATGGCAGTGATTGAAGAGGCTGCATGACTCTACTCTAACCAGTATGCCCATCTGCACCTCCTGACCATCAGAGTGATAACTGGCTTAGCCCTTAGGGCACTTTTCTCACAGCAAAGGTTTTGTCCAGCAACGAGGTGCCAGAAGAGAGAGATTTGTTCTGGTGGTGTCTATTCTAATACACTGGAAGGCACAGTGCCTGTTGTCCATCCAGGCAGTCCATCTTGCAGGATCTCAGAGTGGATTGGCTGAGATGTCTGGAGCTGTGTCCAGGAAAGTGGATCTTAACCCCAGAGACTATTCAGGCAGTGCACTCCCATTGGACATCTCCAATAGCGGATAGTAAAAAATATCAGATTCCTCAGATTCTGTTTCTTGTACTAGAAACTGCAAGCCTATGCCATGGGCATGTTCTTATTTAGCTTGAGAGGCCCACTGACATACAGAATTCCACCCCGTCCCATTCATTCCCTGGGTCCTGCAAAAGGTTTAGGCAAAGAAGGAAACGTTCATCCTAACCAGACAATCCTAGTGTTTGGGACACAATCCCAGTGTATAGAGTTTCCTTGGTTTCCACATCTACTGACAAAACATCTGGTGACAGATAGCGCTTCAGCAAAAATTCCATCTCATATCCTGGTTCCCTGATATTCCTGAGGTGGCAAAGTCATTTGACCAGAGTACCTCTCACCAATCCCAAAAGCATCCCAATCTAGAACAAGCCACTATACCTGGGACAAGTTGAACTACTAATACGCAGGAAGAGGATGGACAGCCAGCTCCTATTCCATCCCTCCGGTCCTAGAATGCCTTTAGGGGTGCTCAGAAAGGGCGCCACCCTTAGTATCTTAAAAGAATAAGCATCACGGTTCCTCTAGAATGTTTTCTAATAGACTGTCACTTGCTAGTCATCCAAGTTTTTGAGGGTAATAAAAATATCTGCGCTATGCTGAGACCAATTGTGGTTGCGTGGCAGCTTACAATAGCACTCTTCAAGCTACCTTATCCAGGCTTTAAGCCCTGAGTATTGGACTCCTTGTTCTAGCTTTCCCCTTAATGGATATTTATTCTTATTTCTATCCTAGTAGCATCCAGTGGATTTCTATTACAGCAACCACAAATCACCAGTCAGGATTGAGATCCCATTATGCTAGTAGTTGTATAAACATATAGATAAGTGTGGACTATTCTATGTGCCAGACAGGTGAGTGATCTGGCTGTGAATCACAAGATGCCTGTTCCTAATTATTCCTAACAACAGGGTCTAAGAATAGTCCTTTCTTTATTCCTGTCCTAAACTCTAGCTTCCACTGGAGCCAAATCTTTAACCTTCCTTCATTCTCTTCTCACCCATCTCCTCCAAAGGAAGCCTTATGGTACTTTCTTGATGATAATCAGGGCTAGTAAATCGTTATGCAGGGGTCAAGATTATTGGACTCTTTTTAAGGGATCAGAAAAGGGGAATGGCTTCCCAGTAAAATGACAGATTTGTGGCTAGTTTTGTGTATGAAAGAAGCCTACATAGCCAGACTCGCATAGCCACTAGGTGTTAAGGATCGCTCCACCAGAAGGATGGCTCTCATCAGCAGTGAGGGTGTCAGCCTCCATTACAGTATGGAGGTAAACGTATCTGTGGAGACTTTCAGACAACGAGTTCTGGGAATCATAGCCCAAGACACTGTCACCTAATTCTCCACAGTTAGTATGCCACCCAGTGATGATAACGTGTAATGCTAGGCATTACCCATTGTAGATTAGCGACTCCCCACTCACAGAAATGAAGATTTAGGTGTTGTCTTGTAAACTAAGTTGGGCAGAGGTAGATGACCAGTTTGTAAGCCCCACCTGAGTTATAGTTTGGAATGATGTTTTCAGGTTGTAGTCTGTCGAGGTGTGTGAGATGCTAAGAAAGTTATCAGCTGTAGCTGAGAGGCAGGCTACAGGGACAGAGGGCACAAGTCCCCTGACAACTGAGGCAGAGTTATCTGTATACAAATAATCAAGGATGTGCAACCCATTCCAGGTTGGTTGTGCCCCTGAGCAGAAATTTGGTCTAGGTCTGTCAAGTTACTGTGCAGCAAGCCAGAGCTCACCACAAAATAAGACTGAAACCATCCTTTTCTCCCATGGGAAAAGAAGCTTTGTACTCCTGCCTGAACCCTAAGGATCCACTCCATTGTTCTCACTGCTTATACCCTGCATGTCAAGGCCACTTATTGGGTTTCCCTTTTCATCCTGACAACACAGCTTTTGATTGGCTAGAGTGGTTTCTGATGAACTGCACAAGTCACTTCCTTCCCACCAAATGTTGAGCATGCTGCCTCCAGCGCACTCCACCCCTGACAGCCTCAAAAGCCAAACATCAATATGAGAACTATTTCAAAACTAAACTGATAATCGCAAAGGCAAAATTCATATTTAACACTCCGCCCCTTGACTCTAAATACTGCTTAACCACGTGCTTCTGTTGTGCCATCTCACTAATCCTAAAAGAGAGGGCACAAACTAAGCATATACAATTATATTATAGTCAAGGCCTTAAGGTGTATTATCAGAACATTATAGATTGTATCTTCTCTTGGAGTTAGTTACTGTGCTGAAGCCATGAGTCAAGTCACTTGAAATGATTCTAGTGGGGGAAATGATAATAATAAAGAGGCAAGCGAGCTCAGTGATAGGCTTGTGGGTCCTATAGAATTTGAAAGGCTATGATTTCTATTCCTAGACCCATCCGTTAACATAATAACAAGCACCATGCTTTTCCACCCCATTCAAGGACTTGTACTAGGCAAGAATTGAGAGCCAGAACAGCAACAGGTCAATCCTGTACAGTGTAGTCAAAAGTTGCCAGGAAATTATCATGGCAGCGTTCTTGAAAAGCCTGCAGCCACTCTGGCCGTCTTTGCTAAATTTATAATTGTAGCTACAGGCTTCATCGCAAAAGGAACCCAATATGTGATGTTTGTTTCTGTGGCAAGAATGGGAGGAGACTAATGGTAAAGGAGGGGGTAGGATTGGGGAGGAGGGGGAAGAAAATCAAGCCTTGCAGGGTTTTCAGAGACCTGCAGAAAATCATCTAAATAGAGTAGTTCATACTTCAGATACTGTGCACTGCTTTGACAATCCTCTGGTTTATGGCGTATTTAACAAAGTCTTCTTACATTTACTAGCCTGGAATGTCCATTTTACTAGATGCTTTCTGCTACTTTACTAGTACTTTAAAATTTGGACACGTGACAGAAATGTGTGTAACACATTTTTTAAGTGTTGATTGCGCTCGTAATTTTAAAGTTAGAATATAAAATAAACATCTCTGCCCTTTCTTCCAGCAGGCAGCACAGAGATCTGCTCTCCGCATTCTGTCTGACAGGTACATTTTGTCATTTTTATGATCTATAAATTGCTTTATGAAACGTTGAGCCCTATTTATTGTGGCATATAACTCATAATCGGATTTTGTCCCCAAAGTATCTGTGAATTGGGATGTTAAACATTTTTTGCATGCTTGGATTTGTCATGCATGTGTGGAGTTTATTACTGCAAAAATCAAAGTCTTGCTGTATTTCATACAGAATATGTAGAATCCCTTGTTGTGATACCAAGCGAGAGATAAGAAACTTACTGGAGAAGGCATGAATGATGCAGTAAATTCTGAGCTTTAGAGAATGCTGAGATATATTTAAGCTCATTTTTCAGCAATAAGTACTTCATTTATTTTGAGAAGTTCTCTTTTGATTTTTTCCAGATTCTTTCACTGGGAATTGCTCTTGTTTTGTTGAGATTCTCTCAATATTAATTTATGAGGGATTGGCTTTTGGCTGGGTAGGGAGGATATTTATTTTATTTTTGAACAGTAATTTGTACTTTAGGCAGAAAAGGAGGGAACAAACACAGATATTCTCACTCCATTTTTACTCAGTCCTTTCTCAGGCAAAATTCCCATTGACTTTAGCAGGAATCTTGCCTAAATAAGGAATTCAGGATTCAGGCCATAGTAAATATTACAGTTCGGCTGTAGATCAGTACAGGTGTTTACCCTAAATGACTGTTCTGAAAGAGGATTGATTTAAATATAAGGTAGCTTTCTAAGCCAGTCCTGATTTTTTTTCCCCCGTTTTGGAAATGGTGAAGATTGTACATTTTAGTGCCTATGAAAAAGAACTAGCAGATTTACATTTATCCACAGTTGAGGTACTGTGTCATGCAGGCTGACACAAAGTAAATTTCCCCATGCCTCTTTGGCAGCCACCTCTATTCCATCTAGCCCACTCTCCCCCCTCCTCCCTGGGAATAAGCAGTAATTGACTCAGTAAGCCAGCTCAGTCTAGGGCTTCTCCAGAGCAGAGCCTGTCACTTAGGCTGAATTATATGTTGTGCATGGGTGAATAACGTTTCTCTATGCCCTGAAGCAGTGACCGCCAAAATTATCCCTCCTCGGTACACAAACACTTTTTGTTTAGATTTTTTTAAAAGAAGGAAAACTTTATCCTAGCAAGCTGAGTGCAACACCCAGGCTGTGGGCTAAGTCGTGTCGTCAGATTTTGGGCATGAAAGGCACACAGATATCGGCCATATTTGGCCAGAAAGCAGGCAAGGAAAAAAGCCTAAGCAGCATCATACCCCTATCCCTGAATACATGTAAGCTCTTCCATATAAACAAGATGCCTTTTGGGTTCTGTGGGTATTTGGAGGTGTGGCCACAGGGAATGGGAGGAGCCAGAGATGACTATTTCACCCAACTAAACTGTGAAAATGCCTGCAGAATTGCTCAGGGGAGCAGCCGTGCAGGCTAGCTGTGCTGAATATGTACCCAGGGGATTAGGCAGCTTTGTACTCAGCACGGCTAGCCCATGCCACCGTTTGCCACTGCCCGTGCTGCCCCTGCTACACTACTATTTTTAGCATGGTAGCGTCATGAAAACTAGCTTGAGTATCTCTGTGCAAGCTGGGAATCACACCCCTAGCTCCAAGTGCAGATGAACCCTTAGAGAGCAATGCTATGACCCGAGTAAATGTTTTTAGGATTTCCTCTTTCATTACCAGAGAGCAAGAATGGTGGAGTGGTTAGGGTGCTAGCCTGAGGCTTGGTAGACATGAGCTCAGTTCCCTGCTCTGTCAGACTTACTATGTGACCTTGGGAAAGCCGCCACGGGTGTGTCTCCACTGCAGTGAAGGGTGTGACTGCAGCCCTGTAGACAGACCAGAGCTAGCTTTGATCTAGCTAGCTTGAAAGACCATAGCAGTGAAGCTGTGGCAGCACAGGCTGTACAATGCCATTCCAGGCAGCCCATGCTGCCACAGCTTCCCTGCTATTGTTATTCAGGCTAGCTCAGGTCTGTCTGTGTGTGCTGCAGCCACACCTCTGATTGCAGTGTGGACAGACCCTCAGTCTCTCTCTGTCTGTAAAATGGAATAATAGCATTTCCCTGCCACGTAGCTCCCAGTTGGAGCCAGAGCTTTTCACCAGTTGGAAAGAAGGCAACAGGCAGAAATCTGTGCCATGCTGGAACTGGTTTACTGTAATGAGTTGCTGGGTTCATACCATTTCCACTCAAGATCCCTGGAAGGGACGGGCAGATTCTCCCATGGTACACTGTGAAAACATTCATAGAATGGTGCAGTTTATTGAAGTGGTACAGACCAGGGCATGTGCTCCCTGAAGTTTTAGCTCACCAAAGGAGTGAGTAGAGCACCAGTAGGAACGCAGGACACTACAATACCACCCTCAGCACTCGACTGTTACTCTGCGGTGTTACTGTTCTCTCTCGTGATAGGCTAACTGGAAGGAAGTAACTCAAAGTTAGGTCACTTGAGTTCATTCTGTAGTAAGGACACACCTAAATGCATTAGAGGATTGTGAGGTGCTACGCTCTATAGTAAGGGGGCCATATGAGATAGACCTTAGACAGATTACTTAAAACTGGGATGGCAACTCTCCGGGTACGTCTGCACTGCAATCCAAGATGTAACTGCAGCTTTGATAGCCATACCAGTACTAGCTTTACCCACGCAAAAATTGCTAAAAGTAAGTGTAGATGCAGTAGCGTGGGCTGTACAAGCACCGTGACAGCATGGAGACCTGCTCACACTGCTAGTTCATGCTGAAGCCTGTTCCTCCACATCCACACTGCTACTTTTAGCAGTACTAGTGTGGGTAAAGCTTGTGCGGGTGTGCCTCCTATCCAAGCTGCAATCACATTTCTCATTGCAGTGTGGGTCACCCTTAGCGTTTTTGGGTGGGCAAAGAGTTTCTTGTTCCCAGATTTATCCTTAAGCTATGATTAGGGCCCTACTAAATTCACAGCCCCGACCATGAAATCTGGTCTCCCCCCATGAAATCTGGTCTTTTGTGTGCTTTTATCCTATACTATACAGATTTCACAGTGTTTCTCAAATTGGAGGTCCTGATCCAAAAGGGAGTTGCAGGGGGGTTCACAAGGTTATTTTAGGGGGGGATCACGGTATTGCCACCCTTTCTTCTGCGCTGCCTTCAGAGCTGGGGAGTGGGAGAGCAGCAGCTGGTGGCCAGACACCCAGCTCTGAAGGCAGCACGCTACCAGCAGCAGTGCAGAAGTAAGGGTAGCAGTACCGCAACCCCCGCTACAATAACTTTGTGACACCCCCGACAAGCTTCTTTTTGAGTCTGGATCCCTATAATTACAACACCATGAAATTTCAGATTTAAATAGCTGAAATCATGACATTTATGATTTTTAAAATCCTTTGACTATGAAATTGACCAAAATGGACCTTGAATTTGGTAGGACCTTAGCTATGATCCAGCAAAGTGCTTAAATATGTAACTTGAAGCATATGAATAGTCCTGTTGCAATCAGTAAGACTACTCCTGGGCTCCAAGTCTAAGTTCTGTGTTGGACTGAAGCCCTTGTCTGTTAGTATGTTGCTTCTCACACTGTAGAGTTCCCCACATAGGCTGTTTATCAAAGGAGCGACTCAGCTGGCTGACAGCCAGAAGGAATGCAGTATGGCAGCTCTGGTGGCAGCCTAGGGAAGTCTTGACTCCCTCTGAGCTGCAAGTTAATCTGGATCCCATCAGAAAGCCAGGGCACTGTGGTTGTAGGTTGCACAAGACACAAAGGAGGACCATGCATTCAGGACCAGTCAGTGACAAATTTTCAGCTTTAGAAATATTTTCACTTTGGCTACATTTTTCAAGACTATCCTGCAAGGAAAAGAGCCAGAGTCGTCTTTCTCATAAATGAAAGCAGATATCAGCCTTGCCATTGATGCAGAATCATGGTTATCCCACAGCTACAAGCTCCACAGGCTCTACAGGGCAGTCAACGGTGACTGTTGGTAAATTTTAGGGTAGAAGATATCTAGAACAAGTGTATCCTAGCCCCTCTAATTATAACATGCAATAAGAGAAATTGTATAAAATATATCTTGTTTTTCAGCATTACCTGCTGCAGCCATTCTGTTTCACATTAAAGAAAAAGGAATTTAAAGGCTCGAGAGCTTTGTAAAGGTTTGAGTGAATAGTCAGAATGGGGATTTCTGGAAATCTGGGGTTCAAATTCACTTCTTTTCATTTGGGAGCTAAATTTGTTGGTATCAATTGAATTCCAAGTGAATATCTTTTCACATCCCAAAACTTTAACATGATTTGCCACATTTTGGTCATTGCCGTTCTTTGTTTAGGAACATCCCATGATAGACTTTTAGGCAGGGGTTGTAAATCACAACTGAGGGGCATGGCAAAGTTACATAAGAAGATGGAGGAGAGCTGGCCTAAAGAATTCTAGCTATTGGGTCACACATAATCAGCTTTTCACATTGAGGAGTAGTAAGATTATCCTAGCATTCAGGAAATGAGGCTCAGTGGGGGAAGGGGAAGGAGAAAGTGGTCTTCTCTCCCAGAAAATGTTAGCAGTTTCCTACCAGCTGTAGTTTATGTTTCATGCCATACCACAGCCAAACATACGCCCATACCCACTGGTCCACTCCTCTCCCTTCTCAAAAGTGGTCCTAGTAACATTTGATGAGGTGAGGGAGAATGAAAGTTCTAATTAAGGGAAATAATTGCACTTATAAAATATCTTAAAAATCTATGTGCTAAAAGAGAGAAAAGTAATTCTTTTAACCTTTTATGTATTCCCTCCAGCTGCCAGTTTCTTTTCACTATAGTTTGCAATTAATTTATGTGTGGATAATTACTGTGTATGCGTGTGGTGCGTTGATATGCTCTTCTATATATTAGTAAGGAAGAGACAGGCATGGTTGCTTTCTGGCAATGTGAAGAATATGCAAAGTGCTATTGGGAAGTAGAGTGTCTATGTGTGTAGCATATGAAGTGCCTCAGCATATGATTAACCCCACTGAGTATGTAGTAAATAGTAGATAACTGTGATCAAAAAAGTATTTGTGTGATTTATCAAGCTGAGCAACTGTGCATTTTGCAGTGAAGCAGGAGGTCAATCCTGAAATCTAGGGCAAGTAGAGCAATAGGAAATTGCAGGGACTAAGAAGTTAATCATACCCTTGGACTGCTTCCATCTGTTTTTGAAAGACAGAGTCAGTACAGCTAGCAAGGATGCTTCACTGCACCAGATCAGGAATTAATTTTTTCAGTGAATCTTCAAATATCATTTGCAGTAACATGGGCTTATAAAAATGTAATTTAATTTCATGGGGATAAATCATATAGGACAAGAAGTGTGGGGTTTTTTAAATGTGTGTGTCTAAAAAGGAGAAGCAGCAAAAATAGGAGGAAAACAGACATGAACAGTATGAAACTCGGAGGGTATAAATGGTCTTGTGGTTAAATTGTGCGTGTAATCGTCTTTGAAAAATCAGCTTGCAACTGAGGGAAACTTACATTTTTATGACCTTTTGAGGTATATTTTTCAGTAACCTATCTGCCCATCTTGCATCAGCTTGGGTCAAAGGGGCATTTACTTAAAGTAGTGTTGAACTGCTGCTCTGAACGATGACTCCCATGTATCAGGACTAAATGGTTCTCTGTGGACAACTGGGTTATTAATGAAGAGAAAATATAATTCTGTCATTTCTTTATCAGTTCTGACATTTCTCAGTGTAGTTCATTGTACCTTAAAATTACACTCCCTTTGGACAATGACATTCCCTTTGGGCACTGAACATGTTATAAAAGAAAGGGGATTTTCACTTTAATAATGGCTCCAGTAAATGAAATTACTCCTCCCATTGGAAGGGGTAGGGGGCATAATTAATTAATGATATTAAGCTGTTCTTTGGGATGACCTCAGCAGAGAGCTAAATGCATAGAGAAGCTGTGTATTATGAATTATATGTTGTGCTATTTTTAGTGTTGGCATGAAAATGAAATGTTATGGAGACATTATTTACCTATTTGTGGCAAAGGCCTGAGGTTTGTAGAGTACTAATAGCATGAAATCAGGAGCCATGCAATTCATCTGAACATCCCACTTTGACTACCACCAGTTTTTTAATTTTTAAGTAAAATTTCAAACTTGATTGCCTAAATAAGTACCCTTATTTTCAGACATGAAGTAACTCTAATAGGAAGTCAGTACTGTTGAAGTATGAATTCAAGTGCCTAACTTCAGTCACACAAGTTTACAAAATTCAGACTTGGTGTTTGTGACACATCATAATGACAGCACTGGAGATCCGTAGAACAGGTATAACATGAATAGCAGAAGTTCAAATTTCTCTTCTGTGGACCAGCTCTCCACAGGACAGATGGAGGGATATGTTTCACCCCTGTCACTCACAAACACCAGTCCACACACTATACTATAGTTAGGCAAGAATTAGCCAGTCAGATCAGGTATACAGGTACCATCCAGCTTTTCTTATTACGTACTCACTCCGCTCCATTTTTTTTTGCTTTTGAGACAGTTTAGAAGCCTGCTCTGAACTTCTGGTTCACCTGTTGGTTTCATTAATTTTTATTTGTTTTGTCATTAGGCCATTTGGCTGCTGAGCCTTTTTTATTTTACTTCTGAGAACAACATTTTCTCCATTGTTCTTATTTTTGTTCTGTCTGTCTGCTGCTGCTGCTGCAACAATGGAGGAGGAGTTGAAGCTAGGAACTCTGCATGGCTGGGGGAAAGAAGTATAATGCAAGTGGAGGCCACCTCCATTAAAGGTTTGTGGCTGGACTGAATGCAGACCAAGAACACCTATCCTATGGCCGCAGCTTCTTGCTGCCCAAACAGGAGTATGTGCATCAGCCAGCTCTTTACTTTTAGCTGCCATCCTAGATGATTCTTTAGCAATGCTCCAGAGGAGGAGCAGAACTGTGGCCAGTTTCTTTGCAGGCAGCAGGAGGTGAGAAGGCACAAGGAAAGACAGACCCTGGTCCCCAGGGTTATTGCATGGTTGAATCAGGCCTACTGCATTTATTTTAGGTGATATGGGCCCTATTCTGATACATTCCTCGCCCCCAGTGAAATTTCAGCGCTGAAGATGCCCCACCTCTCAAAGTCCAGACGCCCTTTCCATTTTCTCACAACTGTTTTGCTTTGGAACAGGCTACAGGAAATGCTTCACTCTTCTCCACCCCCTCTTCTCCCATCTGTACTGTAGGCTCTGACTTAAAGGAGGATCATGTTGATTTGCCATTAGGGCAGGGACTGTCTTTCTAGGTGTTTGAACAGCCACCCCCTTATACCTCCGATCCCCATGGGTGCTGTCTCTGTACACATAATAATTAACAATATGCCCCAGAAATGTATCCACCTTCTCCTGAAGCCTGTCAGAGGATCACTAATAATAACTGGAATTACCTGGTCAAGTATGTAGTTGATACCTTCTGGGGATATTTAGAACATTTGAGAGGGGATAAGTCTCTCTTTGAACACACTTCAGATAAGAAACTGATATTTGCTTGCTGGAAAGTCTCATTCTCCAAATCCCTCCAGAAAGGTAGACTCGCCTAGGAATAGCCTTATAGCCTTATGCACTGAATCTTCCACCATCCCCCCTGGAAGCAAACAGTTTGCTTACAGACACTCAATAAAAAGTGGAAAGAGCATTTGATTAGTCCACCGGCATCAGCCATTAATGCCTCTTACTTTTTAGGGTGGCTAGTAGTAGCCCAGACAGTCAGTTATATATGCCACACATATCCTGGGGCCACTATTATAGGATGGTCTTGCTGCAGTCCAATAGGATTGTGTCAGTCATACTCCCCAAAAAGTCACATACATTTTTTACCTGGGGAAACATGCAGATAACACCTCAAATGATATCTTGAAGGGTTTCATTAAATGTTTGGCTATCCAGGTCCATGACTAAAAAAGCATTGATGGGTAAGAGATTTCTGAGACTAGATAAAGCTCATAACTAGGCCTTTCTCTGGTTCACACTTCTTGAGTGCCCTAAATGTTGCTCTCATGGGACAAAGCGGTTTTCCCCTCCCCTCCCTTTTGGACGGCTCAGATAGGAGTCTAAGAATAAATCCTCTCAATCTGTTTTGTCCATTCAAAAGTCTCTGGTCAGGATTTGAACATTCAAATCTAAACTTGGGAAATAGTCACTTCCACAAGCCCTTTGATTCTTCCAAACCATCGCCCAAAACCAGTAGGGCTGTGGGAAAAAATATTTCTGCAGACAGATTCCAACTCCAACTCTTCTTTCTCTGTTACCCTGCTAGAAGGGAGACTTCTCTTCCTGCCAGCATGATGCCATGTTACTGAGGATCATTGAATGCTGGCAATCATATGACAGGGTTATCTCACAGAGTTTTCAGTCTCCTCTCTCCATGTGGTTATTTTCTTCATCTCCCACCTTCCAGTAAAAAGGACTCACTTTCTCCAAATGTTGCCTCAAAATATGGCTCTTGGGACAGTGTTCCAGTTTAAAGAATGAAGATATCGTTTGTACCAAGAGGAACTTCCAAAGTCAGAGCCTGGCCCTGCATTCCTTACACACCCAAAACTCTCACTAAAGTCCACAGTAGTTTTGGGAGTGCATGGAATGCAAGATCAGGCCATAGGTTGGAGCTGGTTAAAGAAGGAACACACTGTCGCCACGCACTTGAAAGGTCTGTTGTGCAGGCATCGGGAGAAAGATATATATATTTATATACCTTGAAGCCAGCATTCATAATCAGTTTTGTGTGCAAAACTTCTGGTTTATCCAGTTAGAGTACATCAGTGGGAAGCATTTTTTTATGGAAATGTGGAATATAAACAGAAAAACTGGCAGGGTTTTGGTTTAATTTGACTGCGTGGGGGGGAGAGGGGTTACATAAAATCAAAGCTTAAATCATTAATTTTAAATGTTTTGAATTGTAGCTCATAGATTACCCTGAGTAGTGTACACTAGTAACATTTCTTACTTTACAGTAATTTGAACTTTATATGAAAGTTAAGGGACCCAGATTCTCAGCTGGTATAAATTGAAGTAGCTCCACTGATTACGGTGGAGAGTTTTCATCAGCTGAGAATCTGACTCCAGAAGGTTTGCAACATTTCCAATTTTTAAAAAGCACATTGCTGAATTTATTCAGACGATTGTACAAGCGAACATTTAAAGTTAAAGTATTAAATGTACAATTTTGTCCTCTGTCATTAATTAAATAATGAGGCACTGTACTACAGTCAAACCTGTTCTCAGTGTTCCCTAGAACAGAGGTCTCTCCTTTTCTTGTGCAGTTGGAATGTTAGTGAGATTCATTTGAGATAGTTACTGAGCATAAAAGGCACTCTGCTTTATTTATAGAGTTGCTTGGAAATTCTCCAGGGGAATGGTTTACCATCAGAGAATGCAGATTTGATGAAATTGGAATCTTTCACAGAGACAGTTTAATTTCAGCTAAGTCTGATGGAACCCAGGCAGGGCTACAATGGAACCCTGCCTCTCAGGCAAATTTTGAATCCTGCCTAATTCTGTGCCAGCTCCTCGGTAGCTCATCTGGTGGGTTACTGATGAATACAGGCTCCCAGATCTTCAGCCACCTGCCTGATGTGTGATGGGAAGAGAAGACCATGGAAGCCCTGGGAGCTCCCAAGCTCTGATTGTCCCAGCTCAGCGGGCTTCCAGACTCCTGGCTCCCTGTCAGCTTGCCAGGAGGAATTTTATTTTACAATTATCAAAACAAACAGTTTATATGTTCCAAAATGAATTTTTTATAGTCTGTTTCACAGAAAATTTCAAAATTTGTGGGTTTTTTTCCAAATTGGAATGAAACCAAATTTCAAAATTCTGAAATCCTCAGCAAAACGGAATTACTGTTCTCTGTACAGCTCTATTTATTCATAATGGGGCCTCCTAATGCTGCAGTCAGTGGGCGTGCCAGAGTTTGTTATCTATCTAACAGAACTGGAAGGGACTCTGAAAGGTCAGCAAGTCCAGCCCCCTGCCTTCACTAGCAGGACCAAGAACTGATTCTGCCCCAGATCCCTAAGTGGCCCGCTCAAGGGCTGAGCTCACAAACCTGGGTTTAGCAGGCCAATGCTCAAACCACACCTTTGCTTTCTTGTGCTGTTCACACAGGTATAAAAATTAGATCTAGTTGAAACGTGATGTAAAGAGTCAGTTCGGAAATTATTTATGTTTTTGCAACCTGAAAAGAATATGGGTTTGAAATGTAGTAATAAAAAGAAGTAAATAGAAATTACTTTGATTACTTTTTCCCCTTGGTGTATAATTTAAACTGTATAATCTGTATATACTAAATTCTGCTGTCTTTGCATACTAATATATCTTTACTTTTCATATTAATATATCTTCTGTATCTGAATGCTGTAAGGACTTGAAGGGTCTATTCTGCTCTTGATACATGCATATAGCCTCTGTTCATACTTATGGAACTCTGTCTCTCGTACACACACACAGTGAAGAATAGACCTCTCTGTAGGAAACACCTCAGCCAAATAATTCAAAGAACTGCACTCCTTTATTATGTATTGATACAGTGGAGTATAACTGCTCAAAATGAGTAAATAGTCTATCAAGAAAAATCTTTTTTTAAAAATCCCCTGGTTCTGATTTACACAATAGATCAAAATGATTCCAGAAAAGTTATTGAGTCCTGCCAAGTAAATCACACTCTTCCTAATTAACTTCTCAGACACTTTACTGTGCTTTTGTGAGTGTGTGAACTGACACTGCCCTTATATAGTAGACATTGCAAGTTCTGCTTTGTTTGAAAACTAAGAGATTACTTCCAACAGTGACAAGGCTGGCTGTTGTGTAGGGCCCTCCTGGGACACCTTTGTTAAACACTCTCTCTACTACTGGATTGTCTCCTTGTCCTTACTCTCTTTCTTTCCCTGCCCTTCTGTGCATTTTAGAGTGAGGAGGGGAGCAGGAGAAACAGATCTTCCACAGTAGCTGGCTTCCCTATGGATCCCCATGTTTTTGGCTCTCCAGCCCTCACCTTACTGCTTTTCCCTCTTGTTCTCCCTATTCAGTTTCACTTCCAAGCCTCCCCCTCCTGAGATGTTTGGCTCCCTGATATATCCCTCACCAGGGCCGGCTCCAGGCATCAGCCAAGCAAGCTCATGCTTGGGGCAGCAGATTCCAAGGGGCAGCATTCCCCCCAATCCTTTTTTTTTTTTTTTTTGCTTCGCCCCTTCGGCCACCCCACAGGTTTTTTTCTTTTTTCTTTTTGGTTCGCTGCTCCGGCTGCCCTGTAGGGGACAGCAGCGCAGCAGAGGGGAGTGCCCTACTGGAAGCGGTGCCAGGTCTGTAGCAAGCCAGGCAGGGCAGCCCGCGTCCTTCCCTGCCCGCCAACTGGAGCGACGCGGAGCCCTCCTGGCAGGCGGTGTGGCGAGCACCCCACTGAAGGAAGCACCGGCTGCCCCCCTTCTCTCCCCCACCCCCCCGCTGCCCGGGCACATCTGCAGGGCTGGCAGTCCCCCTGCACCCGCCTTCTGTCGCCCCTGCAGGTTTTGGTTTTTTTCCCCCTTTGCCACTCCAGCCACTCCGCAGGTTTGTTTGTTCCCACCCTCCACCCCACTGCTCTGGCCACCCCACAGGTTTGTTTGTTTCCCTCCACACACACTCCTTCTGCTGCTCCAGCCGGCCTGCAGGTGCTTTTTGCTTGGGGCGGCTAAAAAGCTAGAGCCGGCCCTGTCCCTCACTGTTTTTTCTCTTTCTGCTCCCCTAATCAGTCATCTCCCTGCCCCTCAGTATCCTTCTGGAGCCCTCCTCCCTGACATCCTCTGCCAATGACCTGCTCCACCAACTGCCCAGACCTGGCTCCCCTGTGCATGCAGTGGGAGGCATGTTATCTTGGCTCATGGTGTCACATTAAACTCTTTTGGAACCTAGTCAACTCACCACCTGCTGCTGAAAGATTAATGTGTCCTGCACTGTTAGAGTGAATTGACCTCTTGTTTTTTTCTCCCCCTTTAATGATTTTGTGTGAAGCTGGCCGTTCTCCAAGTGTATGACTCATAGCATTGACTAGAACCGGCTGTAGTGCAACCAGACTTCCCTCCATAGCTCTGCTAATGCTTCTCAGCCTGACCTGCTACCTACCCCCCTTGGCAGCATTGTGCTCCTTCTGGGCAGCAGCTCACTGTTGTGCTGGATGGTGTGGCGCTTTTTATGATGTGAACAAGTGTCATCTCATTTGCCAGGTGACATCAGCAGAAATTAATCTAGGTAAACAGCGGTGGATTAACCCACCCTGCCACCTACCCTGTTAACTGAAATGACCTTTGACTTCAGACCATTAAGGTGCCCACAGGACAATCAATCAGGCATGACAATTACTAGGAATTGTTTATATTCTATAAATCCTCTGTTCTGCTCCCCTGACTATTCACTGCTGACCCGCCCTCATAATCCCTTCAAATAGTTATTTATTGAAGTAACTTCCTTTAATGTCGTGAAGTCCATTGTCTGAAGTCTTACAGGTTTGATATTGAACAATGACACCACCTGGATTTAAACTGGGTTTGTAAATATTTGATTCTTCAGTGTTATTCATCTGAAAATAGATACCAGGACTGTTCTAGCTTTGGCCGGGCTAGAATAGTTGCCTGAAGGAAGAAGAGAAATTTTGGGAAATTACCAGCCTCTTTTTAAAGTTCTTTTTAAAGTTCTCAGACAAAAAGCCTTTTGCCCTAAAACTTTGCCCTGAACAGAGTTCCCAGTCATGACCTACTGTAAATCTCATAGGACCATTTTAACCCTCACAGAGCTCTGGTTAAATGGCATTGCACCAGGCCAAACCTCCAGGGCATCAGGATGGTGTTGCGGTTTTTCTCTTTCAAGCTTGTATATTATCTTCATAACATATTGCCAGTGTTCACAGGACCAAATAAGATTGTGCCCTTTCCTTTAATGTACTCAGTGCTCTTTAGTTCACAGTCTGTGAGGTCAACAGGAAAACATGGAAGAAATCTCCACTGAATGTCAACCTTTACTGGTTTTCTTGTCCATTACTGATTTCTTATTCAGTTCTTCTCACTTAATTGAATGGAGCTTTTTCCTCTAATCTAAACTTTAGCTAAAAAGCATTATTAAAATAATGCTCAGCAACTGAGCAATTTTGTAGGCCCTGCTAGGATCCTAGTGCACTGATATCAGAGATGGAAAACTCATTTTACTTATTTGAAACTTTATTGGTGCAGATTTCTCGCTTGAACAATTTTGTGTTCCCATGCTGCTTGCAGGAGGAGGTCCAATAGACGAAGAGAGTTGCTGCTGGGGGGTTTTGTAGAAGAGTCACAAATATTGATCTTATAAGTAGAGCTGTTCAGAAATTTTCAACAAAACAGTGTTTCATCAGAAAATGCTGATTCGTCAAACCCAAATTGTTTCACGAAAATATCTTGGGTTTGACAGACATGAGTTGAATCAGAGGAAGGGTTCAGATGGAAACAGTTTCCTCAAGAGCATGTTGTGTTTCAGGTACACCATGCGTCAATGTTTCCAAAACAGTATTTTTTTCCTTGAATTTCCATTTCGTGAGAAAGTTTGAAAAATTTGACTTTGGTCCAAATTGAATGAAAAACCAAATTTCAGAATGTTGACATTTCCCATGAACTGGAAGTCCAAAGTTTCAGTCAGCTGTCACTGTAAGATACCCATCCCAGAAGAACCACACGAGTGGTTCTCCCAGCTCTCAGGATCACCCTCAGCATTTGTCTACCTCCTGCTGCCAGAGGGAATCTGGGCACTGTTCTTTGATTTAAATTACAGAGGAAAAAAAGATTTAAGTCAATTTTGCAAATACAGAAAAATAGTTCAAGAGGTTAGCAAAACTCCAAACTCTTCTGGGATTGCCCATGTCTAACTGAAACAGGGTTGTGCTGTGATCTTTAGGTCAACCATAGTTTTTAAATCATTACCTGTCTTAGCATTGCATCTGTTTGGACAATTCTTTAATTTGAACCCAAGACTATTTATATTTGCAAACAGTTTTTATAATACCTTTTTCTGTATTTTTGAAGTGAATTTAGTATTTATGACAGTTGTCAAATTGGCAGTTCTGGAGACTGAAGTCCTGTTTATCCTGTCATGTCTTTTATTGTGAGGAAAGAGTAAATGCCCAGTTGCTATAGAATTTATTCTGTAATGCTGCGTGCTTCCTGTGTAGAAGCTATGCATATTTCATATCCCTGCAGCCAGAGGGCAAGTCCTTAACGAGGACTTTAGTCCCGATCGTCTTGTTGTTCGTATTTAAACGGAAGCCAACAAGAATTTAAAAGTGCACTAGTGCTGCTTAGTGCCTTAGCATTTGATCTGGTTAGCTAAGCTGAACCAAATCCACATTATTTTATTATAAAGCTAAGGTGGAATTCTGTTCTAAGGCCCACACTGAAGCTTGAACTCTGATATTCTGTTCTACCTATATGCACACATCTCCACTGTTAAAGAGAGCAAAATATCAGAGCAGTCAGTCTGCCTCAGCAGAATTTTGGCCTTATGGTAGAAATTCTGGTATCAAACTGCTTTAGAGAAGAAGCAAATTTGCCCATGCAGTGTCTCCATTTGTGTACAGTAATTTATTTAAATACATACAGTAGAATCTCAGAGTTCCGAACACATCGGGAATGGAGGTTGTTCGTAACTCTGCAACGTTTATAATTCTGAACAAACATTATGGTTCTTTCAAAAAGTTTACAGCTGAATATTGATTTAATATAGCTTTGAAACTTTACTATTCAGAAGAAAAATGTTCCTTTTCCTTTATCTTTTTAGTAGTTTGCATTTAACACAGTACTGTACTGTACCGTATTTGCCTTTTTTCCCCCTTATCTCTACTCCTGCCTGATGGCGTACTTCCAGTTCCAAATGAGGTGTGTGGTTGACTGGTCAGTTCATAACTCTGGTGTTCGTAACTCTGAAGCCTGGTCTACACTAGTTGTTATTTCGGAATTAGCCGAGTTAATTCGAAAAAAAAATGATTCCGTCCACATGACCAAACGGGCTTTTTCAATTTAAAGGGCTCTTTAAATCAATTTCTGTACTCCAGCTCGGCAAGTGGAGTAGCACTTAAATGGAGATTGCAATCCTGGGTTAAAGGTATTGTGGATGCAATTCAGTGTTATTGGCCTCCTGGAGCTATCTCAGAATGCTCCCTTCTGATCACTCTGGACGACGCTCTCAACTCTGATGCACTAGCCTGGTGGGCAGGGAAAGCCCCAGGAACTTTTGAATTTCATTTTCTGTTTGGTCACCATCAGCACAGGTGATCGTCAGCATGGTCCACTGTCACAGGCGACCATGCAGAGTCCATCATCACAAAAGATCACGTAGTCCTGGATTTGCAGACGAGTTCCAGCATGGTCCAAACAGGAGGTACTGGATCTCACCGTATGTTGGGGAGACGAGTCTGTTATGGCAGAACTATGTTCCAAAAACAGGAACGCAAATACGTACACTAAAGTCTCCATGGCCATGACGGAAAGAGGCTACTCCAGGAACACAGAGCAGTGTCATACAAAAATCAAGTAGCTCAGGCAAGCGTACCGAAAAGCCAGGAAGGCAAACGGGCGCTCTAGGTCACAGCCCCATAATTCCGCTTCTACCATGAGCTCCATGCAATTATGGAGGGTGATGCCACCACTACCCCACGACTGTCTGTGGACACCTGCAAGGGGGGAGGTGCACAGAGCGAGGAGGAAGAGTCATTGAAGGATGAAGAGGAGGAGGAGGAGGAGGACAGTGCACAGGTGGCAAGTAGGAAATCCGTTTTCCCTCCTAGCCAGGAACTATGCTTAACGCTGGAGCCAATAGCCTCCCACCACTCCCAATGTGGGCTCCATGACCCCGGAGAAGGTACTTCTGGTGAGTAAGAGCCTGATCATTGGAGCCACGCGGTGGGTGCGGGGATGCGGGGTGTTGTGTTTTGTGTGAAGTGATCATCCCAGACAGCCCGCAGGCCCGCCTTTATGGCATGCAGTCCTCCCGCACCAATAGGGCCCAGCTGAATGCGTGGAGGCAAACAATTGTGGAATCCCGTAAAGCATTACAGGAACATGAACAGAGGAGGGACGCGCGTGATGAGACCAGGCAGGACGCTATGGTCAAGCTCATGGGGAAGCAAACTGACATGCTCCACTGTATGGTGGATCTAATGCAGGAAAGGCAGCAAGACCACAGACTGCTGCTGCAGCCCCTCTATAACCGCCCTCCCTCCTCCCCAAGTTCCATAGCCTCCTCACCCAAGCACCCAAGAACACGACGGGGGAGGCTATGGGGACCCACACACTCAACTCCAGAGGATCGCCCACGCAGCAGAAAGCTGGCATATGTGAACTTCTGATTTGGTTTCTCGACTTGTCCTTCCCTCCTCCTCCACTCCCCAACCCAATCACCACCGCAAGTCTGCCTTCTGATTTCTCTCAATGTGTTGTGCAACAGATAATAAAGAACAGTTTTAAAACAATTTAGACTTTATTTCCTTTCATATATATATGGGGTGGGTAACTTCAAGAGAAACATACACAACTGTCACACCGTACCCTGGCCAGTCATGAAACTGGCTTTCAAAGCTTCCCTGATGCGCAGCATGCCCTGCTGCGCTCTTCTAATCGCCCTGTTGTCTGGCTGTGCAAAATTGGCTGCCAGGCGAGTTGCCTCAACCTCTCACCCCACCATAAACGTCTCCCCCTTACTCTCACAGAGATTGTGAAGCACACAACAAGCAGCAATTACAATTAGAATACAGGCAAGTCACATCTTAGGGGCATTTAACATGCGCAAATTCAGCTTTGCGCGGTCTGCAAAAACGGGAAAAAAAAGAAAAATAACAATGTAAAAACTGCATCTGTAGTGCGGGCAATTCCACCCACCATTCAACTCAATGAGTGTTTCACTATATGTGGTTTTTGCTTTACGCACTAACCACGGAATGGAACCTCTGTGTAAGATGAGACTTGCCTGTATTGGTTGTGCTGAGATCTAACCGAGTCAGTAAACTGCGCCAGTGAGCTTTCAAATGTCCAAAAGCACATTCTACCACCATTCTGCACTTCCTCAGCCTATAGCTGAATGCTCCCTACTACTGTCCAGGGTGCCTGTGTACAGCTTCATGAGCCATGGCATTAAGGGGTAGGCTGGGTCCCCAAGGATAACTATAGGCATTTCAACATCCCCAACAGTAATTTTCTGGTCTGGGAAGTAAATCCCTTCCTGCAGCTGTTCAAACAGACCAGAGTTCCTGAAGATGTGAGTGTCATGCACCTTTCCCGGCCATCCCACGTTGATGTCGGTGAAACGTCCCTTGTGATCCACCAGTGCTTGCAGCAGCATTGAAAAGTACCCCTTGCAGTTTATGTACTGACCGCCCCAGTGTGCCGGGGCCAAGATAGGGATATGCGTTCTATTGCCCCGCCGCAGTTAGGGAACCCCAGCGTATTAAAGCTATCCACAATGTTCTGCACATTTCCCAGAGGCACTACTCTTGATAGCAACTGGTCAATGATTGCATTGGCTACTTGCAGCACAGCAGCCTCCACAGTAGATTTGCCCACTCCAAACTGATTCCCAGCTGACCGGTAGCTGTCGGACATTGCAAGCTTACACAGTGCTGTGGCCACTTGCTTCTCAACTGTGAGGGCTGCTCTCATTTTGGTGTCTTTACGCTTCAGGGCAGGGGACAGCAAGTCACAAAGTTCCATGAAAGTGGCCCTATGCATACGAAAGTTTTGCAGTCACTGGGAATCATCCCAGACCTGCAACACTATGTGGTCCCACCAGTCTGTGCTTGTTTCCTGGGCCCCAAATCAGCGTTCCATGGCATGAACCAGGCCCAATGCCATCATGATCGCCCAATTGCCACATGCCGTGCTTCTAGGAATGACTGTGTCCAGGTCCTCATCAGTATAGCAATTGCGTTGTCATTGCTTCCTCGACCGGTTTTGCAGATACTGAACATAGTGCTGGATAATGCATGAGGTATTTACAATGGTCAAAACTGCAGTGGAGATCTGAGTGGGCTCCATGCTTGCCACACTATGGCGCCTGCATGTGTAATCCTGGAAAAAGGATGCGAAACGAGCTGTTCGGTTCAAGATGGCCAAGAAAAGGTGGTAAATGGTTGTCTTCTGTAGCTTTCACAGCGTCAGGAAGAACTGCAAGAGCGGGAGAGCAGAGTTTGCGACGGAAACATGAGCAGAGTTTGCGGCGGAAGCGGTGTGGCTCTGTTCATGATGGCCAAAAAACAGCGGGGAATTGTTGCCTTCTGTAGCTTCCACGGATGCCCAGGACAGACAACATGGAAAAAGCAGCGGAAGCTATGTAGCTTTGTTCATGGTGGCCGAAAAAAGGCAGGAAATGGTTAGATGAAAGAGTAGATAGAAAGAAGAGAGGACATGCGAGTTGGATTCATAGTACCAGGAGAAAGGCGGTGCACCGTGCTGCACCATCTGCTGGTAGTATGGCATCTGCCATAGCTTTCATGGAGGGAGGAGCGAGTGACGGCATACATCCAGAAACACCTGCGAGAATGTTTCTGCCTCATCATGCACTGGGAGCTTAACTCACAATTCCAATGGGCGTCAGAGACTGTAGGAACTGTAGGACAGCTACCACGGTGCACCGCTCCAACATTCGATGCTAGCCTTGGTACTGTGGATGCACTCCGCTGAATTCACGTGGTTTAGTGGGGACAAACAACACCGAATGTATAAAATCGCTTCCGAAAATTCAAATAAAATACGTTTGAATTAATTTCATACTGTAACCATACCCAAGGTTCTACTGTAGCAGCAAATCCTGTCCACACACTACTCTCTGTAGCTGTGGGGGGACCTGAGCGCAGTGAAAGCAGTGTCTTTCCACTACACTGGGTGGAAAAAGGAAGACATTACAGATGCAGCCCGCACTCCCTGTCCACATCAAAGCTGAGTTCTGTGAAGGCATCATGTGTCCCATTTACAGGCATTCAATTGAGGGAGGAGTTTGGGAAGGGCTGGTTAGTTCACAACTGCATGATCCCACTAGCAATCTTCTCAGTGCTGGGCAGCAGTAGAGGCGGCATTAACTGTGGTGGAGTATGCAGCTTGTACACTCAACACATGAAGAGAGATGAGGAGGAATGTGAATTCTGAAAGAGTGAAAGAGAAGATGTAATTCTTTTTATCTGTGAAAATCTGAGCAGGGTTTATTAAGCCCACCACCGTTATCCAAACCTATACCATTGCCTCAAATAATATATTTCATTATATTGTCAAACAGTGATAGGCTGCAGTTTGGTTGAGCCAAAGCTTAGCTAGTTTTGATATTTAAGACATTTCATAAAATGCACACTCCACACCTGTGCTGGGAAACAGTTACCCAAAATAGTGTCACTTTTCTTGTTTAGACATTATGCTTGGCTGACATGACACTTGCAAATTACTAACAGCATGTTTCCAGTACTGTGATGTAAACAGGTTTTGTTTAGTTAGGAAGTGATTGCCTAAGAGCTTCTAAAAGGCAATATTTTAATCTTGGGTTTTTTTTAGTTTAATCATTTACTAAGGTAATATTTTAAAAGATCTTTACTTTAATCTTGCTGTTGTCTTTTTTCTTTTAGTGTACTGTCCATTGTTTTTCTTCTCATAAAATCAGTTTTCACACTCTGCAAATTTAGTTGCTGCATTTCTTTAATATCAGATCTATACTTAAATACAATTAGTTCTCCTACTTGTCATTTGGTCATATCATCTAATGTTGGAGAACACAGAATAAGTTTGCAAAGTTTTAGTCCATGAGATCATCCATCAATTTGTAAACTGCAGATGCTGTCTGTCTAACTTCATTTCCCTACCTTAAATATTTATGATATTGTTTCTTTAAAATCCATGATAACAAAAACCAAAACGATCGTAAATAATCCAGAGAATATGGAATTGTTTTGGATAAGAAAGTAACAAATTACTGTGACTCTTTAAACATGGAAGTCTACCACGGAAACCCCAGCAGCCTCTTTGACAGGCTGCTCTAAAATCTTTCATTTGCTTTGAAGTTGTTTATTATTTATACCCCCTTTGAGGTTTGCAGACTAAGGAAATCATCTATTTTAATACTGTGAAACCTTCTTGTGGCCACCAGTGATAGGAATTCCTGTCCTGTTTCCTGTGCCTCACTGACAGGCCGATGAGAGCCTTTTAAAAACTTTTATAGCTGCTAGTGATCAATGGCATTATATCTCCTACTGTTAACAAATGTCTTTCAGACTACTACTCATCTCATTCATGGGATTACATGGTTAGTGAGACTCTCTTTTATGTTCTCTCTTGATAATGATGTTATTTCATTATATTAATAATTCAAAGTGATCGGTTACATAATTACTATTATAATACAAGAGCAATGACTGAAATGTTATATTTAATTCAAAATTATTTTAATTACTAGGGGTATCCACCGATTTTTAAATTTTGTTCTGCCAAGTCTCTTGCCACGATGCTATTGCTTCTTGGTAATTGCAGCTCTCTCAGCCCAGCTAACAAAGGGAAAATTAAAACAGGCAGGCAGGAATAGAAAATATATGTTCCTGGGTGAAAGCTGCTCACCTCCTAATTACCCTGCAATTGCTAGATTTAAAATCTAATTTATGAGCCTGGGCAGAATGGCTACATTAGTTCATTATTTCATTATGATCTTTCATTCCTAGTGTCAGGAATGCAGTTCTCAGTGTGACCATGTTAGCAGCTGCTCTAGGCTGTGCTGCTGTAAGGCACTCACGTTGGAGAGAAGCTTTGAAAAAGTTCAGACCAGTCTCCAAACAATAACATTTTATAGGAGTGAGATGAAACCATAAAATCAAAAATTGATGGCCTGTTACAGATACTTCAATATTCTGACCAAAATGGAAACCAAACACAGACATGTCTGGAACAAAAAGCAGTTTCGCTGTTTGCTGCTGTAATATCTCACATGCTTTATACAGCATACCAAACACCACAATTCATCAAATAAGCTGTTACATATGACATCAAAGCACTCCAATAAAGACTGCATTAGGCTGGTTGATGTACTTGTAGAAATTGTACACAATCGGCAGGCAACATAGGTCTGTAGCCTAGCTACCTCAAGGGTGGCAAACGCATGTAGAGAGGGCCAAATTCCATTTTTAATTGTGGGGTAAAAATGTAGGACTACACATACCCCACAATCCACTGAGGGTCTCCCACTGGCATCAGTAGATTGTTTGCATTGTGCTCAAAGGTAGACTGTGACCTTCATGCAGTAACTGAACTATTAGTCATCATATATGTATTTTGTTTTCAGTACTTGATTACTGTATTCAGTATCACTCAGTGGGAAATTATGCTCCTATTTACAACCACTACTATTGCTCTCATTTGTTTCTCTTTTTTTTTATTTCTCTCCTTCTTCCCTGTGTATACCTCCTCTCCCATCTCTTCTCTGCATATCCTTACCTGCAACAAGTTCCTGTTCCTCTCCCTCCACTTACAGGCTTAATTCCTAACTCCTTCCCCATTCCACGGCTCAAATAAGCAATTGAATAATTAATGCTTAAATTTAAAGTGCCATTAGGTTTTCAAGTCAAGAACCCAGAGAGATTCATGGGAGGTGGGGAAGTTCACACATCTCATTGCCTCAGGCTGTCTGCAGATTCCGGCCGACAACACTGTATCAGTTTATACTTGCTCATTTTTGAAGGCTATTTTTGCAGCTGTGAGGGCTAAGAAACTTAGTTTCGTTTCTTTTTAAAAGGTAGATGCTGCAGACTCTGAATATGCCTTGTGGATCATACAAACACAGCATGTGGGCTTGATGTTAGACACCTGTGAGCTAGACAGAAAACCTGAGACCCATTAACACATCAGGGTCCTTCTTAATCACAGTGTAGGACCATAGGAAGTGTTCCCTCCACCCATGAAAAGGTTATTAATTGTATTGTTTAGAGTTTTTTGACTTTTACTGTATTTCTTGTTATCTGGGTATCTACTACTCTTTGAAAGAGCCAGTATATACATTCTCACAGTTGGGCAGCCCGCTTCCCTCCATCCTAGCAGCAGCAGTAGATGTAGGCTTCAATGCCTTTAATAGCCTCTCTCTGAATCCTGCTGCTAAATTTAAATTCTGTTTGATATAGGAATATACACTACGTTGCACTGCATGTCCGATAGCATGCAAGACATTACCAAAGCAGTAACTAGGAGGATGCTGTTAGAGGTACTGGGCCTGTGATAAGAGTTCCAGAAAGTCAAAGATGCCTTTGTGATTGTTAAATTGCATGGGGAAGAGGCCAGCAACTTCTTGTGGACATTGTGAGGGAGAAGCATCTTTGTTGGACTACCCTCACCCCTGTCCATTGCTCTCAGGGAGAGGCAGGGAAAACAAACTTCCCATACCGTGAAAAAGGTTAGCCTGAAGAACAGACTAAGTAAGATACACGTGAGTTCCTAGTATTATAAGAAACTTAAAAATATGCCTGGCTGTTAAGGAATAGCAAAACATATGAGACACAGTATGACTTACTCAAGGATATGTCTAGTACTGGGGCAACTACACCAAAACACAGCATGGTTTAAGACTAAAATGTTTATTAAAATGTCATACAGTTCTAGTGCTATTTTCCTTCTTTTGGGTAGCACCTTTCATAAAAACAAAGGATGTAAGGGTCCAGTCAGGGAGCCACTGTGTCCAGACACATCAGTATCACTCTGGATTAATAAAGTAAATAAAAGTTATACTCATCGCTTTGTAGCTTATTTCTCCCTCCCCACTCATTCTGTACATGTATGAACAAACCTTCCACGCTGTTTTCTATGGACAACATATAAAAAGTGATTCAATTCGCATTTGGACCTTACTTTATTCTTTGAAATATGAAGTGTCATTGTTTCCTATTATAGATTTAATCTATTTATATTTATCACAGTAAATCATTGCTGGTTATTGTTCTCTGTTATAATGAGGCCAGCTTTAGGCACCATGACTGTGGAAGGTACGGCTAGGGCTATAGTTGAGGGTTACCATGTATTCTGAAATATTACTTCCGGCATCAGAACATGATGATGCTGTATCACAATGGGCTGGATTTCAATCCCCTCACTCAGTATTACATTACTCCATAGGTACTTCCATTAAAGTTGTGGAGTGAGCTACTAAACCGAAATAAAAGTGTCAGAATCTAGCCCTGTGGAATTTGGATTTGGGATCTTCCCCAAGTGTCAGGCCCCTGAAATCCTAAAACCAACCCGCATGCAAATATTCCTCAACTGCATTTTATGAACATTTCTTCCTGTATTGTTTTTTGAGTTTCTTGGGGTGTGAGATGCAAATGAACACTCACATGCAGCTCTTTTTCAAAACACACTATAATCGTTATGCACATGGCAGAAAAATAGCTTGTGCTTACTCAAATAGGGAAATGATTTGAAGAACATTTTAAGGGCTGCAGGCAATTTCAAAATGATTAGCTTTTAACCTTCTCTTCACTGCTGTTCTGGGCTTTATTAGTTGCTCTCTTTGGCTGTTCCCCGGTCTGTCTAATGCCTTCTGTGGTGATAGAAAACTATGTATTTGTCTGAGCATTTATAATTTTTTGCAACATCTGAGAGAGAACTTTTTGATCCAGAGCAGGCTAACAGAAAACATAATGGTGTTCTGCATAGGAAATGATGTACCCGGGCAAGCAGTAGAACTTAGAACCTCTTTTTATAGTTCTTTATGCAGAGCAGAGCTACTTACATTAAGCTCCCTCTCAAGAGCTACTGTAAATTTCAAGTGACAAAGAGTCCTGTGGCACCTTATAGACTAACAGACGTATTGGAGCATGAGCTTTCGTGGGACAATACCCACTTGTGTCTGACGAAGTGGGTATTCACCCACGAAAGCTTACGCTGCAATACATCCATTAGTCTATAAGGTGCCACAGGACTCTTTGTTGCTTTTTACAGATCCTGACTAACAGACTACCCCTCAGATACTTGTAAATTTCAAGACAGCATATAGACTAGAGCAGACAGGCTAAGAAAGTCCTTTGGGAGCCAACAGAATATGGCTTGAGTTAAAGAGTAACACAAAAGCTGGCAGCAGCAATACTAAGAATCAGTAAAACCTGAAAAAGTTCATCACGTATTTAAATGTATTACACCCACTCGAACAGCTGTTTCAGTAGTAAGTAATTTTATCTGCACAAGTTCATCTGTATTTGGACTTTCAGAGCATAGAGACTGACCTTGCCGGACAGAGCCATTTGCACAGCCCTGTTGATTTAAAAGCCAAAGGCTGAATTGTGGTAGTGTGACACACTGCAACACAGTGTTTGGAAGTGATAAGAAATTCATTATTTTAGATTGTCAAACATGGGGTTGGGCTTGTTAATAATACTCTGACACAAGTTGCCAGTGTGCCAAAGCAAAAAGAGTGTGAAGGATGCCTCTGTGGTTGCAGTCCAGTGATTGTGCAGTAATGTTGAACATAGCTGTTAAAAAAAAGTCACACGGGGAAGCAAAAATTGCCCATTTCCTGATTTGCATCACATCCATATTGACTATTTTGGGAAGGGAGTTTGATAGGCAAGATAACACCCTGGCAAATTGCCCAGAATGTGGGACAAACTTCTCCTGATAGGACATTTGGAAGGACAGCAAAATACAGTTGATAGGATTCTGAGTGATAAGTGCAAAAGTGACCTCAAATTCTTGCACCTGCTTTTTTCCCAATTGAGGCTAATCATTGAGAGTGAGTCCCTACTATTAGTACAGCTTGAATGGAGCCCTGTATTTGACATTAACACTTATACAACAAAATAAATTATACAGAAGTTTTTAAGACAGTGGGAAAGTGATTTTTTTATTAGAAGTGAGTATCATAAATCACTTCAGTGAAAAGGACTCCTGAGGTCTACTCTCTTAAAGTGTTCCTTATGTTATTTTTCTGACAATATAAACTTCTGACTTTGTTAAAAACTACAGACTTTTCATATACCTAGTCATACAGTTCCCACTGCTTATATGTAAAACAAGCCCCGCCCTCTTCCATTTAATCAAGTAGCTCAACTGAATAAGGAATATCCAGGAATTCTATTTTCTTTTATCAGATACAAGTTATAGCTTCAAGAGGTCCATAAGAACAATACTCCATTCTAATCTTTTTCCTGAATAGCAGTTTATTTCCCCAAACGCATTCATTTATATAACTGGTCTCACACCTTAAGCAGAAGTATAAAACACAACCATTCAGAACAGCTGAAATGGTGCTTTCCTCACTTTCAAACTCTTGAACTGGATTAGAGATCCCCGCATCTTACCAAGCAGGTCTACACTAGAAGTGTGACACTTGTGCAGCTGCACCGATGCAGCTGTGCCTCTGTAATGCATCTGTTCAAGAGGTGAGAAGTGGTAGCTATGTCAGCGGGAGCTGAGAGGTGGTAGCTGTGTCAGTGGGAGAGCGTCTCCTGCCACCATAGCGTCAGTGTGGACAACACTTAGGTTGCTGTAACTTGCATTGCTCCAAGGGTGTCTTTTTCATACCCCTGAGCGACGTAAGTTACATCAACTTAAGCGATAGTATAGACCTGCCAGAGTCTATTGTACAGTATAGTCTAGTGACGATTCTTCAATGTAATGCCGCCAATGTACATGAAATTCTGATTACAAAGTTTCAGTGTATCCACATGGGCAACAGTCCGTCTCTCAGTTTTGCAGTCTTATCTTAACTCTACTGCAGTCTCTGTGCCATGAGCAGCTCTCTGGATCCTGTGACCTTCATTATTTCTCTTGTTCCTATGCTGTCTTTCCCAGATTTCATGCCTACTTCTTCCACTTCCTGCTGTCACTGTTCCTCCCACCACATGCTCTTACTGCTTGTAAATTCCCATGCTGAAATTACACTTGCTCAGGCTGATAGCTAGGGGCTGTCCTAGTCTAGCTCACCCCCTTGTTTCACAAAATGCCCTGAGCAAACCATTCTGTCATCATTTGCCATCATTTACTGGCATTTAGTTCATATACCTCTTGGCCCTTTTTCCTGGTGATTTGATCTTTCAGTTCAGAATTCAGACTCCCTAGCTATCTAGTCTGTATCTCTATCTCAGTGTTTCTCAAACTGGGGTCGCCGCTTGTGTAGGGAAAGCCCCTGGCAGGCTGGGCCGGTTTGTTTACCTGCCCCGTCCGCAGGTCCAGGTGATCACGGCTCCCACTGTCCACGGTTCGCTGCTCCAGGCCAATGGGGGCTGCTGGAAGTGACGCGGGCTGAGGGACTTACTGGCCGCTGCTTCCAGCAGCTCCCATTGGCCTGCAGCGGTGAACCATGGCCCGTGGGAGCCGTGATCGGCCGGACCTGCGGACAGGGCAGGTAAACAAACTGGCCTGGCCTGCCAGGGGCTTTCCCTATGCAAGCGGTGATCCCAGTTTGAGAACACTGCTCTATCTACAGTTTTGTACCACATTTATCACATGGTACAGTATCTTCCATAGTGGCCAATCCTAACAGGACCTGACCACTAGACAGTGTTATTGCTATTCCTTAATCGGCCACAGCTCTGCCTGACTAAATGGTGTTCTTTTTAGCAGTGTTCTCTGATCCTTCCCAGACGATATATCTCCTGCTTTAGGAATCAGTCTAGTTTGTTTGCTCACAAAGCTTGGTTGCTATTGTCTTCATACAACACCCTGCAACTCATTCCTAGTGACTCATTCGCGTTCTCTCTCTCTTATCTCTTTTAGAAAATTACGGTTCTCCATTCCCCTGACTGGTGTAAGGCCTTCCTTTCTGCCCTACTGTTGTTCCTTTATTTCTTCCTTGTCTTAGGGGGAAGAGACCTCACTTCCCCTTCTCTTCCCCTGCGGTCCCACATGTAAAGAATATTCTTTAAAGCAATGTTTCCCTAACAGGACTCTAAACTTTGGAATTTTCCTCTAGGTGGAAGGACTTGGATCTCTATTACTGTACTTCATTTTTTCTGCTGACCAAGAGGAATCCATGTTGAGCTCCACAACCTCTTATTCATAGCTGAGCCATTTCTTCTATCTCTGACTGATCAGCCAAGTCACCCAAATTACATGAGTGGCTTTTAGCCTGGTAGGGAAATAGATACCCTGACTCCACTCATGCTTACCTTCTGTGAGCCTTAGTAGTCTGATCTCAGATGGACAGATGACCTTATAACTCTCCAGGAGGTGGGAGGTAATTGCATGGAGGATGGCACATGCAGCGCCTCATTCTGGTGAAACTAGAATCTCCTTAAAGGGTACAATCTTGCTGGCCTTGTTAGGCAGAAGGTGAGGGTTGAGGAACACATGGAATGTGGAGTCTGAAAGCAGCAAACTCCCAGAACTCTTTTTTTTTTTTTTTTTTTTTTACTACAAGGACTCCAAGAGCCGTAGAAAAGTGCCCAAAGCTTTGATACTGTTTGATATGAAAAATATAACTGATCACTACTGCGAACACTAGACACATTACATCTACAAGTGCTCATAGGTGTGATGGTCTTTTGCCCCCGTGGCATGATGGACCTAGGTTTCTCACCCACTGCCCAGGAGATACTGGGAGGGGGAAAAATTGGTTACACTCTGGCTTTCATATGCAGTAAAATTTTTAAAGCTGTATAGCAAATTAATTGATTAATTGACCCTCTCCACTCTCTCTCCCCTTTGCCCATTAAACATGAAAAAGCACAATGGTCATTGTATGTAGTCCAACCCACCTTGCCAGCTCTGTGGGTGCCAAGCAGCATGAAGTTGAACTGGTTTAAACAAAAATGGCAGAGTAATATAAAGCCTGAAAATACTTTAAAATACTATCAATGTATGATGGGCTACAAAGAAAATTCTTTTTCTATCCTGAGACCTTGTGAGGAGGCCACACAAGTGATGAGCAACAAGGCTGATCTGAGCCAGGACATCCCTTTTTGTCTGCTTGCTGGAGAAGGAAAAAAGAGCACTTTGAGTGATGATGCCACTGCAGTCTGCTTGGTTTGATAGCACATTAGTCACAATGAAAGAGGATCCTCACATAAAGCACATCAAAGATTTGGAGAGTATATCCTAGCTACGGTATTAGATCTCTGATTCAAAGGCACCATGCCTGCTTTCCTCCCAGCATGTGAGGCTGGGCTAGACCACTACTAAAGATTCTCAGATATAAGGTTCCTAACTGTGTACAAGAGCAGATTAATGAGGAGGAAAAAGAAAAGACAGTCTGTGGGGAATAGATGAAGGAGAAATAACAAAAGCCATCAAAATCCTCAAGTCATAGGGAGCCGATATGCAGTACTATGTTATTTTTGGTTGAGTTTTCTTCACAACTTCTTTCACGTGTAACCCATTCTCCTTCACCCTCAGAAAAATCTCTTTGGAAATGGTTCCCAGATTTATTCTGATAAAGGGAGGATAACTGGAGTTGATAGAGTATCTCTGTGTGGTTTCAAAGCCTTTTGTAAGTCCTCGGCCCATTAATCCAGAGAAGTGCATGTGAAATGTGGACTCTAGTTTTTTCTTTCCATGTTATAGCATTTACTGCTTTTAGGAGACTAGTTATTACCATTGAAAAGACATTTGAAGGCCCATTCTGTAAAGAGGTAACTTTCCTGGACCAGGGAATCTTGCTGCTTACATTCAGCTGATGCAAGGTCAATGACAAACACACCGAGGAAGTCAGAGTTGCTTTATTTTTCTTGTGAGCAGGTCAAATAAAACACTGCTGATGCTCCATTTATCTGGTGAGACCAGCAAACACTTGGCAGCTGACGAAAGCATACACTGGAATCTGGCACCAGGTGCCCAGCATAGCTGTCAGCCTGCTGACTAATCACTTCATCCCAAGTTAATGCAACTGCAGGTTTTTAGCACCCTTTCATCTCTCACACCCAGGCATACACTCTGTCTGATAGAACTATTGATACTAATGATGCCATTATTAATTTTTGTTTTCTTTTTTGGCAAGAGGGTACTTATTTTGGCTGGCTTCTTCAGTATTTTTCTAATTCTTACAATGTCCTTTCACAGTGGGAGCTGTCATTTCACACTGCTGCTTCTAGTAACGATCAAACCATATAAGAGGGCCCTAAAAAGATTAGATTGAATTTCCTTCTTTTCTGTGATTTTGAGAGATTTTTTTAAAATATTATTTTCAGTTTACTTTGGTTTGGGGAATTAATATTCTAGCAGTTACAAGCATCATAAATGCTACAAACCTGATTCTATAAGAAAAGCTGATTTACCATAAGTTTGCATTATTAGATAATAGTTTTTTCAGCAGAATCTATTTAAACAACTCCCAAGGACAGTGTTAAAATATAGGTGGAGTCTCTGAACTCTGTTTTTGGCAGCTGTACTTTAGTAGCTTCACTGTGCTAGGGTGGCATTGCTAAGCTAATGCAATACTTTTACAGAAGCATTATGTATTGTGACAAGCCAAACAACCTCCAGGACTCTCACTCATCATGACTCCCATTCCAGATCTCATCCATTATATGAATGAAGTATGAAAACATTTCTCTGTTTCCCAAAGATATTAATAGACTCATGGGAACAGTTCTGCTGAAGAAAGGGAAGTGATTAGATCTGCTTTGCGTATTCAGTCCCAAATAGGAGGCCATGTCAGGGCTACCCACTTTGTCTTTAGTAAACCATTTTTTAAGAACAAATAGCATTTCTGAAAATGAATTACTTAGATACCTAAAATCAGTCATTAATGTTACCACAGGATGTATCAGCAGGTAAATTATTTGCTGACTATGTAATAATAATACCTTCTTTCTGTACTACTTTCCATCTGAAGATATCAAAGTATTTTGTAAACAATAATGAATTAAACCTCATAATACACTGTAATACAGGTAAATATTATTGTCCCCATTTTGAAGATGATGAAACAGAGGCACAGAGAAGTCAATTAGCCAGATCAGGATCACTCTGGTAGTCCATGGAAGAGCTGAAATTAGAATAGAGGGTTCCTGACTCTCAGTTTCGTGCTTTAGCCACAAAGCCATTTTTCATATATTAAAACCTGGAGACAGTTGGTGATCCGCAGATGGGAGCACTGAATAAAGTTTCCATCAGGGATGCTGATAGGCTAGCATTCCAATACTGTTCCTTTGTATTCTACTGCCTTCTAGAACCAGTATTTGAAGAAATTATATTACAGCAGTGTAATGGCCCAATCCTGAAGCACAAAGAGATGAGCAAGTTTTAAATAGATAGTCACTGAAGGGTATTTGAAAGATACATGTGGATGCTAGCAAGAAGGGGGCACTTCCATTGCTGCCTGTCTCTGTGATTCATTGCTAATTATCAGCACTAAGAAATTCCCAACTGCATGCGTGGGAGACTCTCACTATCTTTAGTGCCAGGCATTAATGATAATGATACAAATTTTGGCACAAAGCTGTCAGTTTGTACTTTGAGGAACTACCATGCAGAATTTGCTCCTCACAAAGAAGGAGCGAACCATGTGCTGTAATGGCCCCTAATTGGTTTTAAGGACTGGGAAGAATGCTACTGTACTATAGAAGCATGTATCTGGGGTTGCGGGGGGCGGGGAAGAAATTACTCTGGAAGCAGATTTTCTTTAAAGTTAGGGGCACATTTTATCACAGAGTCGGAAACATTACATATTCTGGGCCAGATCTTCAGCTGGTGAAAATGGATGTAACTTAATTGAAGTCAACAGAGCTATGTCAATTTACACTAGCGGAGGATCTGGCCTTCTGTATCAAAGTGTTGTTTTCTTACTGAAACTCTTGTCTGGCATATTTTTCTTGATTTTTAATCTTCTCCAAGATTTTCTGGACCCTTGGAACATTTGAAATCTCTTTACTTCCTCTCCAGGCTATTTCCCACATCTTTGATATTCTCAGACCCAGAGCAACTTCTTTTCCTGGTAACACATTTACTTCTCAAAACTGACCTGATCCCCAGCAGTGTCATTTGTTTAGCAAAGGCAGCTCTTCTCACTGCTTGTTCCAGTGTGTGTGTTTTTTTTTCCCACAGAGACTCCTGAAAATATACATGGGCCAGAATGTTCCCTCTGACATCATTTATCTCAACATGCCTCTTCTATTAAACAAATTATCACTCTTTTGCTGGCTTAAAGGTTGTGGCAGTGTTGAACATTAAAGAAGATCTTGCTCTATCCAATTTTACAGTGAAATTCAAGGCTGATTTCTTACCTGAAATATTTGGCCAAGATCCTAGAAAACATTGTGGCACATCTTGAAGGTAATGATCTGTAAGCTAAATTGCAGCCTGCCCCATTCAGGGTCATTAATGATGTGCAAACCATAATGGATAGAAGTGTCCTATCCTTCTTGGTGTTTTAAGATCCATCAGCGTCCTTTGGCATGTTGGGTCATCAAATAAGTTGAACCAGCTGAAGAACAGGTTGGCTATGGCAGTTTAATTATAGTATTATGACAGTATGTAATAAACTGCATATTGGTCATACCCCATTGGTTAGTCTCAGTCTCTTGAGAATTCTACTTGTCACTTTTCATGTATTTATTTCTATTTTTTTTGTAGAGCCATTTCTCTGGCGCTCATCATGGTAGCATCTAGTGGCTGGAACGCTTGTGGAGTTTCCGTTGGGTCTGCTCTGGCTGTGATACTTTTCATGCTGCTTTGTATATGAGTCAGATTTAAAACAAGAATAGTTTAGATGATCACTGCTATGCAGATGACACCAGTTATATTTTTTCAATTTCCAGACATGGAAATTAATATACTATGTAGTGTCAAAGGGACTGTCTTACAGAGCAAAACAGCAAGCTGCAAGCAAAAATCTGGATAAATTTAAACCTTTTAGGGAAATGAAATTATACAGATCTGTTGGGGTTGAAAGCGTGAAGAGTGCACATTTTCCTAGCCTTCACAGTCTTTGATGGGAAGATGCTTCAGAGGGTCAATCTGTCATGTAGCCTTGCAATGATCCTTAATCAGGGTCTAACACTGACGTTCAGGTGCCTGATTCTCCACTCTCTTGCAATCTTGGTTATCATTTGTAGCTCTTCAAAGTGGGGATAAAATGCTACCAAAATGCAAGGCACTGGTGACACAGGCTCTAGAGGGTCAGCAGTAGTCAGAGCTGCTTTATTTCCTTTGAATCAATTTAATATTATTGCCGGACTGCACTGCTTTCTTTGGCATCCTGACCTGATATCCATGATGCATGTCTTTGTTACCCTGAGCTGGATTACTGCAATGAATTCGATGTTCTTCTGTCTCAGAATCACATATTGCTGATGCAGAATACAGCAGCATGACTATTATTAATGGTCAGTGGTATGTAGTTGTCTGCACTGCCTATGCATCAGTGTAAGCTAGGTTTAAGATTTTGTTTTTACATATAAGGCTATGAGGTAGGGGTGAGGTTCCTAGCTCATGTACACACGCACTAGCTCTTATCTGAGCTAGTGTGCTAAAAATAGTAGCATAACCACAGTAGCACAGGCAGTGGCAGCACCATGCTAGCTGCCTTGAGTACAAACCCTCCTCAACCCTTGGGTATGTATGTGGGGCTGTTAGCCACAGCCTGTGCTACCACAGCTACACTGCTATTTTTAGTGTGCTAGCTCAGATGAGAGCTAGTGTGAGTATGTCTACTCGACCTGGGAAACACACTTCTAGCTCATAGTGTAGATGTAGCCTAAGTACCTTGCTGAGCTTTTGGCACCCTCTGTAGAATAATGTCTTGCTCTCTTAGGCCAATCAGAATGGGTATTCTCATCACAGGGCTTTGTACGGTTGGTTACTACCCATATGTTTGTTTAGTTGCTTAAAATAAAAATACCATTTCCAACATGCAATAATTGACTCTAAGTCTTAAATCATATGCTGTTGTATATGTTGTTTGCCACAAGGATTAAAATGCATGTCTATGTTTTATTTTGACTGCATGGTCTAGCATGCTTAAACAAGAGAAGTTCAAAATAGCATTCATTAAACCATATCCATGGTCGATGGTTTTTAAAAAGAAAGTAAAAAGAAACACGCAAGTGTTTTTATACTGAACTACCAAAGTCCAGTGAACACTTTTCAAAAATATGTAACATTCACAGGCCTGAAGATGGTAGGGGGATAGGAGATTATCACAGTATCAACTGAAATAGAAAAACATTTGTGTAGGTTTTTTTTTTTAGCATATTGACTACCATTAGAGCTGCAAATATAGATTTCCAGATGTTTGTGAAGAGTTCAAGAGTTATATTTGATACGTATGGCTGTAGTAATGATTTCTATTCAACAGTCTAGAAAAAACATTTCATGTCACAACAAGAAAGAAATATTACTGCTTTTTATCCCTCATCCCCTGTCTAGGAATTCTGAATGCTTTAATCAATGCCAAACAAAAATGATGGGCTAGAAATTAAAACCACAACCACCAGAGGCAGGACATAAATGTGCAGATGTTCTGTGATGTTGAAGAAACTTGTCAGGCAGACGCTGACAATGATTTTCTGAGAAGGACTAAGAATCCATTAAAGTAGAACACTCTCAGAACACTGGCTCTCTAAACCACTCCGTCAGAAAAAGCACTTGTCTTTTCACATTTCCTGAAAGAATTGTCACATTGTGACTTACTTTGTTCTCACCATTTCATTAGCAAGGCTAGTAACTGGAATCTATTACTGTAAGTAAAGAAAGTAAGAAATGCCCATCTCTGATTTACTGCACCTATCACATGTGCACACTACTGTTTGGTCCCAAAGTAGTGAACAAACTTCAGGAGTCCTTTTCTAGTCAGGCTTATTATTTCAAGTATCTATGTGTCTCTTATCACCGCTCTACAAATGGGTGCCCTGAAAATTTTGTGTTTCTCACATTTAACCAATTAAACAAGGAGATATTACAAATAATAGTAAAAGCAACAACTGGTGAGTTTTTAAAGGCACTCACTGTGTCTGGGTACATCTGGACATGATAATAAACACCTTAGCACAGAAAAGGGATTGTATATTCTCCTTTACTAGTCTCTGCTGCACTAGACTATCTAAGTGATATGGGCCTCTGTTAGTGTAAAATTTCTGCCTCTGAAAGAGGATCCCTGATTGGAATTCTTTGACAAATGTAAATAAATTCCAGCTGTTCTCGCATCATTCACTACATTTTATTTATTGTTTTAATCAAAACACACAGGGCCAGATTTCCTATGTGGTCTGGTTCCTTTCTGCCCCCAAGCTGTACAAAGGGGCTAGATACTGAGATGAGAATTCTCCCAGTGCAGGGAGGCTCAGTTATCATGAAGCCAATGGAACCAGCTCCTATGCCCGGTCCTGGGTAGGGGACACGCCAAGAGGCAGGAAGGCCGTGCTTAATTTGTGCCAGGACTTGCCAGGGCCAAGCGGTTCATAGCCCCAGCACCTCTGGGCTTGCCACGTCAGTTATGAAAGTAAAAAAATGACTTGAACCCCGGCACCTATGCTTGAGCCCCGGTGCCTTTTTCATTACAAATTAAACACTGTAGGAAGGGGACATATTAGGGGTAGAAGGGAACGTGGGTACAGTGCTGCTACGCCAGTTCATATCAGGCAGATGGTCCTTTGTGGATCTTAACAGCTGGCCTAAGTGAGAGCAGCCTGCTGGGGCAGGGACCAGGATCGCCACAGAGCAGAGAATCAGGAAGCTATAACTGGCTCTCTGACTGCCTTTCCTACACTGAGTAGATCTCAATTCAGGGCTGCCCAGAGGAGGGAAGCAAGTGAGGCAATTTGCCCCGGACCCTGCAGGAGCCCCCATGAGAATATAGTATTCTATAGCATTGTAACTTTTTTTATGGAAGGGGCCTCCAAAATTGCTTTGCCCCAGGCCTCCTGAATCCTCTGGGTGGCCTGTCTCAATTTAGGAAAGAATCTTATCCATAAATTTCTTGTCTCAAAAGATTGGCTCAGGTATCAGATCCTTGCTTTCTGGATGGAATTAGTGGATAAAAGAGCACTCTATGTAGTATATTTGAATTGTAATTAATTATTTGAGACAAAATATCTCTCAAAATTCATTCATATTAGTTTGGATAAGGAGACTATGGTAAGACCAACTATGGATTGAAGGATGTAAGTAAGGGTAATGATAAACAGTGGTGTTCTGATCTGGGAGAATATGATTACTGGGGTACCAGGGTGTTTTGCTTGGGCTCATTTAACATCCGTATTAATGGTCTGGAAGAGGAAGTGAACAGCCATTTAATTCAGTTTGCATTTGACACTAAATTAGGAATTGCTGCAGACACCAGTGAGGGCAGAGAAATAAATCAAAGGCATCTGGAAACATGGGCAGTAAATAACAAAATGAGATTCAGTTTGAAAAAAATGCAAGCTAATATCTGTGGAGGGAAATCATCCAAAATGCCCTTATTCGGTGAGAGAATCCTGGAAGCAGTAATTCTGAAAGCGATATAAGTGTATTAATGGGCAGCAAACTACATGAGTTTCAAATATGATATTACAGCCAAAAAGTCAGTGTAATTTAGCTCTACATATGCAGGAGGAGTGCATCAAGGAACAACAAGGAAATGGTCCCTCTTTATGTGGCTGTGGTGAGAACACAGCTGCAATACTGTGTTCAGTTTTGGGCTTCCCCTTATCAGAAGGATGCAGACAAATTGGAAAGAATTCAGAAAAGAGCCATAAAACTGATCCAGCACTTGTAGGTAGTATTGACTTATGAGGACAGATCAGAGAAGCTATATATGTATAACTTGGCTGAGAGATGGCTGCAAGGGGACAGAATAACAGTCTACAAATATTTGAAGTGTCTAAATACCAAGGGGGGAGGAGAATGGTTTAAGGTGATCACTATGAGTAATGAGTTTAAATAATAAACAGCAACAATAAGTTAGGAGGACAAATTTAGACTGAATAGTAGGAAAAACTTATTGCAGTGAGATCTGTTAGGCTGCAGAGTAGTTTGCCATGAGATGAAGTGAAAGCTCCGTTCAAATGAGTCACGTAAAAGCAAGCTGGACAAATCACTAGAAAATGTACTGCAGGGAAGCTGCCATTGCCTGGGGAATGGGTTGGATGACTTAATACGTAGGTCATTTCCATCTCAGATGTTTATGGCTGTCTGATACTTTAATATGTGTGGTCAATTAGTAACCTGTGAAAAGAATATATTTTCCTGTTGTCTGTGGCTCCATAATTTAATGACCCAATCCTGCAAAAACATACGGACGTGCTTAACGTTTAAGAATGTAAGTCATCCTATTGACTACTCATGTGTTTAAGCATATACTTAAGTGTTTGCAGGATCAGAGCCTTAAATCTAGCAGAGATCTGTGTAAATATAGCTGTGCATATAGCTAACTAAATCATCTCTATTTAACTAATACATGGAAAGAATACAAACGAGTGGTGTCAGCAGAAAGCTCCAAAGAGACATTACTCTATGGGTTTTTTTTTTAGTTGACCAGTGTCAAGTACTATGGAGTACATGCCAGTTTACTAACTCTTAATTTTTGCCATCTTGCTCCTGTCCCCTCTGGGCTACTGATGAGACTGTTTTCTATATTCCATTTTTTCTAAAATTTGATCATTTTAAACGGTCTGACTTGACATGTACTCTTAAAACGTCTGTTAAATATGGAAAAGGCAACTGGAAATGAAACTATGATTCTTTTCTCATAGAATGAAGAGCTGCTAATGGCATATGAGTATGGAACGAACATTCAACTTGGGTATTTTTCCCATTAAAAGAACGTTATTTTCAACCCCTCTGACCACTTATTTTTAAAAGCAGCAAAGCCCAGGTTGCCAGTATTCAGACAGCTGTGAGCTAGGCCCCCTAAAAATAGCAGAAAGTGGAACTGTTATTTTTTTGTTTGTTTTATGTTGTTTGTTTGTTTTTCTTTCCCCCTTGGTGGGTTGTGCGTGGGGCTGGCAGCACTGTCGTGCCGCAGCCCAGTAGCAGAACCTCGGGACTCTCCAGCAAGAGGTCAAGTAGCAGCAGCTCCAGTGAATCCGAGAGCAGTTCCGAATCTGACTCAGAGAGTGAAAGCAGTTCCAGTGAGAGTGACGGCAGCAAGCCCTCTCATTACTCCAGCCCAGAGGTAAGGACTCCTGTGCTTTATGATTCAGGGTGGCAGCTGAGATATTATAACCACTCAGGCCCTTAGCTAGCCAAGAAAACATAGAGAGGCTGTGGGAAGGCCAAAAAAGAAAAACAGGAATGGGGGAGGCCCAGGGATCCCCTGCCCATTCTGAACTACATTCCTCAACAAGAGCAAACACAAAAAGATATGCAAACTAGGAAAACGTGGTCTAGATTGAATTACTATAAGGTGGATGCATAACTGATTTAAAGACTGTATTCAGAGTAGTTATCGATGTTTCACTGTCAAACTGGGAGAACGTATCTATTGAGATCCCACAGGGGTCTGTCATGGGTCTGGTAGTATTCAATATTTTTATTAATGACTTGGATAATAGAGTCAAGAGTATGCTTATAAAATTTGTGGATGACACCATGCTGGGAGGGGTTCCAAGCATTTAGGGGGATGGAGTTAGAATTCAAAGTGACCTTGACAAATTGGAGCACTGGTCTAAAATCAACGAGATGAGATTCAATAGGATATGTGCAAAGTACTGCAGTTGGAAAGGAAAGAGCAAATCACAACTACAAAATGGGGAATAACTAGCTAGGGTGTAGTTCTTCTGAAAAAGTATGTGACGGCTATAGAAGATCACAAACTGAATATGAGCTAAGAGTGTGATGCAGTTGCAAAAAAAGGTAATATTCTGGGATGTGTTACCTGGCATGTAGTAATCGTGCCTCTCTACTCGGCACTGGTGGGGTCTCAACTGGCGTTCTGTGTCCAGTTCTGCGTACCACACTTCAGGAAAGATGTGTACAAACTGGAGAGAGTCCAGAGAAAAGCAAAAAAAAAAACCTGATAAAAGGTTTAGAAAACCTAAGGGAAGGTTAGAAAACAAGGCATGTTTAGTCTTGAGAAAAGAACAGTGGGGGGAGATCTGATAACAGTCTTTAAATATGTTGCAGGCTGTTACAGAGAGGACGGTGATCAATTGTTCCTCATGTCCACTGAAGGTGGAACAAGAAGTCATTGTCTAAATCTGCAACAAGGGAGATTTAAATAGCTACTAGGCAAAGCTTTCTAACACTAAGGATGGTGAAGCACTGGAATGGGCTTCCAGGGGAGGCTGTAGAATCCCATCATTGGAGGTTTTTAAGAGCAGGTTAGACAAACACCAGTCAGGAATGGTTTAGATATACTTGCTCTGGCCTCCATGCAGGAGGCTTGGCTGGATAACCTCTTAAGGCTGCAAATAAGCTTACATATTCCCCGGACCCCCACACACATAGACACACAAATATATGTAAAAGTATTCAAAAATCCAGCATCAAGACTGTAAACATACCCCAGCTCCAGACAGGTAATTCCCCTTTACCATACAACACAGGATCATGACAACCGTGTCTCACAATCTCTCCTCATCATAAAGAATTACATTCCCTTATTATAAAAATAAAAAACACGGTATGTGTGTTATGTAACATCTTGGCACCAAATACAAAAGTCCCAAGAGCATACTGTAGCGTGTCGCCCTTGTTTTTGTTGTTCTTTCTTTACTCATCAATTTTCTTGCCTTCTCTCAGCATTTTTCAGATTAACTTTCAGTTAATTTCTCATTTCTCCTTTCCCCTCCCCCAAATCTGTTCCTCTGGTCTTAGCTTTTCTTTCCTCTTTTTCTACATTCCTGGGCTCTCCTTGCCGCTCTCCCTCTCGTTACTGTCCTATTTCCTCCTCTCCCTGTTGGTCTCCTCCCACTCAAGTTCTCACCCTTTCCCTGCAGATTCTATCCTCTTTCTCCATTCCCCACTGCGGACATTTGCCTTTATGCCTCAATCTTTTCCTTCCATATTGAGTCTCCACACACCTACAAATTGGGAGGGAGGAGGCAAGAAAAGGAGAAGGGGGTCGTAGGCCAGCAGGGGGCAAAGGAGGAAGAAACAGGGGAAAAGACCGGTGACCTGTGTGGGGAAATGTGGGGAAATGGAGAAGAAAGAATTGGTGTGAAGGGAAAATACAGCATGGTGGACACTCACCAAGCCAAAATGGAAGTGTGTGTGAGTCTGTGTCTGTATGGCATGGAATTGAAAATAGTTAATTCTCTTTTCTTCAGGTACAGAACATAGGAGGAGGGAAGTTAATGACCAAGTTGGGCTAGAGTTTTCATGATGCTGGGCAGAAAGGATGTTAATCAGGACCAGAGATTATGTGGACTTGGAGGAACAGGCTCTCCCAAAGTATTTTTCACACATCCTCTCAAAATCCGTGGGTTGAAGTTATAGATAGTTGTGGTCATCAGGTGACTGTACTGTTCTACCAGATTGTTGGTCCCTTGTCATTAGAGCATATGATGTGGCTTTCGAGGCCATGCTCAGATTGTAAAGCTGCAGTAGTTCTGGGGAAGGCCATGACTTTGACCTGAATGAGGTGGTGGTTGATCCAGCAGAGCAGGACATTTGTGATGTCCTCAATGTCCACTGCTATATCAGGTCCAGCATGTATCAGCCTGTGTGTGCAGCTGCAGAGTCTGCCTGTGTGAAACCTATAATTTTTCTATAGGACAAAAAATCGGCTGCTAGTGTGTCGTTGTCAGTGTGTACGTAGAAGGGATCTCTCCAAGAATGATGAACCTGGTCATTCCATCTGACCATCAGGTCTATTAGTCCATATGATAGGGATTTCATATGGAGATCTGTAGACTACAAGTCGTCTTCGGCTCTTTTTTTCCCCTCACCTCAAAGATCATAGGCTCATATTCAAAAGTTTTTATTTTGGGGGTGGGGCATCTTCTGCATTTAGAGGGAAAGAGGATTGCTGCTCCACCTCCTCTTTTATTTTTCTAGCTCATTTTGGGATCTTTGTGTGTGGAGTAAGTGAGGTAGAATAGGGTCAGAGGTAGCGTCCAACCAGGTTTCAGTGATGCAGGTCAGTTCAGAGGTGTCATCTAGTATCAAATTGTGAGTGGGGCTATGTAATGGAGTGCTAGGTACAAAGGCCTGAGTCAGCCCTCTTCACAGCAGCCCCAATCAGGCAAAGCAGATTGGAGCTGACTATGCAAGGCTGTGCCTAATTTGTGGGCGGGGCAGGGCAGAAAGGCCAATTAAACCTTTAGCCAAGAGCCCACAAATAGGCACAGGAAAGAAGAGCACAGGGGGGAAGCGGGCAGTAAGACGGAGATAGACATTGCTCTCCTCTGCCTGGGAAAGGTCTTACGTATGCTGTGAGGGCGGTAGGATGCAACTGTAAATATACTCCACAGGGTGTTGAACCAGCAAAAGGGTCTCTGCATAATTTGTGGACTAAGACAGAGGCAGGATCAAAGCGATCCTCTTACAGGTTAGTTTTGTAGACTGCCAAACATGCGCTCATCATCCAGAAGTCGAGGCTGCTATCCTCTCTCTCTATGGAAGCCATGAATGAGGGTGCTGATAGAGAGATTGACGTCATGTGCCTAGCTGAAGGACTGATGCTATGTGTGGCATCCTTGAGTGAGGTCTGTTCATCCCAATGACAATTTGGGTTTGGTATGGTGAGGGATAACTGGATCTGAAGTCTCTTGAAAGGGCTAAACTCCCTACTCTCCAAATTCTAGGATTCTGGCACTGTTGTGCTTGCCTCCAATAAATTAGTATGGTGGTCTCTGTAGGGAAGGAATTGGTTAGAAGACTGCAGGAGTAATAGATTGGGGGGGGTGTGGTGTAGGAGAGACAATTGTAATTGGCTGGTTGGCTGTTTTGGGGAGGTTAGGGCAGGTGCCCTGGTGCCATTTAGTTGAGGTTTTAAGCTACTAGCGTGTAGTTTCCAGTTATCACTCCAGCCCTCCGACACCCACTCCCTTCTTATCCCCAGGGCTGCCCAGAGGGGGGTGGGGCGATTTGCCCCGGGCCCCACAGGGGCCCCCACGAGAGTTTTTTGGGGCCCCTGGAGCATGGTCCTTCACTCTCTCCGGGGCCCCCTGTCATAAACAGGTAGCTAAGGGTTAATGCTTCTTTTACCTGTAAAGGGTTAACAAAGGGAACCAAACACCTGACCAGAGGACCAATCAGGAAACCGGATTTTTCAAAGCTCAGGGAGGGAATTTTTGGGTGTGTGTTCTTTGATCTTCATCGTCTGTTGCTCTCGCTGGCTTGCTGAGAGTGAGCTGTACATCTTTCCAGGCTTCTCCTATTCTTTCTGTTTTCCCAGTTGTAAGTACAAGGTATAAACAAACGGTTTTAAATATTGTTTTTGTATTTACATGATATGGTAATTTGCTGGAAGTTTAAATGTGAGCTTTCTTTTGAAACATAAGCTGTTTATTCATTTTGTTTTTCATTTTTTAATAAGCCCTGCAATGCCCTGTATAGTGTCACCTTGGATAAACAGAGACATTTTTATGTCTGTTACTTGATCTTTTAATATAAAGTCTTTCTTTTTATAACTTGTTGGATTTTTTCTTAGTTGGGGCTCAAGGAGATTGAGTCTGCAGCTCACCAGGGAATTGGTGGGAGGAAGAAGACAGGGGGGAAGAGAAAATCTCTTTGTGTTAGAGTTACAAAGCTTGCATTTGCAGGGACTCTGGGTGAAGGGGAGAGACACTTGATCTCTCGGTGTTTGTGTTTCAAGGAATTGAAGCAGGGTAATCTTCTAGTGTACCCAGGGCGGGAAGATCTGGGAGGAGGTAAAGAGGGGGAAGGGAAGGGAGTTATTTCCCTTTGTTGTGAGACTCAGGGCATCTGAGTCTTGGGGTTCCCCAGGGAAGGTTTTGGGGAGACCAGAGTGAGTCAGACACTGGAATTTCTGGCTGGTGGCAGCGCTATCAGATCGAAGCTGGTAATTAAGCTTTGAGGGTTCATGCAGGCATCCACATTTTGGACGCTAAGGTTCAGAATTGGGACTTATGCTTTATGACACTCTCGCAGGGCCCGGCCCCCGGAGCTCTTCCACTCCAGGTCTTCGGTGGCAATTCCACAGCAGGGGGTCCTTCCGCTCCAGGACCCACTGCCAAAGTGCCCCAGAGACCTGCAGCGGAGAGTCCTTCCGCCCCAGGACCTGCCGCCGAAGTGCCAGGTCTTTGGCAGCAATTCGCCGGCGGGGTCCCCCCACCGCTGAAGACCCCAGGCCCCCTGAATCATCTGGGTGGCCCTGCTTATCCCCACTCCTGGTGGATCTTCCTGCTTCCCAGGCATCTCACTTTCAGTGGTGCCTCCCACCCCTCCACCATAGATTTCCCCCTTTACCTCCTACCACACTCACCCCTTGGAAAGCATTCTCTGTTTTTCATCCCTCCCCTGTCACTGGAAATTTAAGCAGGGAGAGAGAGTGTTAATGCAGCCTCCTCTCTGAGCCTCCTCCAATTCCCACTGTGCAGTGTGAACCTATGTAACCTGACTCTTTAAATCTGTAAGTAGGAATAGGGGCTGAGAAGGTTTGCAGTAGCATTAGGGATAATACAGTTCTACTAACACTCCTTGTTCATGTTAGAAGAAAACCTGATTCTTTCTGTGAGCCTTTATCATTGTCGCATGATCTGCTGCTATGAAGCATCGGTTGGGGGAGAATTGGCAAAGCAGCTGCATGGGACAGAGACAGTGGCTGCTACAGCACAGCTGACTCTAGTGACAACACAAAAGACATGGATTTCTCTGTCCTGCCTTGTACTGAACCAGGCACAGGCACTTTGAAAGGCGTTCAAGACTAAATGTCCCATTCTGCTTCTGTGTACTGACTAACATACACCAGTTTTCTTCTTTTCAAGTGTACCCATAAGTGTTTTTCTGAGAAATTATCATGCCAGAAGGTAATATTGGATCTTAGGCCCTGGCCAGAAGCTGTCAAAGCTAACAAGATTTGCAGGGCTCTGCCATCCCCACATCAGCAGGATACAACATACTGACCCTGCAATGAACATGGTGGTTTTGGGCACTGTTGGCTGAGGAACTCCCTGTATATTCTTGGTATTCCCTCTGATCTTATATATCAGTGTCATTGACCCACTTCTCTTCTGCTACATCTACAGCACAAGCTACGGGTGTGATTCCCAGCTCACGTACACATAGCGGTGCTAGCTCTTTTCTGAGCTAGCATGAGTATAAATAGTGGTGTAGCTGCAGTACCACAGGGAGCAGCAGCACCGACTATGAACCCACCTGAAACCTATGGATATGTCCTTAGCCTGGCTAAGCCTTGCCACCACTGCCTGTGCTACTGCAGCTACACTACTGTTTATACTCACACTAGCTTTTAGTGAGCTAGTGCCAGCATGTGTATACAAGCTGAGAATCACACCCCTCGCTCATAGCATACACAGAGCCTTTCTAGTAAGTAAATAAAAAGAGTGTATATAGCTAGGTAGATTGACTAAAAGGTCATTAGGCACCTGTCCCTTCCCCAGATTTGTTTCCCTGTTAAATTTAACTCTTTTTGCATCTTTTCTCCTTTTTGACTGTTTTGTTTTTCAAACAGTTTTCAGCTTCCACAAGCCCCTAGAGAAGCCCCAGTTGTATTTTCTGGTTGTCATACTGAGAGTTAGAGATGAGATTTGCCACCAAATTAACTTTGGACATGTTCTTTACTTTTGGTAGTGGGACTCATTGGTTTTTAGCTTCCACACATCTGACTTTGTTAGGCAAACTCTCTCGGGTTCCAGGACTGAAACCCTGGTTTCATTGTAGTCAATGGCAAAACTCATCAGAGCAGGGACCATCTCTCATTATGTGTATGGATAGTGTCTAGCACAAGAGGACCCCTGATCTCAATAGGGGCTTCTCAATAAACAGTATGGTCATGCGAATGATAAATAAGAACAAAATAGAGAGTGGCTTCACTTCTTAAAAGAAAAGAGCACCATGCTGCATAGGGCCTACTATGCTGCCTAGATTCTAAGTCCCTCTTTCCAATAGTAAGTGCAGGAGACACCATAGTTTTCACAGAGCTTGCCTCCCACCCCCATCCCTTCCGGAGAACATGCATTGGAGGCTTCCCTTGGATCTACGGCTCTTATGCCTCCAGCTGTACTTTGTAGACACCAACAGATCTGAGTTCTAGAGACTCCGTGTTTCTGAGCAGGTGTGTCAAATCCTTCTGGTTTCCCCAAAGGAGCCTAGCAGAGGAATGAGTAATTTAAAGTAGGAAAGGTTTGTGATCCAATGCTACAAACCCCGACCTTTTCTCTCTTCTCTTTTTGTCTGATTTTGGTTGTCAGACAATTGTCAATCATCTTTTGTGAGGTAGCCACTTTGATCTACCCGACTTAGGCAGAAGATAGACCAGTGTTTCTGTTGAACCTGGTCATCCGGGTCATCATAGATTTCATACAATTAAAAACTCCCCAGTGCAGTGGGGGGAGTGTAGACACCTACACCTTTCTAAAGAGAGCAGAATATTCCCCTGACTAATGCTGTGCTGGCCAGTGCAAAGTGGGGAACAGAGGTGATATAAGTTGGATGCCTTATGATTTGCTCAGGGGTCACTGTAATCCAGTGGATCAAGTGTGAGCCGGGTTCTTTCCCCACCTCCCACAAATAATTGAAATTTCTAGGGGGTACAATATGAATGATGAAAAGTTTCCAGTAAAATTTTGCAAACATTTTTGCCAATTTCACCCTACCACTCATTATCACATCCCATTGCGAAACAGTCTGCCTTAGTGAAAGCAGGTTCTTGTATATGATTTTTCAACTGCGAAGCTTTTCAGTTGGATATATTGTATATTGACTTCATTGGTGCTAACTGCAAACATTCAAAAATCATGTCAAGCCACCAGAATCATCAGATTGGCTTGCAAATCATGAGAGATTTTTATTTAAGATCTTTTTATTTACCTTTTGTTTTTAGGGTTCACATTTACAAGAGTTTTTTTTCAAAAAAATGAAAGATGGGATTACTTACCTAACCAATGATTCCAGGAGCTGGAGCTTTCAGAAAAGTACTAAATATCATGAGACTTGTGATAAAATTGGGACAGTTGCCAACACGGTTTGTACTAGAGGAATTTTGCCTGAGGCACTACTATTTAGGGGACATGTACATTGGTGGCAGAGTGGTAGACAGTGGAAGTACCGCTACTGGGAAGCACCATATTGTAAAATCACATCACTCAGCTGTTCCTCATTGTTTTCGGATGATGTAATTTTGTCTCTGAAGTATGAATTGTGAGAAACAGAGTTTTAGAGAATGACAATATCTAAAACTGGAGGAGGGGATCATAAGTGCAGCCACATACAAAATTTGTGGATGACCAGTTGCATTCAGAAGATTGAGTGGGACATCAGTGGGACAGTACAAAGTTGGCATGATATTTCCCTGTGAACCTTTACCATAGGTTGTTCACTCATGAGAAAAATTAGACAACAAGAGTAAAATTCTTCATGGTATAACTGAGGGCAGAATTTAACCCAGTGATGGTTTTCATGTCAGCTGCATAGCATGCATGGTGATTATTTATTTCAAATTTAATGGAATATTAAGGCAAATTCTGGTCCCACTGAGGACTTTGGGAGATTTTCCCATTGATTTCAGTGGGGTCAGAAATTTAGCTTTTTATGACTACAGCCACAAAAGGTGGTTCATATATTAGTGAGACCCTATCCAAACCTCATCTTCAGTGGGGTTTTAGTGGTATAATTGAAGGTATTATTTTGCTCCATTGTGTCATTTTTTGCCTTGCATTCTTATTCCATCACCACTTGTTTCATTTCATTCAAATTACTGGTTGCAAGAGGTACTAAGAAGCACTTGGGCATTATTGTCTTAGCCATAGCTGCATTTGAAATAATAATTATCACACTTCTTCACTGTCCAAACACCATTGTACTTTAGATGCACTCTTAAAACTGGATCGTGTTATGACACAAATGAGGAGAAAAATTAACACCTATACAATAAATGTAAAAAGAGTAACTGACAATATCTCCACACACAAAAATGTTTGCGTGATCTTGCATGATTCTAGTGTCTGTGTACCAGGAGGAGAAAGCAGCAGTACTTATAAAGTTAGTTAAATAATGCAATTAAAACTCCCTTGTAGTATCTAAATATTCTTGTCTTTACTAGCAATGTTATAAGATACAAAATACATCTCTCTTTTTTCCTCCCTATTCTTCATTCTGTAGCCTTAGTTTTAGCCCTTTTTTTCCTGTCTTTCTATCACCATTATATTTTCTTTTATTTGGAAAGTTGGAAGCATTTCCCAGTAAAGGAAAATGGATGTCAATAGCGCACTGCGTGAATCACCTTTTAAGAAGTATGAATCACAGTAGCTGTCCTCCTTCCCAACCTCATTCAAAACTGAAAACATCACTTCTACAGCACACCCCATCTCTAACAGCCTGCACTTTAGTCATTCCGTTCTGCTCCTAAAGTCAATGCCCCTGTTAATAGCAGAGGAATATTATTCAACTCCATGACTGGGTCCCCTAATAAAGACAGTAAACTTAAACAAAGCGCTAACTGTACACTGTCTAACTGTCTTTTTCACCTTTCGCATCATTCTTTTTTTTCTTTGATCCCACCACCCTCGTGGAGATGCTTCTTTCATAGCCCAAGGTACCAGGTGAAGGGTTAATTCCAGGAGCTGAACTCTTAGCTTGTCCAATGAGAACAGCATGGTCACGGTTAAAAAAACACAGTACAGGCCCTACAAGTTAGTCATTTTCACTCTGAACATATAGAGAACCTATACAAATACAGACTGTGGTGTCCCTCACAGCTGGAGATTTATTAAACACTGTTTGATTTGCTTTCAGCCTGAGCAGCCATCATCAAACAAGTGGCAGTTGGATAAATGGCTAAATAAAGTTAATCCTCACAAAACATCTATTCTTAACCAAAATGATAACCATGGACTGGAGGGCAATCAGTATTACAGCAGCATAAAGGATGAAGGACAGGAGTGTGAGAAAATACCAGCTATTTGCCAAACTGAACTTAGAGACAAGGAAATTAAGAACCCCAGCAAAGAGGAGTTGAGGCCTAGAACTGCTAATAAAGCACCAGGAAATAAAGGAGGGAAGCAGAAATCACCTCCTACGGCTGCTGCTGTTTCTGGAGACAGTGGCCCTCAGAGAAGGACAACTTGTAAAAAACAGCCAAGAAGAGCAGAGAGGACCTCTGGTGGGGATGCCTTGAACTGCCATACATCTGAGGATCTCGCTTTGAGCCAAGTATTTTTGGAAAATAACATCTGTGAACCACCTAAAGCCAGGGCCTGCAACAACAGAACTGGGCACAGAAAAGAGCCCCGCTCTGTCGCTGCATGTGAAAAGAGACGTACCAGAGGGCCAAGCAAAACTGCACCCAAATCCAAGGAATTTATCGAGACAGAGTCTTCGTCTTCATCGTCTTCCTCAGATTCAGCTTCAGATTCCGAACAAGAAGAATATCTTCTGCCCAAATCTCAAACTGTGGCCTCTGCTTCAGGTGGGAGTGATCAGAGGTTGAAGGACATTGTGAGCAGTAACACCAACAAAACTAACAGCAGCTGCAGTGCCTTTGGCTCCATTAATGCCAAGACTAGTAATGATATAGCAAGGGAGCTGGAGGAACAGTTTTATACTCTAGTTCCTTTTGGCAGGAACGAGCTCCTGTCTCCTCTGAAAGACAGTGATGAGGTAAAATCACTGTGGGTCAAAATTGATTTGACTCTTTTGTCCAGAATTCCAGAGTGTTTACCAGAGGAGCCACTGGCAATGAGCACTGGACCAAAAGAAGAAGCCAGCCTTCAGCAGAATAATTATACTTACCCACCAGCAGAAAAGACTATGCCAAAATCTAGAAGGAAACGCAAGGTAAGCTGTATGGAGTTTCTTTGGTTTTGGAATGTTGCATGGCATATTTTGTGTCTTCCTATCTAATCTATCATTTAATCTATCTAATCATCTATTTCTTGTGTATGATCTGTTTACCCAAACAATATAATATGTGTACGTATCATGCATTTAACAATAATATCCTATTTGAATTCAAATTTTTGAAGCAATGTTTCATCACCATTCACTCCCCTGCTGCGTGTGGCTTTGAACCAACAACAGTCATTCAAGGAACAGGAGGGAAAAAAACATTGACAAGCAAAGATAAAACTTCTAGCCAACAGAGGTCAAAGATGCCATAGTCCATAGTGCATTTTCAGTTGACACCTTGTCATTCCCTCCTCATGAAAATAGTAACCTTTATTAGTGGGTATTTTTCAAAACATGGACATCTGAAGGTGATGCCTAAATCAGGCAATGAAGTGTATGCAACTGTGTAATCAAAGCCAAATATCATGTCTTCATTATGAGTGTCTGGGAGAAGGGGGTAGAGATAGCATCTATGTCATCTCAAGATGTTAACAAAAGGCCCAATGCTGAAAATGCTCTGCATACAGCTATTCTGCTGACATGAGCGGGAGCTTAATTTATGTAAATTCATGATCCGTTTGGGCTGACAACTTTTCTCAGTGCAATCCTGTTTAACTCAGTGGGCTTTCACTGGTATAACTGAGTCCAGAATGTCTGGTCTGCATCCACAGATGCCATCTGTAGCAGCCATTGCACTAGCGAGGGATAGCCACAGTGCAGCAGCAATCTGGTTACATCTGTCCTGCAGCCAGGACTTACCTACATTCCCTACACTATAGAAATGCACCAGCTTTACACCAGCTGAGGATTTCCCCATGCTGTGGGAATCCCCATCTGCCCAATTAGAGCAGCTGTACAGTCCCTTTGTGCGGATCTGACCCCAGGAGCCATTCTGAACACAGCTCAGACATCATACAGAGGCCCACTGAGCTTCCCTATTTCAGAGGAATGTCTGCATTTCATCCAGTATGCATTGCCCAAGAAGTAGCATGCAGTAATCATGTGAGAGTGACCAGGAATGGTCAAAGAGTAGCAGAAGCAAAAGCATAGCTGTGCCACTATGACATAGGAAGAGTAAATGTGATGTTGCTATATTGTATACCCAACAGAAGACAGGAAGGCATGATGAAAAAGCAGAATAAACAGCATAAGACAAGGAAACAGCATGTCACCAATTACAGATAAATGTCAGAAGGGTATAGCAGGCAAAGTGGCATAAGCAGAAACAGGCTTAACCACTACAACTACCACCATTCCCCTAAAAATATGGATAAACTAGAAACATGACCACAAAGCATGTAAATGGAGATATACCAGTCTCCTAGAACTGGAAGGGATCCTGAAAGGTCATTGAGTCCAGCCCCCTGCCTTCACTAGCAGGACCAAGTACTGATTTTTGCCCCAGATCCCTCAGTGGCCCTCTCAAGGATTGAACTCATACCCCTGCGTTTAAGCAGGCCAATGCTCAAACCACTGAGCTATCCCTCTCCCCTAAAGATGTAGGATGATCATCATTCCTAATGAATGAGAGCCAAGCTGTAGACACAATATTAATGCCTTAAAAGCATCCCTGCTTATGATGTGTAAAACCGACAGAATGCTGTTGTCATGTAGCAAAGCAATGAGTGAAGCCCACCCAATGAGTAACAGGAAGAACTTAATTACTTTTGGAGATTGGCTCGGTGCTAACATTGGAAATGGCTATGGAGTTCATAGGAGGGAGGGGAAGCAATAACAGTGTCTGGGGGGCCTCTAGGAAGGAGAGAGATCATAGGACTTATGAAACGGTGACAAGGGACATAAGACCCATGGAAGAAAGTAGGAGTGAAAATGGAATAGAGTGAAAGGAAACCAGATGTGGGTTTGGGGAAGAAATGTAGAGGAAATGTAGAAAAATGAAGACATAAAAAGATAATGTCTAGAGATGGAAGGAGAGAAATGATTAAAAAATAATTGTCACATTTTCTTTCCTACTCCTTTGCTTGTAGGTTGTCTATTAAGATTTTAACCATTTCAGGACAGTGAACTATCTTGTTGCATGTCTGTATAGTCTATGGACTATATAAATAAAATTAAATAATTGTTAATACCAGGATACACCAGAATACAAGCCCTAATTTCCTGTAATACCCAGCAATCTTTTGCTTCTGTACATGGGACTTGTGTCACCTATAAAATTCAATAGATGATCATTTTTCTCTTCATTCAGTGTGAAAATGAAGAAGACAGGGAGATCAAGAAGAGTCATTTAGAGCGAGAGTGTTCTTCACGATTAATTGCCTCTGCCCCAGGTATTTCAACAGCAAATCATTGCAACAGGAATGAACATAGGTATGCATTTTCCTTGTTATTTAAAATTCAGTCTCCACAGTTAACTGAATCGTAATGCGATGTGTTGTTTGGCATTTGATGGAACAGATTTTTTTTAATTATCACATTTTATGTGTAAAAATTATCCTTATGCATTTTCTCTCTTTTTTGGTATAATGAACGAATTATCTACTCCTGGCATAATTGTACTAATATTTTTGTTCTGTTACATAAAGAAGTTGTGAGTTCCAAGTGGTTGGATCCTGGATTAAATAATTATAGCAACAACAGGAGGATAAACTGAGACATTACAGTATTCCTAAGCATTATGTTCTGGGCATCAGTTCAACTAGGGTACCATCCTTAGTCCTTTTTACCTCCACCACATTGTTATAAGTTTCAAAATTAGAACTTGCTTATATATCTCAGTTTAAATATAATAATTAATCTATGTATTCTGAGGACAAAGTGAAGAAAAGTACTTGAATTGATGCCTGGAATTCTCAACTCTTGCATACCTTAAGGAAAGACGATCTAAAGATTACAGGCAAGTTATTTTCCAAACTATTTGGTATGTTTAGGACACACAACTTTGTGTGACTATAAAAACAGCCACATTTCCAAAGGATGCAAAGCATGAAATGAGTGATGGAAATCCACCTATCTGTTTGCAGAGATTTGTGCAAGCAGCCATACTATCAATCAGTCATCTCAATCATGCCTGGTTTTTTCAGAGACTGCCAGCAAGCAATTTGAGTCCTGTATCTTCTTAGAGTCCAATTGCATTCTGCTTAGTACATGCAGGTCATTGATATATTTAAAAAATCCCTTTTTATTATAGTTTATAGTGCAAGTGCAAAGAGGTACCTTGTAATTTATATAACCTCTAATATTCAACAATAATTAGTATTTCTGGTATTCATTTATGTATAAGTATTTCTCTTCTTTTCATCGCTGTAGGAACTGAACAACTCTTATAATATTGAACAAATGCAAAGGAATAATCTCAAATGTTCTGCATATTCAGAAATATGCATTCTGCTTCTCTGTCATCCTATAACTCACATATGTTACATAAAGTGAAAATATTACATGTAGTGGTGTAATTTATTGTGGCTGATTGGATGCATGTATACTATTACTGTCCTACATTGTACATCACATACATTCTCAAAATGAGTGTCACAGTCTGACATGTTTAACATTGTTTGAGCGAGTTTTTTTCCTGGGATTAATTCCACACCTTCTAAAAATGATAGAATGTATGTCACATGTAATGCATGCAGGGTTTCCAATAGCAATTGTATATCGAAAAGACAACAAATAAGTTCTTAAATTCTCCCTTCCCCAATTCTTTTTTCCTTTCTTCCCCCTGAGGTATTTATATGGATTCTATTACCATGGCATCTCCCAGTCATTAACGTATTTATCCCCACAACATCCCTGTGAGGTAGGGCAGTGTTGTTATCCCCATTTTACAGATGAGGAACTGAGGCACAGTGAGACTATGTGACTTTCCCAAGGTCATACATAAACTCATACAGCAGGAACTGTACACAGGTCATCCTCAGTTCTATTTTAGTACCCTAACCACTTGACCATCCTTCCTAGTGCTGTTGCACTTCAAAGCAGCAGTAGCTTTTTCAGACTACTTTCGCCTCACCCTCTGATAACGATGTATGAAACCAGCTGACCAGGGCAAAGCTTCTATTTGAAAAAAGGAAATAAAGTTGGAGCATCAGCAAGGAGCTCCTAAATATTCAGAATTAACATTAAAATCCATTGTTTTTTAACCAAAAAATCGCTATTGACATTTGTTCACCTTGTCTTCCTTTCATAAAAAGTATAGGCCATTACAAAAAAATTCCTTTAGCCACCCTTTAGAAGTACTGCCTTATGAGCCCATGAAGGTCTAAAAAGCTCTAGTAGTGAGCTATGGTTTCTGCCATCTCAAGTTTTTAAAGACTCGTAAGATAAATTAACAAGTGTTTGGAAGCCGAATGTTTAATTAGTTCTGTTCTCTGAAACGATGTGGTAAAACAAAGTGCATTTTGTATCGTAATCTCTTTTGCAACCACATTCAGGAGGTAGTGTCTGATTCTGTATCTATAAAGAAGTAAGAAATGTTCATACAAAGGAATAGGCAGGATTGAAGGGAATGTGTCAGGGAAACGTATTGTATTAAAATATTCTCTCTTCTCTTAATCACAAATTTAGGCTCAATGCAAAGTTCTCCCCCTTTAAAAAAAGTATACTTTGTGTTGCTTTAATTTTTCAGTGAAGTATCTTCTTCAAATTAGCACATGAAAAGTTTCTTTACAGTTTACTGCCACTGTTGCTACCTGCTTAGCTTTTTCTATCTGTGGCTTCTCTAAAAAAAAAAAAAAAAAAAAAGATTCTGTAACACAGCTTTCCCTTTTAGAAGATGCAGCAGTACACATATCCTTGTTTCCATTGTGAACATACTTCTCTTTGTCTATTACACTAGCACCTATTTCTTTGTCTGCAGAACCTGCACCAAATTATCGTAAATTGAATGATCAAAGCCTGGTCATTGAATAGAGAGACATCCCAATTGTCTTCTAGCACATTCCCTGTTTAATTCACATATGGTTTTATTGCTATGGCTTATGAATTGTCACGTTATTGTGAAATAGGACTCCATAACCTAAACTTACACTTTAGAGCCTCATCTCCTTCTCCAAGTAACCCTTAAAAGAAAGTGAGCAATTGCCCATTTATCTCCTTATTTTTTAAAGTACTCTGACATAGACTTTAGAGTAACTCCAGAATGACATTTTACCCTGGAGGGAAAGAGAAGAAACATGATCCAAATTTGTCAATGAACTCTCGGTCCTGATACTATAAAGTTGTTTCCAGACATCAGTAGACTTCATCCTGCCAGTAGGTTTTAAATTCAAAGTTTCTATAATATATAAAACATTTACCTTTCTCAAAGCCAGCTATGTGACACTCCATTACTGTAATTTCCATTTCCAGCTTGGCGATACCAATAAATAAAAATGAGAAAATGCTTCGGTCACCCATCTCACCCCTCTCTGATGCATCAAAACACAAATACTCCACTGATGATTTAACTTCTTCCAATAGACCTAATGGCAGCAGTCTATTACCTTCCATGTCCTCCAGCAAAAAACATAAGAGTGAAATCCAGCCACAGCCACATTCTACGGACTGCAATGTAAGTTTATGTTGTTGATCATAATATAAAACCTGGCTGATTTTTCTTCTCTTTGTATCACTGCTCATACAGCCCTTGATATCTCTGCAGAATATCATAGAAAGGAACATAATAATGAATGTCCCGTTAAGTAAGATTTTTTCCATTGGGAACATGGTAAGACAGAACAGGATTAAAAATGACCTGAAAAACAGGAGATGGAGGGAAATCCAGAGAGCAGGTAAGTACACAGCCAAGTTTGCAAGAAGTAAAGAACAGGCAAAAATTAAGGAATTCCATGTTTTGCCACTCAGACGTCTGTAAACATAAAAAAGTTGTACAAGAAAAATATGCTGCTGATCTTAGCATTCTGAACTGAAATTGTGTGAGTTTGCATGCCTGGAATAGTTTTCCTCATAAATATATTTCCAATAAATGTACAGACCTGTGCATGAAATGATAGAGGTGGCAAAATAGACAAACGTTCCAATCCTGCCTTTCTTGAATAACTAGATTCCTGAAACAGGAGTCTTAGAAGTGAAAGGAATGCAAAATCAGCCCAATGAACAGTAGAACTTCTAAGCTAGGAAGCTAAACCCAGTATTTCCTCTCTGGAGAAAACCAGTGCAAACCCTGAAGCTCCACATACAGGGAGCGATAAAGACTGCTACTCCTGCTGCCTCCTTCTTCCCCTTCCATCAAAGGCTCCTCCTCAGAGTTGAGCAGGAGCACCGACAGCTTTTTTGGCGCCCTAGATGGCGGAAGGTCCAGCCCCCAAAATGCCGCCCCCAACAGAGGCAGCGGAAGGTCCCGCCCCCGAAATACCACCAACGACTGGGGTGGCCGAAGATCCAGCCGCCGCAGTCACCGCCCCCCAAATGTTAGCACCCTAAGCATCCACCTAGGTCACCTAATGGTTTGCGCCGGCCCTGGAGTTGAGGGTCTGTGTATGGGAAAGGGGAATGGACACACTCCATGCATCGACTTCCCACCAGTACCTCCCCAAGATTAATAATAATCATGGACTTGATAATAGCTTTGGTACACACCCGTTCCATTTTGTGGAACACCTCTTGTAGGCCAAGGGGATTTGTGGTAGTGTGGCACTCAGTAGCTGTGCTGTCATGCAGTCAAGAGGCAGCTGCACGGGTGTGGGGGGGCTGGTGATGGATTAAAGGAACAGGGCCTTCATGTGGATGATCCTGCTCTTCAGCAGGTCCCTAGAGATCTGCAGCTTTTCCAGGCCACAAAATTGGTCAGTTTCGTGAGCAGAGTTTAATCTCAGCATTTCCCTCTCCAGCAGTGAAATGATCCATAGGAAACTACATGAGGAATTCTGTTGCATGATCTTTTCCTGCATAGAGAACAAGGTTTTAGCCCTTATACATTCCATGAAAAGGCAGAAGAAATAATAAGAGAAAGTGTTGAATATTTTCACCAAATATATTCTTTTTTATTATTTATGTCTTGATGCATTACAGGCTTCAAGAGCCTTCATCCCACCCCAGTAAACTGAACTTTAGCCTGAACCGCTCAAGTCACTTTTGCTCAGGGGCAATTGGCCTGTTCCAAAAAGGCAGATTTTGGGGGAAGAGAGGAGGGTAATGAGGTGGGGACAAAAAGTAACTATTTCTGATCTAACTTTGAGATGTTTTGTCTTAAAGATGTTGTTCTAAATTAGGTGAGTGTTCCTAGAGTCTCTCACAAATATACTTAATAAAAAGAAAGAAAGAAAATTAAGTATTTGAAAAATAGACTATATAAAAGCCCTTGAAAAGGCATTTTTAATATGTTGGTATAACCAATTTCTCTTCCATCATGAAGTAAAGGTAAATTTTGAAACATCTACGTTTAGAGGTTGGTTTATGAATTCATTTAGAATTGTAATTACTGGTATTTGATATCTGGAAAATAATTTAAAGTCCTTAAAGATAAATGTGTTGGAAATTAGAAGTAAAAAGTGATTGCTTTATGATCCACACCCTTAGCTATTGCATTCCACTCTGATTTTCTGCATAGCCTGGCAATGCTCCATTTGGTCTACTTTTTAATAATTCCTATGTATCTGGTTATTCATCTGAAAACTATCCCACAGAACTGATCTGGATGTCCCATACAGAAGCTGAGAGCTCATGAACTGTAAATGTCAAAGTTGGCTTTGTTTTAGCAAATCTACCCATCTGGTGCCTAACTGCCATGACCATGTGATCGTGTGGATTACTTACAGAAAATGCTAGGCAGGAAGTGATGGTTAGATCATGAAGCTTTCTGTTGAGACCTTCATTCCATTTCCTTCTTTTGTCTCAAGCAGAAGGAATTTTATTCTGTTGCACTTACTGTCAAATAAGAATAACAGCCCAAACTGGTGAAAAGTTACAGCAACGACAACAAAAAACCCCAAACAGTTTGGATGTTGAAACATGGCTTGACATGCAGAATAACCACAACTGGTCTATGATTTAATAACTACACTCATTGTGTTATGGCCCTTCAGCTAGTGATTAATAATTCTGTTCTGATTCTTCTGCATATCACTTGAAACTCTAAAGTCCTTTACCAGTAACTATGTGCAATATCTGTGAATTTGTGACTATCAGTGACAAGCTAGTTATGTGTATTCCCTGCTGAAATAGTGAGCAAACTAACTTGCTATTTACAGCACAATGCAGACAAATTTCCATTGTTTATTAGTTGCCTTTTCTAATGCAGTTGTCAATTTCTCAATGTGTTCTGTATTGTTTGTTGTCTAGAAAGCAGTTCACATCAATTCAGAAAGTGTTCTCTGCAACAAGCCACACTCCCAAACAGAGCCTTGGCCATCTTTATCCAGGGCACACAAAGACTGCAGAAGAACAAAGCTCATCTTTGATGATATGTAAGTAAAGATGCCTTTTTATAAAAAAAAAAAAAGCAATTTAAGTGCTAATGTTTTATGAAATAAAAATAAATCTTGCCCAACAGGAGCTCAGACATGGCCAATGCCATCATAATAAGATACATTTTCAGCACATTACATTGTAAATTGAACAAATTGTATAACTCCTGTTATTGTTACTGCAAGTTACACATCTGCTTCTCCAAACACTGAACTAAGACTGTACACCATCAAGTTTGGTAAGAGGTCATTTTGTTTTGTTTCTTGAGCCCGAGCTTGTCTTGAGCTTGTTTTGTTTCAGAGGTTGTGTTGTTTCATTGTGTTTTTTAATAAGGTCACTTGCTATTTATAGTCACAGAGAGGAAAAATGAGGAATTGTGCTGGTTTGGTATTGTAAAGCCAAAACCAAAGGAGTTTGACACTGTTTATTCAAATCCCCCATCCAGCCTTATAGTTCAACGGATTTTTAAAAATGGCTCCAGTTTGCAGTCATCTCTCATTTAAAGGATTTAAAATTGCTTGTTCATTTTTCAAGGTACTTTACCATGTTATATATCAAAATAAAGCTTAAATTCGTATTGGTTCAACTAGCCGCGTTGCCTTATAATGACCTGATCTTCGTATATTTACCTTTCTGAATACGAGGGGTGTGATTCTGCGTAAATTGCAGCAGCCTCCCCAGACTGGTTTTCCTGGGGAAACAGCTCATCAGTATGGATCAGAAGACAGAATGCAATCAGAAACAGTTACAATACAACTGTTGTACCTCAGTCTGATTCCTCCTCAACCTTCTGATAAGAAACAGTGTGGTTTTTCAGAATGCTGTCACAGGAGCTAAAACTGCTTTTTTTACTATCTCTATCAACTCAGAGGCTTTTATCACTTGCTTCTTCCATTAGTGATACATGTGATTTTTCTGGCAGACATCTGCAATAAAACTGCTTAACCTTTTCAGAGAGAGAGAGATACGATAAAAACTGCTCCTGTGTAGTGCCTTCCATGCAGTGTGTCCCTAAGCAATTTGCAGCCCATAAAAAATAAAAAATTAAAGCAATCTAAAAAGCTGAATTAGATAAGCAACAAAAATCAAATGTATCTTAATTTTGCCCTTACAAATAGTACAATAGGCAGTTACTATTTCTAAGTAAAGAATTTCTACACCTATCATCTGAGCCCTTTGTCTATGTATCACCAGAAGCCCTTGACCTTGCATTCCAAATTGGTATGTATGGAGGTTGCTAAAATGTGGGGGATTAGACTGATTCCAAATGTCCAAAATCAACAAAATTGACTCACACCTCAGAAAGATCAAATTAAAAATGGCAAACAGAATTTTTCAAATTCCTATGGTATCGTATCATGGAATTTGAAGAAATGCGGTACATAATTTTAAACCTACTGTAGTACCCCTAATGACAACATTGGCCCCAAAATTATGTCCAGAGGAAATTTCATCTGTTAAAGCACAAAAGTCTGAATTACAGTAATTCAGCCTTGGATTATACTGTCTGTTTTAATCAAAGATCATAGTATGAAGAGACTGAATCCCACATATCTGATTTAAAACAACCACTCTAATTTGTTTCAGCCACTGAAGAACTCTTCACTTTGTTCCCAACTTGTTTTCTTCAGGTCATTGAAAGCAGTTGTATCTAATGATAAATTGGATCACAAGTAGGTCAGTGAAAAGTAACTTGTATAGCAGGGTCCCTATTGTGGATACTGTATTTGCTTAAAATGAAGTATTTAAAATGGCAAGCAAAATCCTGCTTTCCATAGTTTTCCTGCATGTTCTGAATATGCTTCAAGATATGCTCGAGGAGTTACTTTGGGAAGTTCTGTGGCCCATGTTATGCAGGAGGTCAGACTAGATGATCACAATGGTCCCTTCTGGCCTTGGAATCGATTAATCTAACATATCAGGCATACAAGTGACATATAAGGGATATATGAGGTTACTGCTTTCCAGCTGGTGTACTTCAGTTACAGGTACAGGATTTTTTTAGCCATTTGAGACTTATACTACTATACAAAGAGAATTTTAGAGGCTGTGTAATAACACTGATGGGTATGTCTGCACTGCAACGTAAGCCTAGGATTAGTGGGACTCAAGTCAGATGACCTGTGTTAGAGAACCTGAGGTTTGAGGGTCTAAACTGATTCTTAACCCTCCGTTAAGAATGTTCTAATCCGGGCTTGAACCCAGTGGGGGCTCTAGTGTCCACACTCAGCACACAGAGTTGAGTCAAACCAACCATATCTCAGACTCCCAAAATGTGGCTGCTCTATCCCTTTGCTTGTGGTGCACTGTGGGAAAGTTTTCCTGCCCACCCTGCACATTACAGGAAGTTTGAACAGCCTGCTAGCACAGCTTGCCAGCCAACATGGAGGAGACCCCTTTTCAAGAAGTTCTCTTGCTTGCATTTTCACTCCTGTGTCAGGAAATGGGCAGAGCTTCCATGAGACGCTAGTGCACATTTCGATGGCGTTTTCTTACCCAGGAAAGGCACCTGAGAGCGTTTTGGGTGGAGCAGGGGAAGGACGAGAAAGCAGAGGAGGGAAGAGTACTCTGGTATGGCAGACTCACAGCGGCTGATGCTGCTCATTACACTTGCTATAGCTGCTGATGCGGCCAACATAAACCAGCGCTTCTGGCACAAGACCACAAGCACAGACTAGTGGGATCACATTGTCATGTAGACCTGGAATGATGAGCTGTGGGTCCAGAACTTTCACATGAAGAAAGCCTACATTTTTAGAGCTTTCTGAGTAGCTTACTTTGTCCCTCCAGGGTAAAGACACACGCATGCGGCACCGTTGGAGATGCCCACAGACCTGTTTGGATGCTAGTGGTATCAATGCTGTCTGCATTAGTGTGACTTGCTGTGCTCGTCACAATCTTTGAAGCCAGAGGTGAGCCATTTCCCCTGAATGGACCTATGACAGCAAGGGGCCACTGAATCAGTGCACTCAGCCAGAAAGTGCAGCTACCACAGTTGGAGCTGGATGCACCTGGGCAACAGAAGTCAGGGATGCTTTGTGGTCCCACATTATGGACTTGCATGCTTTCTGCCCTGAGTTATGACTCCCACACACTGGTTTTAAACAAAACAAAAACAAGTTTATTAACTACAAAAGTTAGATTTTAAGTGATTATAAGGGACAGCAAACAGATCAAAGCAGATTACCTAGCAAATAAACAAAAATGCAATTTAAGTTAATATACTTCAAGTTCGGATATGAATAGCAAATCCTCACCCTAAGTGATGGTACAAGCAGGCTGCAGATTCTTAAGGGCAAGCTGCACTTGCTTTACAGCTTGGAATCCCCAGGTGTTCCGTTCACAGGCTAAAAATCCCTTTAGTCTGGGTCCAGCACTTCCCCCAGTTCAGTCTTTGTTCCTCAGGTGTTTCCAGGAGTCTCTTTGAGTGGGGAGTCAGTGAAGAACCACGATGATGTCACTCCCCTGCATTATACAGCTATTGCATATGGCAGGAACCTAAGTTCCCTCTAAGCTGTGCAATTGTGCAGTTGCGCAGCAAGCTGTAAAGGGCCATGCAGGCGTGCAGCCACAGGGGTTTGAGGAGAGGAGAGAGGTAGGCGGGAAGGGGAGCAAGTTGGGGATGTGCAGGGCTGCCGTGGGGAGAGGCGTCTCTCCCTGGGCCCCGGAGCTGCTGCGAGCATGGAGAGGGCTGGGGAGAGTCCTCTGGCCCCAGCCCTGGGGCAGCCTGCACCCCAAACTCCACAGCTCCCGCCCCACCCCAGAGCCCTCATCTCCCATACCCCAACCCCCCGCCCGCGCCCTGAGCAACCCCCATACGCACCTCGAATCCCTTGGCCCCACCCACACCACACATCACCTCCATATTGGTGCACAGAGGAAAATTCATTCTGCACATGGATGTAAAAAATTAGAGGGAACATTGGCGGAAACCCTTTGTTTCAAAGCTTGGTTCCCATGCCAGTCAGTGAGAAAATACTGACATCCCAAGATGGAGTCCAGCATGGGTCACATGTCCCAGTAGTGTCTCAGCAGCCATTACTTGGAGGCCATCTGTAGTATCCTCAGGAAGGCTCCCCAGGTGGGAGATAAGGTTCTCCTAAGGCCTATTGTTTCTTCCTAATGGCTCATGAACCTAGGGTGACCAGATGTACCGATTTTATAGGGACAGTCCCAATTTTGGGGTCTTTTTTCTTATATAGGCTCCTATTACCCCCCCACCCCGTCCCAATTTTTCACATTTGCTCTCCTGTCACCCTACATGAACCTGAATGGGCCCTTCCCAGCCAGCCATCTAGACTGAGAGCCTTTTGCCTAGTGGGCATTGCTCATCTGTAGCTACATTTTGAAATACAGATACATAGTCAATATTTATAACTTTGGATACAAAAATGATACATGCATACAAATAGGATAATCATATTCAGAAAATCATAACCTTTCCAATGACACCTCACATGACTTATTTTGCATAAAATACATTATGATTATGTCATAATCATATCATAATCATATCACTGTGAAGAATATGGGGTGCAGTGTTACAGTGTCTTCTGTCCCTTCCATGTCTGCTGCCCACTGAGCACTGGGATATTCCTCAGGGGGGGTATCTCAAACAGCTCCTCCAAGTATGGACCCAGAATTTACTGCTCCAAAGCCTGCTCTGGAACCAGTTTCAGCAACAGCGTCAGAGCTCAGTTGATGCCTGCTGCTGGCTCCCATCAGTCCCCATGCTGGATTCTGGGGCCAGCAGGGCATCATCCTAGCTGACCAGGTCATCATGCACAATGGTTGGCTCCATGCTGGATGCAGTGCCCAGTACCCAGTCGAACTCCTCATAAAATGGGAGCTGCCTGAGGTACAGTTCTGGTTCTTGGTCTTCCAATAGTTGATCCTGAGCTGCTTAATCCACTTCCTGCACCGGGCACTGGTTTGCAAAGCTGCCAACTCCTTCTCTGTCTGCTGGTATGCATGATCGTTCCTGGTACTTTTACGTCAGTCCACAGTTGTACTAACCTCAGACCAGAGATACACCAAAATCTGGCTGTGCTCCCATGACCATGAAGCAGTGCGCTTTGCAAAAGGCTTGTTCTGCTCAGTCTCCATTGCAAACACAGAAGGCTCTCTGATGGTGCGTTTGCAGCTCAGTGGTCAGAGGACAATGGAAGGGTTAATACTGACTCACTGAACTACTGCTGTACACCCTGTGGGCTGGCTTCTGTTTTCACTTGAGTTGATTGGAGAGTCTTAGGATGGCAAGCACAATGGAAATTGGCCCATGGGATTGTGGAATACTTTTTGCAGACTCTCAGGACCTGATTCAAGCGGGTTGCGTCTACACTGCACAGCAATAGGACTCTGTCACCAGGGCTGTCACTTCTCCCAGCTCTAAAGCATGCACTGCCACGCCCAGTCTTTTCTAGGAGGTTTATTTCTTTTAACAAGGGTTATCAAACAAACAGAAAATAGTTTTAACCCCATTCTTGGCCCCAGGCTCCAGGGCCATCCTTTCCAAGGGTCGCTGGCACTATAGCTCCTGTCAGCTTTCCAGTCTCTGCTTTGCTCTCTTGCTCCAGGGACCCACCTCAGGAGCTAGCTCCACTTCAGTGTGGGTTTCCCCTCCCCAGGGGACAACCTGTCTCAGTCCTTCCTTTCCAGCTGCCCACTAGCAACCTCTATAGCAGGGTTTCTCAAACAGGGGTCGCCTCTTGTGTAGGGAAAGCGCCTGGCGGGCTGGGCCTATGTGTTTACCTGCCCCGTCTGCAGATCCAGCCGATCGCGGCTCCCAAGGGCCACGGTTTGCTGCTCCAGGCCAATGGGAGGTGCTGGAAGCGGCAGCCAGTAAGTCCCTCAGCCTGCGCCGCTTCCAGCAGCTCCCATTGGCCCGGAGCAGCAATCCGCGGCCAGTGGGAGCCGCGATCGGCCGGACCTGCGGACGGGGCAGGTAAACAAGCCAGCCCGGCCTGCCAGGGGCTTTCCCTACAAAAACAGTGACCCCTATTTGAGAAACCCTGCTCTATAGGCCCAGGTGTAACCCAGCTCTCTTTAATTAGTGGATTGGTCTCACTTGCTCTGATCCAGGGGCTCTGGGCTTAGTCTGTCCACAGGCACCAACTATTTATGCCCATTCTAAATGGTGTGAATGGCCAAAGGAACCAGCAGCGGTCCTGCCTCATCCTATAGGGCACACAGCCATGCACAAACTGCACACATTTCTGAAATAGAGCCTCTCTCTCTCCTGTGCAATGGAATTGCAGGGGAAGGACAGGATTTGGGACTTACTGTGACAGATGTGCATTTGAAAAGAGTCTCTCTTACTGATTTAGAAATTTACTGCACTGGGAAATGAACAAACTCATCCTAACCTATTGTACTGGTATCCTTTGGAGGACACTGGCCCTGCTGCTCCTGAAAGTTTATTGTACTGTTTTCTTATTGTCATGCATTTTATTTATTTATACAGCACCTTTGAGCCAAATAAAATAGACAGTCATGAAAGCTGCCTTCAGCCAAATTACCAAACATCCTGTCTGGTCCAGGAGAGCAGGTAACATGTTATCAGCCATCCTCAGCATTTACAAAAGGTTACTCTGCAGACTATACTTAAGATTGTTGTTCATTAGATATGCTGGATGTGAGTTTTGTTTTTGGTGTGCTGCTGTTGTTATTTAATATTTATGTTACAGCGGGGCCTCGAGGCTCCAGTCCAGAATCTATTGATCGGGACATACAGGAGCATGAAACAGACACACTGGGAGGGATTTTAAAGCAGAAGACTGCAGCTCTATTAACTTTTTAAGTTTAAGATTCCTCTTCTCCCTAATGAAAACCAACCAACAATAACAAAAAAGCCCCAGGGTTTTACATTTACTTGGGTCCAGTGCAAAATGTAATGGCCTCCATACCAGACAATCAATATTCAGGTTTGGCCCCCTTCAGCCTAACCCCTAGCACCTTTCAATCCTCTCACCCTCTCCCAGTGAGGGGAGATTAGCATCCACATGAAGGGTGCCTCCGTCTGTGAAGAGTTAAGGGCTTCCCTGCTTTCTTCAGGCTAATAGGATCTACCATATGTCTCCCAGGCCTCGTGTTTATCTCTGGGAGTTGGCCTTTTTTGAGCCTTTCACCTGCACTGGATACCAGCTGCAAGTTGCAATGAAATTACAAACTCAAGTGCAACTTTTAAGTCATGCCCTTGCTCCTTATTAACTTAAAATCAGGTTTTCCCATTGCTGCAAGGAAGGCCAAAAAAAAAAAAAAAATTGGACACCGTGCCAAACCTGACCCAAGGGAAAAAATTGTTCCTAATCATTTATAGGGCAGAGCAGTAGCTGCAGCAGGATGGCTGTTGCATGCTCTGAGGGCTTCACATACTATAAGAGGAAGGATGCAAGACACATAATCAATTCTCTGTTCAGCTCCATAGGCCAGATAATAGCAACAGGGAGATGCAGAGAAACCGCTTCTCCCACACACACACGCACACCTCGCTCCCCGCTCACTTGTGTTTGGTGCAGGGGGCATGGGGAAGAGGAACCAGAGCAGCCACATCTGCCACTCCATTCTCTTTCCTCTCAGGACCACAATCAAACATCCCCTCACTGAAACAGGGTGGGTGTTGTGCGTTTTTTGGTGCAGGGACAACATCTTTTTATGTTAATGAACAGTTCTTAGCACAATCCAAGAAGAAAAGAGACATATATAAGTTGGGAGAGAGGTATAGTCAGCTATGAAAACTTTCTACATACATATAAAGAAGAGGGTCTGTGGTTAGTGCACTAGACTGGACTCAGGAATAGAGCTGGCCAAATAACGGGTTTTTCAATTCTCTAGGAACTCAAAAATATCAGGGATGGGAGGGAAATTGTTTTAGCTCAAACAGAAACGAAAATTTTGGTGAATTGAACAGTAAAACAAAAATCCATTTTGAGTCACATTATTTTTTGTTTTGACCATTTTAAAACAAATTTTGGTTATTTTTGTTTAAAAAACAAAGGAATTTTTGAAAACAAAAGTCATCTTGGACCAAAAAATTAAAACATTTCATTTTGAAAATGTAAAATGAAACTTTCTGATTCTTTCTGGGTTTGTTTTTTTTTGGAGGGGGCATTCTTTAGGCCAAACAATTCAGTGAAATCAACACAAATTCACAAAGTCTTCTGGTCAATCTAAATCTACCTTTTCCAGTGGCAAAAAGTGCCAGCCAAAATATTTCATCCAGCTCTAGTCCCACACAAAGTGGAAAAAGCTAGGATTTCAAATGCTACTATAATACAAATCATAATTATAAAAATTATTATTTTACTTAAGTAAAGTTAGTGACAAATATCTCCATCTTCCTCCTCCTCCCCCACTTCATTAATTGACTGATAAGTTTCTCTGCAAAGGTATACCTTGAGGAGAAGGTAGTGGCCTCCCGGATCAGGTCAGAGGCTGTTCTGTATGTAATGAGAAGCACAGAAGAAGGGGCAGAGATGTTTGGTGGTCAGATATTTCTAAGGGGATGTCTACACTGTGATAAAAAACCTGCAGCCCCGAGTCTCGGAGCCCCATTCAGCTAACTTGGGCTCATGGGGCTCAAGCTGTAGGGCTAGAAACTGCAGTGTAGACATTCAGGCTAGGGCTGGAGCCCGGACTCTGAGACCCTCCCCGCTTACAACTTCTCCTATGGGCTTCTGAACTGTGTACTTAGCCTATCTAGCTAGGTTTTTATATCATGATCCCTGAGTGCCTAAGCACGTGTTTTCTTCCACTGTTCCTGGCCTAAATCAAATGCTAGTACAAGATTCCTAATTGTTATCATTCTGGAAACAGCCATATTTTTCCCTTGAATGCCTATGAGATCTGTCATTTGAAAGGGTTATAAATATGGTGCTCCTTACCAGCTGCTCACAGAGAGTAGCCCTCCTCACATTTATACTAAGCAGTTGAATTTTTTCGTTTGTCTTTACGTGATCTTCTTTCTCTTACCTGATTTTTTTAAGTCCTTCCGGAGTAGGAGTGCAATGGTGCAGTCAACCTAAAAGGCTCAGAGCTTTGCTGGTGCTGCCTCAAAAAAGGCTGGGGATGGGCTAGGAGGGGTAGGACTAGGGTGGCCTGTACTGATGGATTCCATTTAGCCCTGATTAGATCTCTAAAATGCCCTCCTTGCCCCCTCCAGCACAACCACCCTTGAGTGCCTGGGTTGCAAAGTACACAATCCTCGGGTGAATCTGGCCCTGCATTTAGAATTATGATTTAAGTTGCTTTTATTACATGCAATTGTTTTACATTATGGAAGCACTAGTGTGGTTTTTATAATACTTCAGTAATGCTATCTCTGAAGAACATTAAAATATGCACTTGGCTACAGTTTTGATGGTTCATTGAACTTTTACTACCTTTTTTAATGTATCCTCATAAAGCACCATACACAGCGAGAAATAATGTACAAATGGTAAATTATGCAAATAAAACTCAAAACTACACAATATATCAAAATAGGTGAAAAATGTGTGTTTGAATGCAGTTATAATTAAAATTGTGTATTGGAATCTAAGCAATGTAGTACCTGGTAAATCCAATTATGTTGACTTCCAAAGAGATTGTTTTTGTAAATACTGCTAGATTATTTTGTGAAGTAATGCTTTTATTGATTTGCTTTGTATGATTAATTTCTGCTTGCATCAAATTACATTTCTTTTGCTAAATTATCTGCTTGACTAAATATAATTCACGGAAGATGGCAGATGACCGAGATGGTAAAGGGAGGTTCTCAAACACATTGTAATCTGGCACATAAATACAGTACATAGAGAAACACACACACAAACCTGCATTTCACCTGAGTAGTAACACCATTCTTAGGATGTCGGCAGTCCGGAAATTCTAAAAGGCTGCTATTGGAAGGAGAGTGATTATAATGCTTAAAGCCATGCTGCCTCATGCTGTGATCATAAGCAACATAACAAGTAATGGGCATGCTGTATTTCCTTCTGGCTTTTGACAAGTTACTAAAGAAAGTGGTGGTAATACCAGTGAAAGGACATGTGGACAGTAGCAAATTGTTTGATAAATTTAATCCAGCCACAGACATGGTCCTGAGATTGCCCTTGAAAATCATGAATATGTGCATACCACTGTGGAAAAAAAAGCCTGTCCGTTTTGTACTATCAGAACTCTCGGTGAGGTTTTTTACTTTGTAAATGACTAGATTCTATGGCACTGCCTAGGTGACTAGCTAAATGTGACTGAGAATGTGTTGAACTGGTTCCAGCTGCGTTTGATGAAGCTACCCTGTCAGTATAGTTGGGTAAATTCTCATTAAGAGGAGTTGGTTTCATATAATGGCACATTATTCCAGCTCATCCCAATGAGAATTCACCCAGGTTCCTGAGTTGGCGCTGATGCTTGGCAGTCTTTCTATTGCCTTTTAAAGAGCAATGTGAGGGATATAGTCTGTGTTGTAACTCATCTCTGCTTTGCTGAAGAAGTCTATAGCCATATCAATATTGAGATATTCGGAAATAAAAAAGTTTGATACACAGGTAAGGCTGTAAATAGATTATCGAAAAGTTAATTGTACACACAAACTGAAGTCACAGTTTTGCTTAAAAACAAAGAGCCAATTTTGTTCTTACTTACATTGGTGTAAATCGGGACTAATACCATTGAAGTCAGTGAAGATATACCAGTGTAAGTAAGGTTTCAGAGTAGCAGCCGTGTTACGAAAGCTTATGCTGAAATAAATTCGTTAGTCTCTAAGGTACCAATGTAAGTAAGAAGATAATCAGGCCCAAGCCACTGAAAAACAGGAGTCTGTGAATTAACTTTACAGAACTGCCATTTCTGTTACTCACCCTCCACCCCAATTTAGTAAGCATCCTAATACCTCCTTTAGCCTCTTTAGCCCTAAATAGTTCCCTTCCTTTCCCTGGTCTTTCAGTTTTTGCCTTGCTGAATTGCAAGCTCAGCTACATGCACCTTCTGGCAGAGAACCCCAGGAGCAGACTTTAGGCTAAGAATCCAAAGTGGGTTTAGGCTCTGCCTTCCCTTTTATTTCTCCTCAGCGATCGAAGGATTTCTTACTTCACCTCAGGATGCCTCCCAACAGCAACATCCAAAACAAACAACAACTCACATATGGCTTAAGTAAAAGGAAGTTTATTCCATGTAGGAAAATGAGAGAATCCATGGAAATAAAAAGTCTGAAGTTACCACAAATACTGGTATTCCCACAAATCTCATTGGGGAGGCCCAGTCACAGAGGAAGTTTAGGTAAATGGAAGAGATCTTAAAAGATGTACAGATTCAAAATCATTATACCTGCATAGTCTGTAGTACTAGAAAACTTTTAACATACTCTGTTGTGAATTTCACAGGTAATCACGTGCATCATCTCTGAAATGTATAATATCTTAAGTGCACAGGATCTGAACTAGACCTGCTGAATAATTAAGTTGTCCATGGATTCTAGACAATGTGTAAGGTGCACAGGGGATGTGACACAGCTGCTAAGTTTTTCAGACCATAATAGTCCATCGTGCTCCTGAGATACTGTAACTGCAAGAAGCCTGCAAAACATTCTGAAGATTTCACCTCTGAACATCATAATTTTTAAATGATCTATAATGCTGGATTTAAAAGAGCGAAAGGCATTTGTGTACAAATTTCAAACCCAGACTAAACTGGAAACTTCAAACCTTCCTTGTTTTGGAGAGAGTCCATAATAAAAAAGCATTAGAAAAATTTTAAATCAGCCCAAACATGATATTATTGGCCTGCATCTTAAAAACAAAACAGCAAATTTACATAAAATCTAACAAGAAATTTCATTTTAAAACTCTCTCACAGCTTACAAATATGTAAACTGATTACAATGTTTGCACACTTGTGGCATTGGATTTCAAAATTAGAGTTATAATAGATAGGCACATTTTTCACTATGGAGAGTTGAGTGCTTCTTCATAGGGTGTGCATGTGTTGACAATGTAGACATACACATACATATTTCCTTAAAGATTCTCTTACTGTTAATATCTTGAAGAAATCTAAATGTGGCTGTATTTCTGGATTAATAAATATGGACTTTTCTATTTAAATGAATTGGGGACAATGTCATAACTTAGAAAAATATCTTTTAATTCAATCTTGCAATCCCCTACGTCTACCTCCAAAGTCACTTTAAACGACATAGGTGAAATCTGTATGAATTAGACCTAGCTCTAACAATTAATATTTAATTACTTTAACCATTGCTTCAGCTGAAACACTGACTCCCAACAATCTGAAACTTGGGAAAGTTCAGATCCAGATGCAAATCTAAATTTTACAGGTTGGACCTATCTCTATAAATAGTGCCAGGTTCTGACTGTGGGGTAGCACCATGCTCTACAAGTTGTCCCATTGACTTCAGAAGGGTTATTCATGGAGTAACCTACAATTACTGTTTGAAAGAGTACTATATTAGAGCGCACTAGGGTACCTTTAGTGCATACCAACAGTGTCTGTACAGACTAATTAATGAGCAACATATTAGTGTGCTTTAGAAATTGCACCCCCATAATGCATATTACCCAAAAAGTAGACAAGCCCTTTGGCTCAATGCATCATGGCAGAATCTGCAAAGGTGGTGATTATTACTTAAATAATGCATGTCTCATGTTATTACTTTCCTTGCTAATCATAACTGCAGAATAACTTGGGAATCATAGCTCTGGAGCAGAGTCTATGCTGTTACAAGCTAGCGAGCAATTTACAAGTTTTACAATTAACTTCTATATAAGTAGAGTATAATTACATTTCATTATCTTACTTTGCTTTTGCAGGCTGTCAGGATACTTCAAGCGAACGAATTATAGACACAATTTATATAGGCATGGTGGTGCGAGAAAAGTTTTAATGACATGAGTTTGGAATGATCTTGCAAGTGACAAAGGTGATAAATCCAAACATCTGCCAACACTTGCTATTCATATTTTGTTTCATAGAATCATAGAAATCTAGGGCTGGAAGGGACCTCAAGAGATGATCTAATCCAGTGTTTCTCACCGACCGGTCCGTGGACCAGTGCTGGTCCCTGAGATCACCCTGATACAGCGTAGGAAGGTCCCTGGTGTCAAAAAGGTTGAGAAACACTGATTTCTAGTCCACCCGCCTGCTCTAAGGCAAGATTCAGTATAACTAGACCAGTTCTGACTGGTGTCTGTCTAACCTGATCTTTAAAATCTCTAGCGATGAGGATTCCATGCGTACTAGGACAATTTGGGGATCTCAGTGGGCACAGGAGATATTTTTAGCTGTGATGGATTGGGACGTATTGGAACTTAAAACCGTCATTAGTCCAGCCCTGCAATCTTGGAAAAGGTACCATCACATATCTGGGGTGAAATTTCACATTGAGGGGGACAAAAAGAACCATTTTGAACTAAGATGTTCTTTTTTTCTTTTTCATTTTGTTGTTGTTATGGAAAAGCAGTAGACTCTCCTCTGCACAGTTAAGACTGCAACTAGTTCCCATTATAGAGCATATTTCCCTACCTGTATCTTTGAAAACTGCTAGGTTTACTCAAAAAGCAAACGTGCTGCTAAATTTGAAGAAAATTTGTGAATATTTTTTCAGAGGTAATTAAAAATTACCCACATGTCAAATTTTACTTCTGTCTAACCTTACTTAGGCCTTGGCTACACTTACAAGTTAGAGCACATTAAATCAGCCCCAGGCACCCTAACTCCTGAGGTGTCCACACTGGCAAGGCACTTAGAGTGCCTGGACTCTGCAGCTGGAGCGTTCCTGGTAGTCCACCTCCACAAGAAGCATAGAGCTTCCTGCACCCTGGCTGAAATGCTGGGATGACAGTGTGAATGACATGTTGCATTACTGCGCTGTGATTGGCCTCCAGAAACATCCCATAATCCCTTGAAGTCAAGTGGCCACTCTGGTCATTGTTTTGAACTCAGCTGCAGGCATGCAGGTATCCCCTTTCAAAGCTCCATTTCTGAAAGCTGGCATGCTTATCTGCTCCGGAACAAAGCAGACCATTACTGTGGAATGCTGCCACTGCAGAGGCAGGCATTTTTGTGTGTTTGTGTGAAAGAGAGAGGCGAGGTGGGAGCTAATGTTGGGGTTTCCCCCTTCCCCCTGCTGCTGTCACACTCTCTGCCCCCCAAAATACACTGTCTCTTCCCCCACATATACACAACAAACTCGTCCCACTCCATCCCCCATATGAAAAGCACACTGCAGTCACTTGCACACTGGGATAGCTACCACAATGGACTGCTCTCTGTGGCATTGCAAGAGCTGCTAATGTGGCCACACCACTGCGCTTACAACCGACAATGTGAACACAAGGCAGTGCTTTCCCTGCTGCGGTCTCAGGGCTGGTTTAACTCCTGGCACTCTAGATCTCAAGTGTAGCCAGGCCCTTAGTCTCCCATTAGTTCAAAGCCAGCTTATTATACCTCCAAACTATAATTAAATCTCCTGGAATACGTATGCAACCAGCTGCATATCAAGAAAACAGGTGAAACAAATTTCTTTCCAAACTGTAACATTTCATTATTAAGTATTAAGCACAGTGATTAACTGGGAGAGAGGACTCAGTGTTGTTTCTGTTGGTTTCCATAGCAGTTATGGATCCAGTACCACTCCTGTTATTGTCAGTGGGAGCTTTATGACTCATCCTATCCTGACGTAAACACTTCAAATCTACCTCTTCGCTGAGCTACATCAAAGAGAAAAAAGAGGGAAAAAATTTAAACTTGGGAAATTCCTGTGACACTGGCAGACCAGATGCCAGCTCATGCCAAGGCCCTTGGGCCTCAGTGAATGCTGACAAATGCATAGCTGGAACCAGCCTGACTCACCTGTCTGTTAGTGGTGGTAAAATAGTTTATAAGAATTTGTTTAGTGTGTAGACTTATGAAATGCTTGTAAGATGCTGCATGTGGTAATCTTGCTTATAACATCAAGGTTATTTTAAGTGTTTGTATTGTAATCCTCTGTAATTGTGTAAATCATCAAACAAGAAAGGAGCATTAATTAATGTAGACATGGTGGCTTCCTACAGAAGGTGTTAGGTCCTGCCCACCACAAAGGCCAACTGAGATCAAATGAGCCATTGTGAAACATCAAAGAATAAAGACAGTGATTGTTCCCCCACCCCAATGCCCATGAAGCGGAGATGTGCAGGTGGATTCATCCCATCAGCTTGATCTCTGAGAGAAAGGAATAAAAATTCCCAACAAGAAGGAACTGTATCGCTGTGTTGCTTGAACTCTGAAGGGTGAAGATGCTTAAACATAAGCAAGAGATCCTCAGCTGTTTTGCCTTGGTTAACCCTAGAGGATTTATAGAACTTGCACATTACAGCAGCTTATATTATCTTTTGGAACCTAAGACTGTAACTCATTTATGGGCGTATGTTTACCTAGTTTAACCTGCTAAATAACTCTCATTTCTTTTCTTAGTTACTAAGTCTTTAATTAGCTTGTAGGCTCAGGGCCTGTGTGGGCAGCATAAGATTTAGGATGGTCTTAACTGTTCATTTCCTTGCTGTGAAGTGCTCAGGTTATGTAAAGGATGTGATATTTGTTATCAATTAGCAATCTTAAACTATTTTTAAGGAAGGTTTTGAGGGCTGGAATATATATTACACACTTGATAGTGAAGATGATGATGGAATCTTTTGTTGTCAGTTCGACAGATGAGTTACAGTCAGGTAATGTGGGTCCTGAGATAAGACCAAAGACCAATTGCAGACCTGCAGCTCTGTCCATGGGTGCTACAGGTGAAAACAGTTGCAGATGAATTGTGCACTGCTTTTAGGTTTATGCCTTGCACATCTCTCCTTGTTTGCAGCAATCTGCAAGCTATCATAGTCTTTCTGTCCAATGTGGCAGAGCTGCCGCCATCAGATCGTGTCATGCTCTAAGAGCTCCCAAGGTGAATATCACAAGATTGGAGGTTGGCCTTAAGAGTGACTTAATAACATTTTTTTGATCTGACCCCCAAATAAGTTCCAGTCTGCAATTCTCCATAGAAAATAGCCTTTGATATTCTACTCTCAGACATACAGACCACATGACTGCACCATCTCATCTGTGCTTTCCCTATAAAAGCTTGAATGCCTGTAATGTTGCAGCTCTCAAGGACCTCTGTGTTAGGAACCATATCTTGCCATTCAATTCCCATTATCTGCCATAGACATCATAGGTGGAATAGATCCAAGTGTTTTATTTCACAGGGATAAGTAGTCCATGTATCGCAGCCATAAAGAAGTGTGATGATGACCATGTTTTTGTTTGCAGTCTGACAGCATGTTCATTCCAGGGATGATGTTGAAGTTTCCCAAAGGCATTGCTGGCTGCACCAATGGGTTTCATCATGTCATCATCAATTATTGTGTCTTGGGAAACAACACTGCCTGAGTAGCAAAATTTGTCAGTGACCTTGAGTGGCATATCATCAATGGATGCAACTGGTTTAGTGGCAGTACTTTCCAGTCGAGACTGGACCATGGCTTTTGTCTTTGTTTAAGCTGATCGTTAAGCCAAAACCTTTTGCTGCACATACAAAGCAGTCCCTGAGCAACTGAATTTCCCTGAAATTGTGGGCCAATAGCACGGCCATCAGTAAACAGTAATTCACAAATGATTGTCTTCGTAACTTTTGTCTTCATACACAGGCAATGCAAATTCAAGACACCTCCATCCATATGGTACTGCATACAAATGCCACAATCAATGTCTCTGAATACATCTATTAGAACAGCTGCAAACATGATGCTGAATAATGTCAGAGCAAGAACACAGCCTTCTTTTGCTCCATTTGTGACAATGAAAGGAGCTGAGAAGCAGCCTTGGTCAAGGACACAAACCTGCATTCCTGCATGAAAAGATTTAATAATGTTGATGAACCTATCAGGGCAACCAAACTACTCCACATGCCATTTCTATTCAGAGTCAAAGGCCTTAGTAAGATCAACAAAAATTAAGTATGGGTCTTGATTCTGCTCACAACATTTCTCCTGAACTTTCCAGAGTGCAAAGATCTTGTCTGAAATACCATGCCCAGGGCAGAGGCCTCCTTGGCTTTCAGTATCTTCTCTGCCAATTGATCAATTAACTGGTTTAGCATGGCTCAGGTGAGTACTTTTCCTGCAGTGGCAAGGAGTGAGATGCCACATGGTTATTGCAAGAGGCTTGATTGCTTTTCCTTTTGTATAGGTGAATGATACATCTTTAAATTCCTGTGGCACAGCCTCCTGTTCCCAAAACTTTAGGTATAGGCCAGTGGGCTTCCTGATCAGCTCATGGCACCGCATTTGAAGATCTCTGCAGGAATACCATCTGGACCCGCTGCTGTACCGTGTGACATTTGCTTGACAGCTCTAAGCAGCACACAACAACTATGTTAAAATAACATTATTAAGGTTGCCAAGTCCAGCACTCAAAAGTTAGGAAATGCCAGAATTCAGGTTGCTTTTGCAACCTAATTCATCCCACTTGTGTGTATGCATTATGATACAATCTTTAGTGACATGATCACATACTATTGTTTCCACATGACCCCTGCCTGATTCAGTAGCCAGGATGGTCAGCTCACTTATTGAGCAGCTTTTCAATATTTGTTTTATCCTTATTGTTCAGTGTGTGGGCTGATGCCTTATTTACTGCACATTATTCAAACCCTGTTCTGAAGACTGAATTATTAATTTCTTCACGGGCTTCCACAAACATTAATTTATTTTCACATTACCTCTGTGAGATGACAGGGTATTATTATCCCCATTTTACAGATAGAAGACTGAGGCACAAAGAGACCAAGGTCTAAAGTATCCACTAATTTAAAATGCCCAATTTGAGATACCTCTGATATGATTTTTCAGACCATGTAGTATTATGTAGCACTTTATATGTTCAAAGCACTGCTCACATTGAGTTCACCGGGAGCTGTGAGTGCTCAGCACTTCTGAATGTCAGACCCCTGGGTCTCAAGTAAACCATCCAGAAAACGAGGAACACACAATTAGTGATCATCTGTGAAAAATTTGGTTTAAGTGACTTGCCCAGCATTATACAGGGATTCTGTGGCAGAGGCAGGGATAAAATCCAGTTCTCCAGGCAGCAGTCACCTTACCCACGATACCATCCTTTCTCTTCCTGCAAGCCTCTGCTTCATGATAACCTTCCAGATTCTGCAACAAAATGAAGCAGGGGTCCATATACAAATAGTCTCCTTTACTGCACAATCCTGATTCATACCCAGAGAATGTCCAACCTATGACTAAATGAGGCTGGGGTTCTGTGGAAAAAATAGTATGTGATCATGAAAAAACTGTATCATAATGCATAAGCAGAAGGGGGCTAAACTAAGGTTGCACAGACAACCTTAATTCTGGCATTTCTTAACTTTTGAGTGATGTATATATATAATGATACCTATCTGCAGCTGCTTAGAGATTTGGAACATTAGAAGTGGTCCTGGCAAGCATGGATTAGTGGGCAAATGAGACAGCTATTAAAAATGAATATTCTATATCACATGGTTGCAGAAATTAAGGAAATATATCACATTTTCAACTCTGTTGCATGGATATTTCATAAAACATCTTTCATTCTAAACTGAGAAAGAATTTGCTTGTGTCCAAATATGATCTGAAAGTTTTCATCTGACCTCTTTACTTTCTTCCTTATTTATTTATTTTCATTTGTTTGCTCTGTTTAGTACCTGTATCTGTTTTGAAGATCAAAACTGCACTAATTTGGGAAGCAGTTTGTATCAGCCATAAAAACAAATGTTATTAACTTTTTTCTTTGAATTATTAACTTCTGAAGAATGAGAACAGCCATTAATGCTCTTGTCTCCACAGGGAGTAATCTGGAAATACAAAATGCATGTTTCCATTTTAAGTACATTTTCTTTGCAAAAATGTTTGCAAATCAGGTTTGAAATAAGGGATAAAATAACTTGAAAATGTTTTACACTTCAAAAATAATAAAATACATTCTTATTCTGTCGTCATAGACCACGCAATGCAGATCACTTTATGCAAGAAGCTAAACAGAAGAAGCATAAAGCAGACGCGATGGTGAGAACATTTTCTTTCTAGTCATGTTGTTCCATATTATTTTTGTAATGGAACTTCTTCATCAGTGTAACACAACTCAGGTAATTATAAAATCTATTATCAGGATGGCTGGGCTTGTTAAATTAAATGTTTATACATTCAAATGTTCATAGCCCAATAAACTGTGACTTAAACAAATAACAACTTACAGGGATCAACTCTTGGCTAAATGAAAATTTCCATTTATTCCTTTGCTTTAACGAGTAGCTATAGTAATAGACCCAGCTTTTGAAAGGTATTTAAGTGTTGCGGCTCTCAGTGTTGCATCACCTAACTGATTTAGGAACCCAAATCTCATCTTCAAAGGGATTTAGGCACTTAGGAGCCTAAAACACACTGTCAATAGCACCTAAATACCTCTTGTAAATGACATGTAGGCTCCTAAATCAGTTGGGCATTGCAACGCTGAGCTCCATGGCACATAAATATCTTTTAAAATCTGGGCCGCAGCAACTCTATGAGATTTCCAAAATGTCTTTTTTCTTCTATAGGGCTAGCTGGCTAGCCACTGGCTTGATATACCATAACTGTGCTCTGTGGGCCAATCCAAAGCCCATAAAAGCCAAAGGAAAGACTCTCACTGATCTCAAAGGACTCTGGACAAAGCCTCACTGCTCCAAGGCCAAAAGACTCTAGTTTTCGTTACAGATACTTCCCACCAAAATAATATCAACACTGAGATAATCATTTCTCTATTGGGCCTCTATGTAACTCCAGAGGAACCACCGTGACACAACTGACCATGGCAACAACAAATTCCTGACCCTGGCTTTGGCTGCTCTAATGGGGCAGCCAAGGTTTGCCTATAACAAACGGTGACTGAGGCTGTATGTGGAGATGTGCCTCAGAGAACAGGGGGAGGGACATGCTGGGGATGGGACTGAGCACGCAGTGCTCTGACAGATCTTTAGCTAGCACAGCAGTCCCTTCGGCTGCTCTGAGCGGGGCATGTTGCCTCTGCTGCCCAAGATCGGGGAGCAGAAATGTGACTTGAGAGTCCACTTGCTTCAGCTATGCAGAGCCTAAAATGCCCAAAGAAGTAGGAGCAGGCCTCTAATATAGGCTCCCAAGAAAACAGCACTTCAGAGTTGATTAGTGCTCTTTTCCGTGGTTTATTCAGATTTATATTATTTTGAAGTGACTCAAGTCAGAAAATATTATAGAGAACTGTAAATGGTACATTTCTTTAAGCAAAATGGAGAAATTTTTTACTTGAGAAAAAAGATGTTCCAGTGGTTAGGGCGCTAACCTTTGACTAACCTGGGACTTTGGAGATGCAGGTTCAACTCCTGGCTCCATCACAAGTTTCTTGAATGACCTTGGGAAAGTCACTTTGTTTCTCTGTGCTTCAGTTCCCCCGCTCAGTTCAGTTCAGCTGTGTAATGGGGATAATAGCATTTCCCTACCTCACAGGGGTGTCATGAAGGTCAGAATATTAAAAAGATTGTGAAGTGCTCAAATACTACAGCACTGGGGCCATATAAGTTCCTAAGAGAGATTGGAGGCAATGTACCATTCCAAAGCCTAATACCTTAGAAAGAAATAAGATCAACTAGTTTTTCACTTTGTGCAATAGATTTCAGCTAGATGACTTGAATATACAGATGGGCTTTATACAGCCTTTTTTCCACCTGGATTCTGATGGAAGAGAAATGGGGTCAGGGCAGAGAGCTAAATTTAAAATTCACCCACATCAAGGTGGTAGTTGAAATCATGGAAGCCAACAGAGGGTGTCTAGAGAGAAAGAAAAGGGGAGACTGAAGATACAAACTCCAAAGAATAACAGCAGAGAAGAGGAATTGTGCGTTAGAGGAGTCACTGAAGGAAAGACTGCAGGAGCAGTCATATAAAGAGCAGGAAAATATGGAAAGCACAATCATGCAAGCCAAAAGAGGGCAGAAAGTCAGTACGAGAGAGTGATCGACTGTGCTCAAGGCAGCAGATAGATAAAGAGTAATGAGAAGAGAGGTGAACCCTTTACTAGGAGAAAGTCAATAGTGACCTGGATCAGGCAAAAGAGAGGGCAGAAGTCAGGCTGGAGTGTATGTAGAAGAAAGACAGTGGGGAGGAAGCTGAAGAAGGATTTCAGATGAGATCATTGCTGTTGAATAACCCCATAGAACTTTAAAGGTTCTGAACCTGGTTCTGATTTCTCACTAGTATGAGACCAGAATCTGGCTGACAGTTATTTTCTAGAACCCTAGACTATTATATTCCCCATAGATTCCTTGATTATTTATTTCTGGCAAGAACTCATAAAGGTTCAGGATGCCCAAGCCATGATTTTCAGAACTAGGTTCCTACAAGAGTTACCTAAATCCTTATTTAGGTTATTGGTCATGATCTTTATTTTTCTAAGTTACAGAGTAATCATTACCTTTCTTGACTTAATGCCAATGTGGCTGATAATGTTATTATACTTTTCTAATATTTATATCTCAGTTTTTTTTTCTTTGTCACTAATCCTCCTGCTTCTGTGCTGAATTCTCTGTAGAGGATGCCTTTCCTTTCTTCTATTTTGGACCTTTCTGATTCTGTCCATTTTTCTCCTACAATGGAGCAACCCCTCAATGATTATTATTTGATAGTGTTATTTAATGTTTCACCAGGAGCCTGGTTTGTATTCTCATCCCATATTTGTTACTCTTTAACATTTCTTTAAAATGAATAAAAATATAATTGTGGCAACTTCCATCTCTCTCTTTTAGGGTTTTATATTGCTACTCATCACTGTGGCATCTGAGAGCCTTGTACAGAAAAACAATAGCTATAATGAAGGCCCCAGAATACCTCATAGGCTACATCTACATTGTGAGCTGGGGGGTGATTCCCAGATCATGAAGATATACTTATCCTAGCTCTCATCTGAGCTAGCACACTAAAAACAGTAGGGTAGTATGCTTGGCGGTAGCATGGAGAGTGGTAGCAGTGGCATGTGCTAGTGTAACCGCCACACCTGCTGGGTGTGGTATTGTGTCCCATATAGTGGCACCAAGACCCTTAGAGAGAGAGATTAATGAGTCTGCTCTACAGCCTTAGCTAAGCCAGGTTGCTTTTAGCTCATGTGGTAGAGGCTCATGCACTAAGCTCCAGAGGTCCCCTGTTAGAACCTTCCTGCCAACGACCGGGGTCTGTCAGCGTTACACTGGCAGCCCATAGTACATGCCCACAAGGTTCAGGCAGGTTTGTATTCAGGGCAGTTAGCATGGTGCCGTCATTGCTGCTGCCCACACTACCACAGCTACACTACTGTTTTTAGCATGCCAGCTCAGATGAGAGCTAGCACGAGTAAGTCTATGCAAGCTGAGAATCACATCCGTAGCTTATAGTGTAGACATAGCCATAGTGTTAGGTAGTTGGAATAAGGCTGAATCCAAAGCTTGCTCCTCTAAAGCTTATGCAAAATTATTTAAAACCCTTTACTCTATAAATTAGGTAGGAAATCTTACAAGAACTGGCTATCTCGTAAACTCTCTGGTGTTTCCTTGTGCTGAATGGGTTGGAAGGACCTGAAGGACAGCCTTTCTTGCAATCTTTTGATAGATCTCCTTCTGGATCTTGACAGAAACCAGCTAGTGCAAATGTATGCAAAATCTGGACAAGAAAAGGAACTAAAAATAACTTCACATGTTAAAATCTCAGAGCTTTGTTCCAGGTCTAGTTTGTATTTGGGGCAAAAGGTCATCCTCATAATGATTTTCTAGCTCTTTCCCTCCTTACTTATTTTCCTTTAGCTCTCTGGCAAGAACTCAAAAAAAATTCCGAACATATGCTCCTTATTTCTCTTAGTTACAGGCTAGTCATTACCTTTCTTTGTTTAGCATTGAAAGATTGTATTTACATCCAAACATAAGTGATACGCTGATGGGGTTGTTATATTTTTCTTTGTTTTTTTCCCCTCCTGTTGCTTCTTTTGTTATTTTATCCAAACCAGTTTGTTCAACCTCAGTCATAAATTTCCTTGACATTAGCTTTCTTCGTTGTTGTAGTGTTTGCTTCCTCACAGCCATATTTATAAGTCTTTTAGAATTTGAAGGGATGTTTTGTGTCAACTTGCATCAACCTTACCTATGTGTAACTTGTTTTGCTACAATTTTTAACCATAGTTTGGTGACTCCAGTATTTCTCTGTGTCCTTATTTTATCTGCCAGGTGGAGAAATTTGGAAAGGCACTGAATTACGCTGAAGCAGCATTATCGTTTATTGAATGTGGAAATGCTATGGAACAAGGCCCCATGGAATCTAAATCCCCTTATACAATGTATTCAGAAACAGTTGAACTTATCAGGTAAGCTTGTAGAGAACAACAGCATAGGTTGGATATATTTTCCATCATGAGGAGAACATACCTGAATGCCTTTAAACATGGGTAGAAATTAGAGATGGAAATATTTAAAAAGAAACAAAAGCAAGCAACCCCACAACAGTCAATATTCATTATTTGGGGAACTCAGTACCTAAGGAGGTTGATAATGTGATTATGGAGTTTCCACCATTTGGCCATCAGTGCTAATCCAACCCAGACTGGTAGTGACTGAAGATCAGTACAATCCTATTGTTACTTTTTTGGTCTATGTGAAATACGTTGGTAATCGCAATCCAGTTCCTGCTGGACAAGCGTGCACATCACAGCCCTCTTCCCCTATTATAGCTGACGTCAACAGGCATCCTTATCAACAGCTTCAGCTAAGAAAGGCAAAGACTAATCATCACGGAGTCTGAGCTATTCCCTCATCCAAAGAGTGGTCCATCCAGAACAGAATTAAGGCATATGGGCAGAGAAGATTTGGACTGCCAGTGACCACGTTATACTGTTCTGTAGATAGAGAATTTCATTCCCCAGGGCAGTCAGCCAAGCAGCTTTCACCAGCACTAAATTCACTTTCAGAGTTTAATATTTTTAAAATCATAGTTCTGCAAAACTTTTAAAACAAGTGTTTTAAAACCAGATTTCTCTGCTGATCTGACCATATTCTCATTGGTGTAAACAATTCTGCCATATTGTGGTCCCAGTTTGGACTCACTTCTTATGCTTTTTAGTCGCAGTAAAGCCAGCTCAGCCAGCTGACTCTGACAAGAAAGAATGACATCAGATAAAATACATTTTGCTCACCACTATAAAGCTCTCTATACTTAGTCCCATCCCCTCTCACCTGCACCACCACAAGCAGCACAACTGCCCTTCTTTGTCTGCTTTGTCTCCTCTAATTACATTTCTTTATAATTACAGTATATTTACGGTCCTGACTCTGGCCCTGAACTTTGCTTAGAGCTCCATCTGTGCATGTAGCCAGGATTTTGTAGTTATAAAGTAAATTGTTTATGAGCTGTCTGTTATATATAGTTCAAAAACGGAACTGGTTTATCAGGACAAGTGTTTGTTGAAATAAGGTGTGGATTGTCATGCACACAATGCATTTGCACTGATGTCAGAATTAGAGGTCGATAACAAAGATGAAATACAATCAGCTAATTACAGGGAACATGTATTCTTCTGGAAGCAAGCCCAGAGGTATTGTATGTTGCACTAATCTTGTCCATTGCTCAGGTGCTAAACCAGAAGTTGAGCTTTCCAGGAATTGATTTGCCTGGACAGCACATACATTCTTAAAATAGCAATGCTACTACTGTAGATCTTTGAAGGATTTGAACTGAATGTCATAGGACCAAAATAGCTGCGAGCAACATGCTGCCCTCTGCTGCACGGTGCCTGGAGGAGCAAAACTGGAGAGATAAGCTCCAAATTTGCAGTGTGAGGAGAGCACTGGCTCCATGATACGTTCTCTTCTGCCCTCAAATTCTGTGGAAGCCTTTTTTGCATGAACTCTGCAGAGCTGGGGTTCCACAGGGCTGGAGAATTTTTTGGGAGGATTACACAAGGCAAACCAAGGAGCAATAACTCTCCAAAGCCAGATCCCCTTAATATTGTATGGATTTCCAAGGGAGTTACTGCTAGTTGAAGAGAGTTAATTAGGCAGGGATGGAGAGAGAGCTAATGGCAGAATGGCTCGAAAGCATGAACTGAAGAGCACAAAATGTATCTGTGATAACTGGAAGAATAAATGTAATGGAGCAGGTCCTCAGCTGGTGTAAATCAGTATAGCTCCATGAGAATGTGACCAAGAGTAAGGTGGTCTTCTGTTAACACACACTGGCCTTAATGCTGGCTTTTCCCCCTTTTTTAAGGTATGCTGTGAGACTAAAAACCCACGCAGGCCCTAATGCCACTCCAGAGGACAAACAGCTAGCAGCATTATGGTTAGTAGATCAATATTTACTCAAAGACTTCTTTGATGCAGTGAGTCAGTCCTTGAAAATCAAATGCTTAGTGCATTCAGATAGAGGCTTGGTTTTGTGTTGTCTTTTGACATAGAGAGAATATTTCCTGATCCAAGAAGATCCAGACCAGTGTCATCTGTTTTTCCTTGTACTGCTGTGCCTGGTCTGTGTTCTGTTTCTGTAAATAAGCAATTCATATTTATTGGCTGTGACAGATCAGCTATGGCACGTCACCGTAATTAATTTTTAAGTGCCTGATGGTCTGTGTTTTTATGACTGATGTACTTTCCCTGTAACAGTGTCTCAGTAATTCCTTCTGTATATAACATTTTAGGTTCAATCATCATAAATTATACTCATATTGTGCAGGGTTAGTATGTTGATAATTAAACAACTTGTATTAACTCTTCGAATGAATATTCCCAGATATATGCATTTAACTTAGATTTTGTAAAAAATTGCTGAACACTAATAATAAAGTTATTAAAATTAAATTTTAACAACTATATAGTTAACACGTACAATAGCTATTACATGGTTATGGATTCTTAGTAAATGGGTTTTACAACAGTTTATCTATTCTTAACACCTGTAAAAATCCAAATTAAATGTGTATTTAGAATCTATAAATTAAACAATCTTAATTTATCATTTTGTATAAAAAAGAAAGACTATTTAGTGATCTATTTTTAATTAAATATATGTCCTTTGTCACTGCTTTAATGTACAATTGGGTGCACAAATAAGATTAACAGTAATTGTTTTAAAAATGCTTAAATGGGAAAATTACTAAAAATAGTTTTTAAAAATAGCTGACCATGTCTATTTCTGGGTTTTGTAAAGTGTTTTCCAGAACAGACACAGTGTTTTAGTATGTGGGATTTAATTCAGATTCATAAAGCCACTGCATCTGTTTAAGCAGAAAGGTCACAGTAAGGGAAAGTAGGCAGAGCACTCCTTCAGCACTGCATAGCAACGCTAACTCATTGTCTGCCGCATAACAGATGAGTTGACATCATTTGCATATGTACTGTAACCTATGAAGGTGACAGAGTGAGAATTATGAGGACTGTAAGTCTATTGTATCCTTTGGCTCTGTACAATACATGCTGGGCATACTGCTACACAACATTTAGCACTTTCACTGCCATGGCCAGGGTTCAATTCCCAATCAGGGGAAAGTGACTTTAACCCTCCCCCCCCCCTTGTATGGCCTACCAATTTCTCCTGGTTCTCCCATCCTCCCCCCAAAAAAAAACTTCAGTTATTCTTCACTTGCAGTGTAAACAAATCCCTGTTTAAAAAAAACAAAACAAAAACTAGTTTATCTGATTCTGATCTCCTAAGAAGAGACTGTCCTCTAGTGGTAAAAGAGGAAATTTCAAACTTTCAAGGTTGCAGATCTAAAAAAGGAAAACACTATGAAAGTAAATTATTAACAACCCTGGCTGATATTTGCAACAGTGGCTAGTGATTTTGAGTGCTTTGATTTGATTTTTGGCTGCCCAACGCACTTAATTGGGTGAGACGACAGCACTTTCAAAATTCAGGATGCTCTAAGGTATCTCAAAATGGACATCCAAAACACCAATAATCGTTGAAAATCTTGGCCTCTGTTACCAAATGAAAACAAGTGTTACTGATTTTTGTGTTACATACTGTTGAGAAATCCCTCATCTTGTGAATACACAAAAACCTGATGGAGAAGATCAAGCATTTTGTATGTATTATTTATTTATCTATCAGTTATTGTTATGTGTGTTATGTGGAATCCCTGCAAATGGAAGATTGTGGAATTCCCATTATTGGAGGGTTTTAAGACTGGGTTAGACAAACACCTGACAGGGATGGTCTAGGTACACTAGGACCTGCTTCAGTGCGGGGGTTGGACTGGAGGACCTCTTAATGTGCCTTCCAGCCCTACATTTCTATGACTGTATAATTATTGTTAATTACTATTATTACTTATTTGTTTATATCGTATTATAAAGGTGCATGGTGCTCTACAGAAACCGTGGAGACAATGGGCCAGATCCTCCCCGGTGCTTCCCTTTTGTTCGAGTTATCTCACTGCTTAGCTTGCTCTTTGTACAGGAATCCTCATGCAGAAAAGAACAGAGTCTTCTTAGCACCTTCTACATCACCTCCCTTCTAGTCCCCAGGAAAGGCACGTGACTAGGGAAATGCGATCATATTAGGGGCATCCTTGTTCTCTGGCAGTTTCCAGCTGCTTGAAGAGTCCACTGGGGTCATAGTCATCTAACATGAATAGGCCTGAGACAGCTCTTATTTACTCCATTGACTAGTCTATTCCTGGGTCATATGTCCCCATGATTAGGGACCACAAAGGGCACCTTTATGCTTTAAAGGTGCTGTAACACATTTTACATTTTGTCTTCTTTCTGTTTGTTCTAGTTATCGCTGTTTGGCACTTCTATACTGGAGAATGTTCCGACTCAAAAGAGACCACGCTGTAAAGTATTCAAAAGCACTTATTGATTATTTCAAGGTATTTTTATACTATATTACGTTTTCAAATTGCTAATAATGGTATGAAATACTGCATCTTTTTACAAAGAGTAGCCCTGTTGGACCCAATCCTACTCCCACTGGAGTTTTGTCATAGGCTTCAGTGGAAGCCGTTAATTTCCAGTCTGTTGTTCTGTATTCACAAAAGCACATGTATTCAGTATACAAAACTTACAACTTACTGAAGGAAGAGCAACTTACCATGCCATGAAACTGACACATCCTGCCCATTCTCCTTTTTTCTTGATTGTCCAGTGTGATTCCTGGTGCTCTGCAATTAATAGGTTTTACAGTATTCACAATCAGAATCTGCTTCAGGATGCACCTCAAGGTAGATTTCATATGGGTTGGGGACTTTGAGCTAGCTCCATATTTGGAATAACTTGTAGGGTTCCTATTTATGGACATCAGCATGTATGTAAGGCAAAGGGATAAATTCTTTTCTGAGGCACTGGGCTGGAGTCCACATTGGCTTCATTGGGAGTTGCATGCAAGTATATCTGTGGTCAGAATATATACCTGCCACCAACTTGGCACACCTGGGCTTGCCTCCACTTCCTATCTTGTTTTCCCCAGATATTCCCTTCAATTCTCCACTCTCTCATAATGCAGTGCACTACTTTATTTTTAGTATGACAGGAAGTCATTAGATTTTTAAAATGTTCCCTACAGTGGCAATATTTGATTGGAAAACATCTGGAAATCAAAACATTCCAGATGGATCTATAACAGAGTAGGTCAAATATTTGGCCTGCAAACATAATCTTTGTATTCCTATCTGAAAAAAAAAAAATTGGTGGCTGCTTCTACCCTTCAATTTGTTTTTATATCCTGAGATATAAAATCAGAGAGCAGTGAGGGTACAAATGCTCTGCAGTCCTGATTCTCTTTGGGTACCCTAAGTAGTCATTTGGTTTGGGGTATTTTAGTATGTTTTTTTCTTTGTGGGGGAGGGAGCAGGGGTTGTCTCATCCTATACATAAAATAGAAAAAAATCCCCAGCACAAATATTTTGTTAATGATGAACTTTAAGTAAAGGCACAAATTTTCATGACCAAATTATAAACTCATGAAAATAGGCAGGAAAGGTGACAAATCTTTTACTATGAAATTGAAATTGATGTCACCAAAACTGGATTTAAATGCTGAATAATATTTAATTAAATGTATGTTCATCTAATAATAATCTTTAGTTTATTGGTAAGAAATCTATAAATATTGTAACACTGTACTTCTCCTACCAATTCAAATAACGCTTGTAGTAAAAATTGGAAATTCAGTCTCACAGCCATGTGAAATGTCTCTTAACAAAAGAAAGAAACCTTTCTACAGAAAACAAAGGTGATATTTATTCTTTATTATAGTAACATAAGCATCATACAAGACAAGCTTGGAGTTTTTTGCAGAGCTTCTGCTGATATAATAATTCTGTAGATTCTCATTAGAATGTAAAGTAAAAAATGAAAAATTGCTCATTTGTCATGTTTTTGGTGGAAAACAAGGCAGTTCTAGACTTGTTTCATATATTTGTCCCTAAAAGCTTTCAAAATCATCTAACATGACATGCTGACTGCATCAAAAAACTCTCAGATATATTGTCAAATAGGAAAATAGATCAGATTTTGTCACAGACATTTTCAGTTTAAATTTGATATTTTTCTTTTAGAAAAGAAAAATTATTTAAATCTTCTTTTAAACTTTTTATTTCCATTTTCAAAAAAATAATAATGTAGAGAATGTTAAGAAGTCATAGACATTTGGGAGCTAAAGATTTTTGAGAAAATAAAAGATTCAGTTTGGGTCATGAAAGCAGAACAAAGCCCACAGGAGAATCAGTGGCGATGGAGAAAATGCTGTAAGTTAGCTCAATTACACTTTCTGAGAGCTATTTCCCCATCATACTGGTGTCTAACAGAGTCTAAACTAAGTAGGGCAGAGGCTATTTTAACTTACATTGTAAGTGTCTCCCACCTCCTCTATGTGTAAATTACCTGCTCTTAGACTCCCTTACGCATCAGCAGGATGGACATAAGTAGCTTCAAGAGAGTCTAGCTGAGTCTGAATGAATGTCTGAAACCAAGGCAAGGACAGTCAGGTCTAGGGGCTGAAGCCAAGAGTCAGAGCCAGAATCAGGAGTCAAGAACAGTGTTGGAATAAGGTAAAAGAAGCGCGGGAGCAGGCAGGGCCGGCTCCAGGCACCAGCTTATCAAGCAGCTGCTTGGGGCGGGCAACTCCAGAGGGGGGCAGCACTTTAAGGTATTCGTCGGCAATTCAGCAGAGGGTCCCTCACTCCCGCTCGGAGCAAAGGACCTCCCGCTGAATTGCCTCAGATTGCGATCGCGGCTTTTTTTTTTTTTTTTTTTTCTGCTTGGGGCGGCAAAACCCCTGGAGCCGGCCCTGGGAGCAGGACTAGGGACAAGACTGGGATTAAACTAGGACTGGAGCAGGCTGAGGCCTGTGGAGTCTGTCACTACTTTCAGGCAAACGAGAGTTCCAAGCCATGAAGCAACATTGAGCAGACTGAGCTGTTGTTTCTCCTGTGAGGCTTATACACCCACTCTGAGAGTCACAAGACCAGCTCCTGGTTTGTGGGTTGGCTGGAACCTAACACAGGAATGACTCATCCCTGCATATGGTTTAATCAGGCTCTAGTTCAGGGAAGACTTATCTCCTCACACTGAATGTGAGGGAGTCTCCCTGGCATCACCGTCTGTCCCGTCTCTAAATTTGGCCCTATTGATTTATGGCATCATGAGACTTGAATACACTTGTATCATCTCTACTTTTTGCACCCCATCCTTACAGTCTCTTTGTTGACATTCATTTCACAGTCCTGTTTGAATTATAGGTTTGTAAATGGGGTTTTTGTTCGTTCTACAGAATTCTTCGAAAGCTGCCCAGGCTCCATCTCCATGGGGTGCCAGTGGAAAGTAAGTTCACTCATCACACAGAAACTATGTCTGAGTAGCAGTGAGAGATGGCATTTGCTATGTTCTGCTATTTTCATGTTTGTTCATGTCACCCTATATGTATAAAAATTCTGTTTCAGGAGCACAGGAACTCCATCCCCCATATCTCCTAGCCCTTCTCCTGTCAGCTCTGTAGGATCCCAAGGGAGCACTGGTGCCCCTTCCCCCTCTTCCACTATCAGCATTCCACAGCGTATACATCAGATGGCAGCCAATCACGTCAGTATTACCAACAGCATTCTGCACAGCTATGACTACTGGGAGATGGCTGACAATCTAGCCAAGGAAAATAGAGGTGCGTAATCTAATACATGTCCTTTAAAAACATGCCAGTAAAACAATATATTGACCTACTTTGACAGTGGTCCTACTGGAAGATTTTACCTTCTGGATTACAGAGGTGTATTCTTTTAGCCTATTCATGGACTGTCCCAAAAGGTAACAAAAACAGTTTTGTCAGCATTCCCACTCAGAAGAGGGAAAAATATCACTAATTTCTCTTTTATTTGACTGTCCAACTTTCACTGTTTTCCAGGAACAGATTCACAGACAGTCAAACAGGAATTAAACTGATCTTTTGAGTTCATTTAATTTTCCTTCTCCTGGGCAGTATTGCACTATCTTGTGGCAGAGCTACAGAAATGGATCTCTGGTCTTTTGTTCTTGTTTTACAAGAGAAAACTAATTAAGTGCACTGATGACATTCCCTTTTGTGATGACTCCTACATGATCTCATATTTTTGCATGTATTGACTAAAGCATTAACGTACAGTTATAGGACTCATTGTAGGACTTACATGTCTGCGGACTCTACTTTAGCTCTGACATGGACAATTAGATCATTGGTGTATTTACATGGCACCAGGACAAACATACAAGGCCAAGTTCTACTCTGAGTACATCAGCTTTACGCGGGTATAATCAGGGTTTAAAGTCGGTGGGGGAGTAGCACAGCTTCACCTCCTATCTCTGACTTGGCTGAGTAGCATGGATGCTCCTTGCCTATGCTATGACATCTGGCCCTACCAACTCCAGCTGGGCCCTGCTCGGCACGGCTCTTGCAGGAGCAGTGCCTCCAAGCACTTCCTCAACTATCAATTCCTCCAGAATCCACCGTCACTGGAGTGGGGGCAATAGCGTAAGATAATAATATAGCTGCAGGATGAATTCATTCCACTTACGTCCCCTGTGAGTTTTAGGGAGAGAATCTGGAGGAGATAAGGCAGCTTCTCTTGCTCACCTCCTCCAGCTTCATGTAGCTGCATGGGATGGAGGTTCAAAGGGGCCTGCATGACATGAAGGTTGGACCATGGCAGAGGAAAGGAACCCCTCCCTTCGCCTGCAAGTGCAGATTTTCCTCCACATACAGAGTTAGAGAAGATCAAGGCGTCCCCTCTTCAGGCAGAGTTCCCTCATGGTTTAAGTAGGAGTTGCCTGAGTAAAAACCTCGAGATTTGTCTGGTCTCACTCATTTTGAAATGTGTTTCAGTCAGGATAATTTGTGCATGTGAACTACAAATGGTGTCTCTTTATCTTTATAAGGACACCATTGGCAAGTAATCCTTTTATACACAAGATCAATGGGAGTCAATGAAAGAAAGAACCAAGGAATTAGCTGTTTAATTTTTAAAATGAAATTGTTGGGAACACTCAGATCATGGACCATAGGGGCCTTAAGGACACTCATTTGCCCCAAAATTCCATTTTAATAAAATGTTCAGTGCGATTTAGTTAGTAAAAGAAAATAGCTATTACATAGTGTCAGGGTTCCCTCCCCACTCTGAACTTTAGGGTATAGACGTGGGGACCCGCATGAAGACCCCGTAATCTTATTTCTACCAGCTTAGGTTAAAAACTCCCTATTCCTTGGATTAAGTAACGCTGCCACCACCAAGTGATTTAAACAAACATTTAGGGAGGGCCACTTGGAGCCCTACCTTCCCTAAATATCCCCCCAAGCCCTTACACCCCCTTTCCTGGGCAGGCTTGAGAATAATATCCTAACAAACTGGTTCAGGTGAACACAGACCCAAACCCTTGGATCTTAAAACAATGAAAAATCAATCAGGTTCTTAAAAGGAGAATTTTAATTAAAGAAAAGGTAAAAGAATTACCTCTAAAATTGGGATGGTAAGTACTTTACAGAATAACGAAAGACTCAGGAACATAGAAGATCTCCCCTCTAGGCAAAACCTCCCTCTAGACAAGGAAAAATCACAAGCCAAAATAAAAGTAAGCTAACACTATTACTTACTAATTCTAATGGAGTTGGATTGCTTGCCTTCTTGATCTATCTCCGGCAAGCACACAGAACAGACAGACAAAGAACAGACAAAACAAAGCCTTGTCCCCCTCCCCAGATTTGAAAGTATCTTGTCCCCTTATTGGTCCTTTTGGTCAGGTGCCAGTTAGGTTACCTGAGCTTCTTAATCCTTTACAGATAAAAGGATTTTGTGCCTCTGGCCAGGGGGAATTTTATAGCACTATATCCAGAAAGGTGGTTACCCTTCCCTTTATATTTATGACACACGGTGATAAATAGCAAATGTCACTTTCATTATTCTAATGCTTAATACTTTTTCCACAGAGTTTTTTAATGAGTTGGATGCATTGATGGGACCTGTCACCCTACACAGCAGTATGGAGCATTTAGTTCAGTACACTCAACAAGGACTTCACTGGGTACGGAATAGTGCTCACGCAAAAGACTGTGTGCCATTCAAATGTACTGCATAATCTCCCATGGACAATTCAGTTATTCTGGACACTGTGCTACAGAAATAATCAACCATAGCATCCAAACAAAGGTGAATATTTCTTCAATGTTGAACAACATTTTTCAGAGTGTCGACATGTATGTGTGTATGGATAATATGCAGCTATGTCTCTCCATAGCAATCTCCAAACATTGTCATACTCTAGACAGAATTGACCACAGATGTCTTAATACACACACACATTCCCTATGCCTGTGCTTAGAAAAACTCAGAAACCAAAATCTCATGAGGTAATTGAACTAAGTGCAATAAACACAATGGCTCCTAGTCAGGAATGCACTTAAGTGTATGTTTAACTTTAAGCATGTGCTTAAATGTAATTGACTTCAGTAGAACTTAAACATGCACTTAAGTGCTTTCCTGAATTAGGGACAATGAGAGTCTGACTGGCCATTTGGCTGCTCCATAGAACTTTCAGTGATAGCGCACCATGTCCCTCTTATTTCCTGATTGGGATGTATGGGTGAATTGTGTAGACTGAAAAAATATGGAGCGAGAAAGCATTAACTTTTGTGCAATAAGTTTCAACAGCTTGCATTCATTTCTTTCTTTCTCTGCTTTTGAAATTACCTTACCTCCTATTCAGCCTCCTTATCAACTGTAATGGACATTATCGAGGAAACAGCCTGAAAAATGGGTGTATTGATAATAAGAAACTGGAAGAGATTCTGGAAAATTGTGTACTGTTATTAGAGGCAAGAAGTTAACACAAAAATACTGCAAACTGCAACCCAGTTAGCAAAGAAAGTCCATTTATTACATGTTCATATACATGCACACACATACACACACATCTAAGACATTTGTATGCTTTGTGTGGTGAGGCTTCACCTAGGGTGACCAGATGTCCCTATTTTATAGGGACGGTCCTGATTTTTAGGTCTTTTTCTTATATAGGCTCCTATTACCCCCCCATCCCCATCCCGATTTTTCACATTTGCTGTGTGGTCACACTAGCTTCACCTTACTGGCTCTGGTTTCGATATCTTTTCTATCTTAAAGTAGCTTGCTTGCAGTTTCTTCTAGGCTGTATCATGCCATTACATGAAATTCTCTTTATCTTGGAAAGCTGGGTTTGCTGCTCACCAGACTAAGCACTGTTTCCTATCATAATCCTCTCACTCGTCATGCATAATCCTCCACTAGGCTTTAATGTTTCTTGATTTATGGGGTGTTTTCAGCTCCTTTTGACAGGCTGTGTTTTTTATGCCAAGGGAATTAATCCTAAAGTAATTGCAGTTTAATTTGGATCAGCTGAGGTCATGGCCAGTTCATAACTAATGTATTTGATTGTTTTCATCTGAAATGTAATTGTATTCGTTATTTTGCACCCAGTCCTCTAGCCCTTACTCATGCAAATAGCTACATTAACTACAGTTGCATCACTCAAGTAAGAGTCAATGAAGGTCCATCTTCACTGCTACCGTCTAGTCAGCTTTATCTCAATATTAATGTGATGCTGGTGCAAAAATATCTGCCAGTAAAAGTTACATATCAACAAAGAAAAATAGCCACTTATATAGTTGCCTTATATACTGGCATTTCAATGTCTGATGAGTTGCATTAGAAACCACATATCAAATAATTTAGCCAGAGGCGGATTAAGGTTTCCTGGGGCCCTGGGCCAGAACAAGTGGTGGGCCCTTCCCCACCCCTTCCACCTGTGGTCCCGCCCCCATTCTGCCCCACCCCTTTGTTACCTTTTCCTCCCTCCCCTCCCCTCCCATTCCACCCCTCCCCCACTATGGCCCCAAGACCAGAGACACTCTGGGCACAGTGGGGAGTGAGAGCTCCCCCAGCCCTGAGGCTGCAGCAGGTAGCAAGACCTCCTCCAGTCCTGGGACCGGGGTCCGGTGGTGCTGGGGGCTTTCCCTGTGACTAGCCGGCTTCTGCTGGGATTGGGGGGCAGTGGGGGCTCCCTTCGCCACAGTGCCTGCCTGCCTGCCTGGCACTGCCGCTAGGGAGTAGGGTCTGGGGTCGCAGGGGGTTCCCCAGCTGATGCTTCCCCTGCCACCACCCCACCTGCCTGCCTGGTGCTGCTCCCGGAAGCGGGGTTGGGGCGTGGGGGCTTTCTCTGCTCCGGCTCCGGGGTCCCCAGTTGGCCAGGGCCCCTGGGCACAGGCCCTAGACCCAGTCGCTAATCTGCCACTGAATTTCGTTTGTTACCACATTAAAAGATTTAGGGTAAGACAGTGAGTATGACTCTTACTGCTGCTGCAGGTGTAATGTCCAGTTTGGGTAGATGTGCATGCACTAGCTTCGATCAAGCTAACACACCAAACGTAGCAGTGTAGCTGCAGAATGGGAGGAGGCAATCTCATCTGAGACCCTAGGTAAATACTCAGGCAGCTAGCCCACACTGCCATGGCTACACTGCTATTTTTGGTGTATGAGCTCCATTAAAGCTAGTGCATGTACATCTGTCTGAGCTGGAGATTATACCTCCCGCTGCAGTGCAGGCATACTCAATGTCATGTCATCAGATTTCACTTTGTTGTTGCTTGTTGCAGAAGAAATACCAATCGTTCAGTTATAGTTGCTGAAATGTAACTTGATCAGTGCCTAGCTGATTATTACCTGCCTGATGTCTGGTTGTGAAAGTCTCAACGATTTTCTAGATGAGGCAGTGATTTAAATTTTCTTAATAGGTGTGTAATTTGGTTCTGTTAGGATAGCAGTGTGGCAATTTCTGTCAAATCACACAAGTGGGATGCCTGTTAAATTTGCTTCTGCTTTCTTTGGTGGTTGCTTTATCATTTGTCTTCAGATATTGGGGGTGGTTGTTTTTTTGTTTTGTTTTGTTTTGTTTTTTGGTGTTTGGGAATTCTTATCACTATTTTATGCCAGTTAAACTTACAAGCAACATATATTGCTTGCCTTATGCAGATTTTAACTTGACATTGGAGTTTCAAGTAAGGAACTTTGAATCACATTTCTTGTGCTGTGACTGGAGATAGTTTTTATTAATCATGAGCTCATCTGGAACTAGTTTGGCTGCAATATGTACAGCGATTTCACAGAAATTCAGGAAGAGTTAATGTCCTGTTATTGTAACATATTTCCTGACTACTATGGATCTCTTGTAGATTTGTGCCCTTTCTTGTAAGCTGTTTTTATGATCAATCATTCCAGCTAAAACACCCATCAAGTCCCATGAAAATGGTATATTAATTGTAGTTTTTGTGCTGGAATCACTTACATTGAACTCATGTAAACAGAAGAAACTCCACTGAAGTCAACAGAGCTATGCCCATATACACCAACAGAGAATTTGGCCTCCTGTCCACTATGTTCCTTACAGGTGGTCATTCTTATGAGGTTAGAGCATGCAGTTCAACCACAGGCACGTGTTTCTTCTGTACAGGTTGCTTTTTGTCATGATTGCTGCTCTTTAAATAACTACAGATGCATAAGGCATGGTAACCAAAGACACTTCATTTCATTCCTTTAGGGCCTGATCCTGAAAAGTTCTGTGCGGCCTCAGGACCTGATCCAGCAAAGCTCTTAAGTATAAGCATCACTTTACGTGCATAAGTAGTCCCATTAATTTCAGAGTGAGCTGAGGGTTCTCAGCACGTTGCAGGATCAGACCCTTAGAGACCGTCCTTATTTTGCTTGCCACTTGCAAAGTCACATCTTGTTTGTTTTAACTCATTGTTTCAAGTCCGAGAATGATAAAGGTTCCCTTGTCTTGCATTAGAGATTCCATCTCAGTTTTTCAGAGATGAAGATGTCAACCTGCTCAAATCCAGCTCAAAAGCAAGATTATGCCTGGAGGGAGAGGTTTGGTATAAAACAGAAACTTCTGAATGTGACAGACAGCTAGTCTACCAGCTGACAAGTACATGCAGGCATGGGAAATCAACTGGAATATTATCAAATAAAATGTGTGCCACAGTTGGACACAAAGGCAATACAGTGAGGTTTTTTTGCACTAAAAATGCCGTGAGATACTCTGAGATGTTCACAAACACCCAGTCAATGAGATATTCAGACACACTTAGGCCTTGATCCTGTAAGATGTGCAGCAAGGAGTGCAAGGGTGAGTGAAGGAGATGTATAGGTTCAAGTATGGCTCAGCACTGAGCATAGGCATCTATACTGTGTGGCGGCAAATCCCAGGCCCCTTCCACAGCCCTTTCCTTATTCTAAATCTCACAGGGTTTAACGGGAAGGGGTGTAGGCAGATGTTGGGCATGTGAGGAGACATGATATGCAGTGTAGCCCCAGATCCTCCAAGGTATTTAGGCACCTAATTCCCATTTATTTCAATGGAAGTTACGTGCCTAGTATCTTAGCGGATCTGGGCCGTATCCCTCAGCATGCAATACTGGTGCTCAGTTATGCACTCCTTGTCTGAGCATTACTTCTGCTACTGGGAGTAACTTGGCAGCCTGGAAAGTAGTAGTCTCATTAATGCAGAATCAGATTCCCTGCTCTCCCAGTACAGCTCATCACTTTTTACCTTTCACTTCCACATGCAGCAGGCTTCACCTGCACTGTGCAGGATCAAGCCCTCAGTGTACGTATGCACACACGTCTATATCTAAATCGTGAAAAACTTCAGTCAGCACAAAGGATGTTACTAGTGCTTCCCATTGCTCATTGAGTACATGTCACTGAATGGCCATAGCACCTCAGAAGAGCAGTGATTGTTATCAAGGTAATATGTGCAGCTAATTAATTTGTAAGACTCTCACCTTGGGAATGGTGCAGTCGTATATTTTTCATAATGCCAATTTTCACCCATTTTTCATGGCTCTGATATAAATCTGCATAACTAAAATGTCACACTTAGACCTGGCTAATCTGTGCTTAGTTTATCTACTTAAGAGACTTTACTAGACACCAGCCTTAATGCCTATATGGTATATACTATTGAGTGACTTAGTCGCAGTGTTTAATCCAAATGAAATTGGAATTTGCAAACTGACTTGGATTAACTATGTCTGCCACTGCTAGGTTGCAGATGTGACATTAAATGATTATGGTTTTAAACAAAAGAGGCTGAATTTTATGTAAAGAATAATGACTGGATTCCTTAATCTTTTTAGAAGAAGATTTTTAAAAGAACACCTTGTCAAAGTCATACATTTTTTAACTTTCCTAAAATTTCTGGAGGGTTGCTGGTTCATGGTCAAAGCTGTATTAACGACATTTCCCTTCTACAGTATGTCTGGCCTTTGCATAATCCACTTAATATGTCAAAAAGAAATGTGTCTTTTTTATAATGATTGCAGCACTCCCCTCTCCCAGTTCAGTGGAAAACCCTCAGATTAAAGAATAAAATCTCCTCGCACGTTGCTGGCACCATACACTTAACAATGACTGAATGAATTTGTTACAATGATGATAGAAGTATGGCTGGCATAGATCTAAAATGTCTTTCCTTTTGATAACTTTTTGTTACTATTTACACCATGTATTCAGACTCATTCCTTATTTGGATGGAGAGAATTATCTGATTTACATCCTATAAATATGTTCCAGCTCAGAGCATGATCAGAATCATTATTACTCCACTACTTGGTACACTGGTTATGCACTAAAGAGTGGGAACATGCATAGCAATGGGTGAACCTTATCTGAATCCATTTAGAAAAGCATCTGGATGTTTATTTGAAGCTGATCCAAACATATGAACCTCTTTGGTCAGGAAAGCTGTCCAGAACAGTGTCTTACATAATATTCTCAAAGTGAAATCTTGGCTTCACTGATTACATCTACACAGCAAAAAAAAAAAGGTATGTGGCAGCGAGTCTCAGAGTCCGGGTCAACTGACTCAGGCTTACGGGGCTCATGTTATGGGCAATGTGGACATTTGGGCTCGGTCTAGAGCCTGGGCTCTGGGACCCTCCCCCATACCGGGTGGGGGAGAGGAGCTGCTGTGTAGACGTACATAGTGAAGTCTAGGGCAAGACTCTCATTTCTTTCAGTAGAGCCAGGATTTCACACTCAATATTTATTAGTTACCTTGTAGTAAACTGTTTTCAAGATCATTTCAAGCTCTTGGGAAAGTCACTTAGAGCTCTATTTCCCCAGACACTGGGATAATCCACCTGAGATCTGAAACTCCCCACAGTTTCTACACAGTATTCTCTCAAGAAAGCATTCTTTGTCCCCAGGAAGGAGTCAGGCATCTCCCAACCCGTGTCACCTGGGGATATCAAATATCTCCCAAATCACCCCCTTGCCTCCACTCTGCCATCTGACCCAAGCAGCTGCTTCTAACCACTGGATGTTCCCTTGTGTCCAGGGGCTTTCCCTACTGCGACTGACCCAAAATCCATCCCTAAAGGGGGGGTTCCACAGCACAGAGGGAAAGGCAATGCAAGTAACCATGGATTCCATTAACTTACGCAGCTTTTCCCCACAGGCCTAGCAGGGACGAACCCAGTCAGCCACCCTCCCCTTCCAGCTCTGTGGAGGTCAAACCTCACAGAGCTCCCCTGAAAAGGCATTTGTGGGATCCCTAGAATGGGGGGAATGCCAAAGAGGTGGCATTTCCTCCAGGGGCACAGGCTCCTTTCTGGGCAGGAGCACAGAGGGGGGCAAAGTGCTGCTCTTTCCCCATGTGTAAAATGGGGATGCTAATCATTTATTCGTGTTTTGTAAAGCACTTTGCAATCCTCAGCTGGAAGGTGCTACAGAAGTGCTAAGAATCATTGTAAAATGTTAAGTCATATGAGTGAATTTCACTCCTGGGCAGTTGGGCCAATCCAAGGCCTTTGCATCACTTAAATCCCAAAACAGGATCCCTTAAAGCTCTTAAAATGGGGCTGCAGTGGTGCACAGGCCTTGTGTGGGGCTTTTGCATGGGGTGAATTACACCCTATATAAAAATGCCGAGTATTATTAGTATTAATAGCTAGCTTCACTGGGCTCAGAAGTAGCATGAGACAGCCATTCTTGAACTATTTATGTTTTGATCTTAGTAGAAACCAGGCCATACCAACTCCCACACAAATGTAAATAGGACAAAAAAAGATTAACCAAACTATTTGTTCCTCCAAAGAATTCAAATGGACTTTGCATTTCTCTGCGCCAGTTTGTCCTTCCCTGAAAGAACTATTTTTTTCACAACTTATTGTCTTTAATCAACAGCATCATAAATGCTCAAAGTATTTGTTTTCTCCAATCCCCAGATTCCTGTTACTCTCAATCATAGCCTAAATGTTGTCTTTCCGAATGGTGCATTGCAGAATGAACTAATCTCTTTATTTGGCATAAGAAAAATTATGTAACTCTCACAAAATATTTCCATCTGTCCATGAGTTATCTGTAGTTAATTGGCATGGCAAGTCAATTAGGGATACATTTTCAGCATAATGCACAGGGAGTTAGACTCCCAACTCCCATTAACATTAATAGGAATCCCAGGGTTAAATGCCCAGGCTTCACGTTACCGATTTTCCTCTAACAGTCAATAGCAAAACACTTTGATTCTGAGGAATGAATACCAGTCAGATCAGCAATGGACTCACTATTACTGCTCAAACCTCAGTAAGCAGAGGAGGTTATAAACTGATGTGGCTCTATAGCTCTGCATGTTATTGGGTCACACGAAATAATCTCACCATATTAATCTTTCTTTTCTTAGCAACATCAGGTTTCATAGTTTCCCCTAAGGTGGCTCCGTTCTACCTGCAACTCTGGTCTCGTCACCCCGAGAGACCTTTCAGAGAAAACTTTTCACTCAGGAGGAAGTTAGCAAGAGGTTCCATTTACCCAAATAAATGTAATTTGGCTAGTAATTTTCTACTCTTTTCTGTTCTCTGTTATTGGAAGTATTTGTGTTTTTAATAAGGACTTTCACCCCATTGCCTAGATTCTCAGACCTGCCTACATCCCGTTACAAAACAAGTAGATTTTCAAGCACAAAGCGCTGGCTGATGACACGGGGGCTTCCAGCTCCTCCTTAAAAATATACCCCAATGAGTTAATTCATTCTATTGACTCCCCACAGCTGGCCATCAATTAATTTTGCCTCCCCTCAGTCCCACTTCTTCCCTCCTCCTCCTACAGCTCTAGAGGTTTTCTTCACACTTCTCAGGCCTCAGGCTGCAGGGATGAAGAGAAGAAAAGGGGAGGGGCCAACATTATCCACTAGAAGGGAAGGAGGAGGAGGGAGCAGAGCCCCTCTGAGCTGCTGGAGTCTTTCTGGCCCTTCTCCTTCTCAGCCCCATTGTATCACCTTTTCCCTCCAGCCCTAACAAAAAACTTCTGTCTCCTAAGGGGAAAGGGAGAGGTCTGCTTGCCACATACAGCAGCTTTGATTGGCTGCCCCTTTCCAGGAGGCAGGGTGGGAAATGTTGAAGGAGGGGTTCCCTACAGCGCTGTAGAAGAGACTGAAAATTCTCAAAATTGGCAAGTCTGGATACTTCATGTGACACTCCAGGCACTGTAGGCAGGAAGACTGCGGTCATACCTCCTAGGCCTAACACACATGCATTGACTTCTATTGTGCCATGATTTTTTTTTTAATGGGCGTTGCTGTTCTATGCATCTGCACAAAGATCACTGGGATTTGCTGGTATCATGTCTGTGCAGAGACATATTATTTTAGGTCTTAGATGTCACACATTCAGCATCATGACTTTTCAGCAGGATCAAATAAAAGAAAGGGAGGAATGGGCGTCCTAGTTTAAATACAAAGGGACTGATTCTGTATCTGCTGTGATAGTGGAACTGCCATAGATGTCTATACACGTCCCATGTGGCAGAACGAGGTTCAGCTAACTTTGGGACCTAGCAAACATTCTAAGAAAAATTGCAGAAAAACATAGAAAATGTACATTTTTGCTTGATATGCTCAAGGCTGCTCTCAAATGTATTAGACCAGAGGTTCTCAAACTTCATTGCACCACAACCCCCTTCTGACAACAAAAATTACTGTATGACCCTAGGAGGGGGGACCGAAGCCTCAGCCTGCCCAAGTCCCAGTGCCCTAGGTGGGGGAACCAAAGCTGAAGCCCAAAGGTGTCAGCCCTAAGTGGGGAGCCTATAACCTGAGCCCCACTTCTTGGCGGTGGGATTCAGGCTTAGGCTTCGACCCTGCCATATCTAACACCAGCCCTGGTGACCCCATTAAAATGGGGTCGTGACCCACTTTGGGATCCCAATCCACAGTTTGAGAAGCACTGTTTTAGACATAGGTCAGCTTTGGTATAAGTGGATACAAATCCAATGAGATCAGTAGTTACACCATGGCTGAATGTGAGCTTTGATGCCATTAAGGTTGTTATGTTTTGCAGTTTAGCAATGTAGGGTCTGGTGCACTAATCCTTCATACAAGTACAATTCGCTTTCTGTAAACAGGACAAGAAGCTTTTGTGTGGACCCTGAAAGAAGTTAAGTTGGCCATTTTAATCACAGGCCTGTATTATGTGAATGTTTGTATGGTATAACTGAGTGGTACATTGCATCATTTTATGGAAACTGAGAGGCATGTTGTTGATTCATCATATGACACGAGCACAAACCCAGATAGCCTAAACTGTGAGTTCAGCCATGCTGAACAGCTGAGCATTAATGGTGGGCTGTTCACGACCCCTAGACCACATGTAGCACTCCAGTTCAAGTCAGTGGAAGTTTTGTGTACAGCTCAAGGCTTGAAGATGGCCTTCACATTTTAATATTTTGTGAATTGATCTTTTTTATGCAGATCCATTAGCAAATACTGGCCACACAGATTCATTTAGAACCACTGTTGGAAAGTATGGCTGTTAAAAACATGCAAATGTCACTTACATCAGTTTCCTTCTTTTTCCTGTATTTATTATTATTAATTAACATCTGTATTGCAGTAGTGCCTAGGGGCTTCAGCCACATCAGGGTCCCTTTGCATTAGGCAGTGACAAAGACAGAGTGAATGACAGTGCCCCCCCCAAAGAGCCTCCATTCTGAAAAATAAGATATAACAGGTGTATGAGGCAAACAAGCAAATGGAGGGAGGGAAGACAGGATAACAAAAACAACAGGATGCTTTAGCATAGACTGACTGTATGTGCAATTTTTAACGAATCTGTAGCAATAATCACAGTAGCAGTAACTTTCCTGTCTGATTGTTATGTTAACTAACGTTTATCATAGAACACATCTGTAAGCGATAGTGGCTGTCTGACCTACTTGTACAGACTCCTGTTTTATGACTAGAATTATTTTTGTACACAGATGCAGAGAGCATAGCTCCAAAGCTCATTTATGACAACTGTCAGCAAATTCCTATATATCATAATATTATTAGAATCAATATCAGTTTAGCTCTAGTCGTATGTGACTAAATGTTGGTTTATGTTTCTCTCGGATGGTGTTCTAGTTTTGTACTGGAGCCATCACCCAAACAGCCAAAGCAATAGTGCAGCAACTTTCGAATCACATTCTGGATTTAGCATTTTTTAGTACCTGCACCACATAAGTACAATCCCTCTACATGTCCCCATTTAACAGGTAATATGGTTTACACAGCTGAACAATTTAGTAAATGGCAATACTCTGTACAGTAATTTATGCTGTAAAATATGTACATATATCCTTGTAGCATTCGTGAATGGTCTGAAGTGCTTTATTTATTAGATCAGGCGGCATTTTTCCCTCATTCTAGAATACTTGAAATTATTTTTTTCCGGATAGATTAATTTTTGGCTATTTGCTACTACATTTTGACCCAGTTATGGAAAAAATATTATTTACAGTAAATAGCTATTTTTTTAAATTTAAGTAGGAATAGTAAATTCACTGTGCATCCAAATAATATATAACTGATTATGACTAAAAGTAAAAATCATATACTCATATCTGTGTAGTATAGTATATTGTAGAAATCATATGCCACATGTGATTAACACAAACACCAAGAGCTTTAGTAGCTTTCATCTGCTCCAGTCTTCCTCTTTAAGACCAAAAACAATAAACCATTTAATCTCAAATGATTCTCAAGAGAGCCCTGTTTTCATTCCTTCCTTAGGCAAAGCTCTCATTGGTTTCAATGGGAGTTTTGTCTAGTAAACATTGCAATGTAGGGACCCCAAAAAATAAATGTCTTGCTTCTGAACACTGCTTGTGCTTGGTAGTCATTCAATTTTATTTATTTAATTTTTTTGGTAAGAAATATAAAGTAAATACTACATCAGTACTATCCTGTTTCTCTCTCCTTCCTTGCCGTAAAAGGGATGCGCGGGGGAAGAATTACATTGATAAACAACTGTATTTGTTCCATTTCAGTGAGCAAAATAGGAAACTCAAAGTGCATTAGTTCCATTTCAGGTTAAAAATAAAACAAAGTTTTTTTGGATTTCAGTTGCTTTAGACTCTGTTACACAAACAAGCTCACATGTACAAAAATTATGAACTCATTGACAAGTTGTTTTACTATTTGAAGATTTTGCTGTTTCTACAGTTCAGACAAAACTCACGTAGCACAGGTTCTGGAATGGTGAAAAATCTTACTGTAATGTAACAGAATGAGCCTTAAGGATTTGTAAGAATAAGCACTTTTATATTAAAAAGTAAATATTAATTCATCAGTAAGATTACTTTTTTAATGTGACAATAAATCATGAAATCGACACCCTTCTGTCTCAATTTTGTCTCATCTGTCTCTTTATTACACATTTTTCAGAGTGAAAAAAAATCTCATGTTTTATATTTTTTGCTTAGCACTATAAATCATCGGTGTTACTGGTTAAAACTTTTGGCCTTCCCCACGCTCCAAATAGGGATGAAGTCATTTGAAATCTTGGTTTGAATAAAGACTTTTGCAGGTGGGTCTTGTTAACAAGGACCTGGGAATGGACTTATGTGATCTCCAAAAAGAAAAAAATACTTTAAAATGTGGCTATATGTTTTTGGGAGTGGAGATGGGGGACTGGATGATTGACCCTCAGATTGTTTTTTTTTTAGAATGAGGAGTATAGTGAACAAATAATCAGTCTCAAGTTTTTATAAAGTTATGTTTCATTTAGATTTAAAGGTACAAGGGCTATTAATGGCCCCATTCCTTGCTGAAATTTGTAGGGAGGGAAAGACTACTATCCCCATCATGGACTAAGTAGAGGCTACTTGCAAAGAGATGATAGCAGTCTACAGCTATAGACCAGCAATGTGATATAAGCACAACATTGAACCAAAACAGCCCTTTCGCTGATGATTTCCTGGCCCCTATGTCTTCCCAATATAAGGTTGCCCTCTCATAGAAACTTTTGTCACAGACTTCCTTTCTCAAGCTAGCCCTTTAAATTTGCAAAGTCAAGCACCTGCAGACCTTACATGGCCATTTTGCAAACTGGCTGTGCCTTTCTGGCTGGTAAATATTTCTGGTTTGCCATTCCTATTGCGGAGGAAATAGCATGATCTGACAAGCAGCATATGTGTGTGGAAAACGGGAACATCTGTCCCTGCCACCTGGCTGCTGGTGGATGGGTGTTGGCAGAAAGAAGTTATGCAGGAGTGGGGGCAATAGGAGGCAGATAGACAAAAAGCAGGAGACAGAAGCAGGAGGAAGGTGCTGGTCCTAGAAACTGGCAGACGGGAGGGAATTGCTAGCTCAGGGCTCTCCAGGGCAACAAGAAGATAATATCTAACACATAATGCTTAGCTCATGTAATAGCAGCTTATCCGTTCATCTCCAGAGATCCCAGGTTTGATCCCACCTGCTGATGACTGAGGTCTGTCAGTGTTACAAGTGGGGGCTCATCTGGGATTTCAACTGGGAAGTCTCTGAAGCTTGGGATGTGCTTCCTCAGCTAGGGGAAGTATGTAACCCACACACCTCCTAGGTGTGGTGTTCTGTCCCATCTAGTGGCACCAAGACCACTGAGAGAGAGATTAAGAAGTCTGCTCTATAGCCTTAGCTAACAGCTGGTTGGCTTTCAGCTCATGCAGTAGAGGCTCATGTATTCAGCTCCCACAATCCCAGGTTCGATCCTGCCTGCTGACAACCGGGGTCTGTCGGCGTTACAATTGCTTTTACATGACTCATCAACTGATATGAAAGTGACCCTTTTGTATTAATCTGCACACAAACAACACCTAAAAATTATGAGCTGTTCTCACCCCTCAGACACACCTTGTCCATTCTGCATGGGAGGGGTGTTCATAAACATGTGGGCCAGCCTTCTCGGACTTCTGTCACAGAGTCCGAGTACTTCCTAGAAGGAATTCCAGGGCAGCCAGTATGGGGATGAACATCTGCCATGAAGTGTAATGAGTACACTGGTGAGTACACTGTTTGGCTGCCCTACACATATGCCCACAGCTAACTGGAATTTAGGGCCATGTTTCTGATGATGCGTTATAGCAAATAGTGGCCCCAGTTCCACCTTCAATTCCACAGATGTTACTCCAGCCAGACCAAATTCAAACGCTGACTTTCAGTGGAACTACACCTGCTTGCATTAAACCTGAATTTGGCCCCTTAAATACATGAATTCAACTTCAAGACCGGAAGTGGGTCTGCTGCTTGGATTCTGCAGCCCTGTATAGTGTACATGTGAGCCTTACCATTCCTAATTCAGCCTATAACTGCATTCCCTTATCAGCTTTGTCCATTCATTGTCAGACAAAACAGCCAGGAACCAGAGATGGCATAGAATCAAAGGGGAGCATGGCTCAGTATTCATGTTATGCCCCCTGCCAGTACCCGGCCCAGACAGGGGAAGCTAATGATCGAACCAGCAGACCACATTCAGTGATGAATCCTGGTCATGTGGTACATTGCGCAAACACTAAGAAGAACATAGAGTCAAAGACCAGAAGAGACCATTACAATGATCTAGTTTTACCACCTTCATAAAAGAACCCATAGAATTTCATCCAGGAATTCCTTCATCAAACCCTAATAACTTGAGAAACTAAAGATAACCTTTTAGAAAGACATCCAATCTTGATTTGAAGACATTATGGAGAATTTACAAAATCCTTTGGTAATCAGTTCTACTGAATAATTACACTCATTTTAATAATTATTGTCTTAGTTCCATTTTGAATTTTATTTAACTTAAGTGCTGATGCAGACCAAAATCTAAAACTGGAAATGGAATATAAATATTAATATATTTAAAGAAAAAGGTTTCAGGAAAAAAATTGCAATTTAGAAGCATGGCTTGGATCCAATTTAATTGAACCAAGTTTAGAGTGATATTTACCACCCAAAATTAACAGAAGGATGTGATCCTGTTTTGTAAGCCAGCATTCCAAATGAACTAACTAAACAGAAAATATGGCTACAAGTGCAACTACCATGTGGAACCAGTCATGGACCATATTTCCCTCTTGGTCTTTGTTCCAAACTCCTATTCATGTCCATAGAAGCTCTGTATTCTCAGAAGACTATGAACCACTTTTATAGCCTTAGGTTTCTTAAAATGAAATTCAGGTGTCCCAGCTTTCTAAATAAAGATTATTGGTTTCAGTAATCCTGTACCATAGGTAACAAGTGAATACAGGAGGAGTGTAACTATCTGTGCAGATACTGGGAGGTTGATCTTCTCCTCACATGATCTTTGTGCAGTCATTTACTAGACACCATTGCTGCAAATGGGAGAAGGTGTGTGTGTAAAAATTTACCACTGGTGTACATGTGTAGGGAATTCTGATTTGGTAGCATGTATACCTACTCTGCACTCATTTTACATTATTGTAAGTGACTACATAAGTTATGTAACAGTGGAGAATTGGGTTCTCTCACCTCACAATACAAGCACGTGTTAGTTTCTCCCATTTTAAAAATCCCACTTGCTTCTCTAACTACCGCCCCTTCATCCTTTCATCTCTAAGCTCACTGAAAATGCTGTTTACAACTGATATCTGGAATTCCCCTCCTCCAATTCCACCCGAGATCCTCTCCGATTCAGCTTCGCCCCTTGTATTATTCTTGGCCTGTCAACCACCTTCAACAGTCAGCCATGCTCCTCTCCCTGAAATCTTGCCCTTCCTTGGCTTTTGTGTCTCTGTCCTCTGCTGGTTCGCCTCTTATCTCTATAATTCCTCCTTCAGAGAGTCTTTCAGTGGATCCTCCTTTTCCCCCTTGCCCCAACTCTGTGGAAGTGCCACAAGGCTCTGTCATTGGACTCCTCTTCTCTTCTCCCTCTGCACCTTATGTCTGGGTAACCTCATCTGTGAGCACAGAGCCAAGACCATCTATATGCTGATAACTCACAGATCTATCTTTCTACTCCAGAATTATCTCCTTCTGACCAAACTGAAATCTCAGTTGGTCACCTCTTATGTCTAGCCATCTGCTCAAGTTTATCCTGGCTAAAATAGAGCTCTTAAGCTTCTTTCCAACCCAATAGCGCTCCGCTCCCTCTTTTCTCAATTACTATGGACAACATCTCCCTTCTGCTAGTCACTCAGGCCCATACCCAGGGAATCCTCTTCAACTCAGACCTCTCACTAGTTTCCCTCTGTAGTTCCTCACACCCAGTCTAGGTCTAAATGTTGTTTATTCTTTCTGCAGATCTCTAAGATACGGCCTCTCCTACCCTTCCATTCAGCCAAAACTCTCATCCAAGCTTTCACCAGCTTGCATATCAATGACTACAACATCCTTCTCTCTGGCCTTGACAAATGCAGTCTTGCTTCACTCATGCCCATTCAGAGTGCTGACCCTAACATCATTCACCGAGCGTGTCGCCTCTGTCTTTTAATATGTACACTGGCTCTCCCTTTTCTATTGCATTGAACGTAAGCTACCTGTCTTCACTTTCAAGGCACTTCATGATCAGTGTTCCCTCTCATTTTTCCCAGCCACATGCGTAATGAATTTTGTGTCACACATCACCTCCATATTGGTGCACATAACAAAATTCATGTGATGGGGTGAGGCCAAGGGGTTTGGAGTGTGAGAGGGGGCTCAGGGCTGGAGCAGAGGGTTGGGGTCCAGGTGGGGTAAGGGCTCTGGCTGAGGGTGCGGGCTCTGGGGTGGGTCTGGTAATGAGGGGTTTGGACTGCAGTGAGGCTCCCTGGGGCTACAGTGGGGTGAGAGCACTCCCCCCCCCCCGTGCTCGCTCTCCCCAAAGGAGCACCTGGGCTGGGTGGGAGAGGCACCTCTCCCCAGGCCGTGGCTGGTCCAGGCTAGTCTGGGTCAGGGCTGGGGGAGGGGCGCCTGTCCCTTTTTGTTCAGTGCCTAGCATAATGGGATATCGGTCTGTGACTTTGGCTCCTAGGTGCTATGGTCATAAAAACAAATAATAATATTGCATAGTACTTTAAGAGGTGCATGAGTGAGGTGAGTGGGCATAAGGTTTCCTTGGCCCACCTGGAGCAGGGCAGCAATAAGATGGCTGCAGGCACATAGGAGTACTGGGTTTAAAGAGTCACTAGGCAAAAGGTGTGTGTCTGGGCGGAGTACCAGCAGGGAAGGGATGGCTACACTTTTGCAAAGGAGGTGTATGGGAGCTTCTGACTCCTCAGACCCAATAATGCAGCCACACTTTTCAAAACTGGCTGCCTAAAACAAGGCTCCTAAGTCCATATTTAGGCACTGTGACAAGGTGTGCATACCCTGCACAGGGCCAGAAGGGGTTAACTCCACACTATGGATGGAGGAAGTCCTGCCCCTCAGACAGTACTGGATATGCTTCAAGTGCTATGCTGTATAATAGGGAGCAGCCTGGCTCAGTCTGGAGGGACTGCTGGAGAGGAAGGACCTTGGGTGGAGGCTCCAGCTGAGGAGCCCTCACAGCTCTTGCCTGTGGGAGCCAGAGACCCTGAGATGTGGATTGAAGATCTGTAGCCAACCGAGGCCTAGGGAATTATCTGTGCTGAGAAGTTTGGAGACCCCAATGCCCCATGGACCGTAGCTTCAGGAAGTGCAGTAGGAAGTGACCCAGGGAGGGTGAGCAAATGGTATCTCCCCCCTGGGTGAGGTTACTGTGTTTTGGTGGGATTCCCCACTGATGGACCACTCTGCCACTGTTAGGGTCCCAAGTTAGAGCCCGGTGGAGTCAGGTGGGCCCAGGTCCCCCTACCCAGGCCACCAACCTCCCTCCCCCCACACCCACCCCAGTGACAGCCCCTTGGGTATTGTCCCACTAGGCCTCATTGCCCTGTATCTGAGGGCTGCTATATTGATGCTGGCTGCTCGGCCACCCTGACCCGTACTGGGGGGCTGCCATATTGACTCTGGCCACTTGGCCATGCTGCCCTGCACTCGAGGGCCACTGTATTGACTCCGGCCCTTGGACCTCAGCATGGTGAGGCCCAAGATAGTTGGGTAGGTGGTAACTGTGGTGTCCACACTCCCACTAACCCCCTCACAGGAGGAGGGGGGATGCTGGGTGCTCAGCTCTACTAGAAATCAGACTACTGATTTAAATGTCTAAATATGGGCTTAAAGAGCTAAACTTAAAAAAAAAACAAAAAAAAACTTAACCTATGCCTTTCAAAAGTAAATGTCTCCTCAGACCTCTGCTCAAGCAGTGTGCCTACTTCCCAAATGCCTTGGAGGTCTAACTGAGCCTTACTTTTTAATGAAATAAAAAGCTAGACTCTTGGAGAAATGATGAACAGTGACTAGCCAAGGTGAATGCAACAGTGTCGTCTACCTTGGCAACTGGCAGCAGTCTCGCTAGTTGAGTTGTAGCTTGTACAGATTCAGCTGATAATTTTTATGGCTAGCCTCATGATGTTGTGTCTGATAGAGGAAAGTCTGAATGGGACAAAGATAATTCTTTCAATCTGTCATAAGCTTTGTCAAGACTAAAATTTAAAGGTGTGATTTTGTCATGTTATCTAGCTTGTTTTAATTAACACCTTCTAAAACTCTAGTCAAGATAAAGCAAATTGAACTTTAACATGTAGTAAGCTAGTCAAGTTAAACCCTGTGGCTGGGGGGAGGTGTTAGGATTTAACTTAGCCAGTTTAGCCCATACTGAAGTACAACTTGCCTTGTTTTGACTAATAATTTGAAGAAGTAAGTATGAACTAACAACACAACTGTATCCTAGTGGAGACAAAGTCAGAGTGAGGGGCCCAGCTGTGCTTTGACTGAAGGAAGACACTTCAATGGAGATAGAATGGTCATCTAATCTGAGCAAAAGAGCCTTTATGAACAAATTAAGATCTAATCATAAACAGGGATTTTTATGCAACATATTAACCGGGAAAATTTACGTAACTGTACATGACCACCCTCTGGAAAGAGAGAAACATGGATGGGAAAAAAGAGAACAGGTGTGCATTAGTAGTTTTGGGATATATTGCCTTTTCTGCCAGGCTTTTTCTGACCTAGATCATCTCACTTGACCTCTCCATGCCTCAGTTTCTCCATCTGTAACATAGAGATAGTGCCACTTACCTACTTCACAAAAGTGCCATGAGCCTTCAATTAATGTTAATAGAGAGCTTTGAGCTCTTGGATGGGAGGCAAAATATTGTTTGGATTACACAATTTTTCCACATATTGTGAAAACAGTATAGAAATGTAACAGATGCTACCCCAATTTTTACTCAATTTGGATTTTCTATTCACTTTTTGGTTCCAAGGATCCATTCTTTAAGACATGCAAGTGGTTTGCCAGACCTAGCTGACTCTTGATGATATAGCAGGTGGCATTCAGATAAAGTTGTAATTCTTTTATAGTAATTAAGAAGAGATGCTGCTAACCAGTGTTGTCCTCATTTTTAACAGAGCTGCAGTATTATTCCCATCCTGGCTGTAATGGTCACTAAATATACCTTTGTTAATTGGAAAGATACTTCCCAATGTCCCTAATTAATGTCCTTTTTGGTTAGGACGCCAGAATTAAGTGCATGGATTTCTGTACAAAATAATGAAAGTTAAGCACTAAAGCACTTTTGTGAAATTTACTATGGGCCCAATCCCTAGGTCATCACTTAGCTTTTACTCATGCAAGCTCTCCCAGCCCTCAATGGGTGTTCGCTTGAGTAAGGTCTGAATTTAAAAAAAGTTTTTGCTTTACTATGCTTTCTAATTTAGGAAAAATAGACTGACATCTTCTCTTGCTTCCTACATTCCATAGAGAAATGTTTCATGTCCACTGTAGCAAAATGGCTTCCCTTGGAGATTGACAGCGAGAGAATGCCAGACGCCCCCTGGTGGGTGGAACCAGGAAAGCCACGCCTGCCAGGAGAGGGGTGGGACAGGAACAGGAAGTGTCAAGGTTCTTTCCCCACTCTGGACTTTAGAGTACAGATATGAGAACCTGTATGTGAACGCCTCAACTGAATTACCAGCTTAGATTTGGTTTTGCTGCCACCACTCCCAAATACTAACTCCCTTCCCTGGATAGTCTTGAGAGACTTCTTCACCAAGTTCCTGGTGAACACCGATCCAACCCCTTTGGATCTTAACACAAGGAGAATTTAACCATCCCCCACCAATCCCCTTGGATCTTAAAACAAGGGAAAAATCAATCAGTTCTAAAAAAAGAAGGCTTTTAATTAAAGAAAGAAAGGTAAAAATCATCTCTGTAAAATCAGGATGGAAAATAATTTTACAGGGTAATCAGATTCATAGAGCCCAGAGGAACCCCCTCTAGCCTTAGATTCAAAGTTACAGCAAACAGAGGTAAATCCTCTTAGCAAAAAGGAACATTTACAAGTTGAGAAGACAAAGATAAAACTAACATGCCTTGCCTGGCTGTTACTTACAAGTTTGAAATATGAGACACTGGTTCAGAAAGATTTGGAGAGCATGGATTGATGTCTGGTCCCTCTTAGTCCCAAGAGCAAACAACCCCAAAACAAAGAACATACAAACAAAAGCCTCCCCCCCACCAAGATTTGAGAGTATCTTGTCCCCTTATTGGTCCTTTGGGTCAGGTGTCAGCTAGGGTACCTGAGCTTCTCAACCTTTTACAGGTAAAAGGATTTTGGTGTCTCTGGCTAGGAGGGATTTTGTAGTATTGTACATAGGAGGGCTGTTCCTTTTCTTTTATAGTTATGACAGGAAGTATAAAAGGCAGGCCCTGTAGCTCAGTTGGGCTGAAGCTGCTGAGGGAGGAATGTGCTTCCACCCTGTTGCTGGAGCCAGAGCCCACTAAGGACTTCTGCTGTCCCAAGGACTTGTCTGAACTGCTTGAGCTACCAGACACACCCGATACTGAGGAGCAGCTGGGAGTACCACCAGCAGTGTACCCAGGGGAGACTGAGGACAACCCCAAGATCCAAAGAGAGGGTAAGAAGTGGACCAGAGACAGCCAACTATGGTCTGGCTGGGGTGCTGCCTGAGTCCGGTTCAACATGTTGTGGCTGGATCCCTGCTGAGCCAGTGGCAAAGCACTCTGCCACTGTTAGGGCACTGAGCTGGGATGTGGTGGAGTCAGGTGGACCTGCATCCCCCAACCACTGGCCACCCCACCCTTGCACAGGAGGTCTGTGTGAGTATACCATCTGCGGAGCTAGCCCCCCAGACTGTGTTGGGTGCTCTGCCCTGCCTGAGGGTTGAGGTCCTAGACTGTATGTGGTACCCTGCCCTGTTTGAGGGCTTGGGGCCCCAGACTATATCTGGCTATATACCAGAGATGGGCAAACTTTTTTGGCCTGAGGGCTGCATTGGGTTTTGTAAATTGTATGGAGGGTTGGTTAGGGGAGGGAGTTGTGGCCCAGCCTCCACCTCCTATCTGCCCACTCTAGGACTCTTGCCCCATCCAACCACCTCTTCTCCCTGTCCCATGACTGCCTCTGGAATCCCTGCCCCTGACTGCCCTCTGTTGCCCCATCCAACCCCCGCTCCTTCCTGACTGCCCCCCTGGAACTTCTGCCCCCATTCAACCCCGTTTCCCCATGACTCCTATCCACACCCTGACCATCACCCCAAACTCCCCTGCCCTCTATCCAATACCCCCTGCTCCCTGCCCCCTTACTGTGCTGCCTAGAGCACCAGTGGTGCTACAGCCACGTCGCCCAGCTGGAGCCAGGCCATGCTGCTGCTGCCACCACCACTACGCAGCACAGAGATCAGGTCAGGCTGGGTTCTGCAGCTGCACTGCCCCAGGAGCTCACAGGCCCACTGCCCAGAGCACTGCACTGGTGGAGGAGTGAGCTGAGGCTACAGGTGAGGGGGAACAGTGGGGAAGGGGCCGGGGGCTAGCCTCCTGGGCCAGGGGCTGGGGGGCAGGATGGTCCCGTGGGCTGGATGTGGCCCACAGGCTGTAGTTTGCCCACCCTGGGCTATACCCTGCCCGAGGGTTGGGCTTTAGACTGTTTGCTGCCCCACCAGGCCTGAGGGCTTGGGCCCTTGGATGACTCACTGCTCTACCCTGCAGGAGGGATCCAGCCATGAGACTGCTAACTTCCCCCTTGTCTTAGACTGTTTTCCAGGGGTGTGACAGTAAAGAGGTGTGGCCTTCCTCAGAGACTGACAGCCAGGGAGGGCCACACATACCTACAAGCCTATATCCACTCTTAGGGTATGTCTACACTGCACGATTATTTCGAATTAGCTTAAACCGATATTACAAAACAGATCTAATAAAATTGGTTTAGCACGTCCACAGTGGGATCACGAAATCGATTGTTTGCGTCCATGGTCCAAAGCTACAATCGATTTCAGGAGGGTCACTGTGGTAGCTGTTCCTCAGCTATCCCATAGTTCCCACTTCCGGGTTGAGAGCACAGTGCCTGATGGGGCAGAAAACATTGCCCGGGTGGTGCTGGGTACAGCCTCACCCCTCCCTTTGTGAAGGCAGCAGACAACCCTTTGGCGCCTTTTTCCCGAGTGCATTGAGCAAACGCCATAGCACAGCAATCATGGACCCTGAGATCACAAACGGTATCCTGACCGTTGTCAACACCTCGCGTACTCTCTGCCAGCAGCATTCAGTACACAGAGGGTGACATTTACAGTACTCAAGGAATTATTTTTTTACTTCTTTTCACGTGCTGGGGGGGGAAGAGACTGACGAGCTGTTCCGTGAACCACGCAAGACACCGTGTATTAAGCTACCAGACATTGGGCGCTCAGCAAGAATGCAAATAGTTTTCAGAGACTGCTGTGGAGAGTGGTAGCTGTAGTCCTCATTACCCCCTCCTCCCTCCATGAGACATCCATTTGAGTCTCTGGCTTCCCGTTACGGTTGTCACGCACCGCTGTGTATCCTGGAGTTTATTTTTCAAACGCTTTGGCATTTCCTGTTCTTTAACAGAGCTCTGATAAAACAGATTTGTCTCACCATACAGGATCAGACTAGTATCTCCCGTAAGGTTCAATGCAGGAGCTACTTTTGCATTTGAACTGCATCACCACGCGTGCTGATCAGAGCTGGACACGTGAAAGCAGGAAATGTCATTCTAAAGTCTTGGGGCTTTTCCTGTTTACCAGCACTCCGCATCTGAGTTCGGATTGCGGACCAGAGCGGTCAGTGGTGCACTGTGGGATACCTCTAGGAGGCCAATAATGTCGATTTCCGTCCACACGGACCCTAATCCGAGTTATCACTTTCGAATTTAGCGCTACTCCTCTCGTCCGGAGGAGGTTCCGAAATCGATTTAAGGAGCCGTTTAACTCGATATTAATGACGACGTCGTGTGAACGGGTACAGCGTTAAATCGCTATATCGGCCATTAAACCGATTTAAAGTCGCAGTGTAGACCTGGCCTTACTTACAAAACATAAGACAACCCAGCTTTGAACAAACTGCTGAGCAAAAGTTCTATTTAAACAATGTTAAGGGGATAAATTAAGATCACAAAAGCAAGAGTATTCAGATTTCAAGGCAAACTTCTTTTAATCCACTCTATTGTAATTACATAATGACACATGCTTGAAGAATGGGACGATTTTTAAATACTTTAGGACAGCAATTCTCAAACTGTGCATTGAGATCTCACAGTGGCTGGTATTATACTTGCCAGAGCCGAATCATAAGCCCGAACCCCACTGCCCGGCCCTGAGCAGCGGGGCTAAGGTTATAGGCCCCCCATTTGGGGCTGAAGCCCTTGGGCTTTGGCTTTAGGCCCCCTACCTCAGGCAGCAGGGCTCGTGCAGGCTCAGTATTGACTGCCTGAACATCACTGTAGCCAGCTCAATGAAGACATCTGCTCAATGTGCAACTGCAGACAAAAAAGCTAACTAGATGTTAGCTTGTGTAAGGAATGAGATGGGGAATAATACAGAGACTATTATAACACCTTTATATGAATCAATGGTTTAGTCACCATATCTCAGAAACGGTATTGCAGAACTAGGTAGGGTTCAGACCAAGACAACAAGAATGATCAAGGCCATGGAAATATCATATGGAAAGAGATTGAAAAGATGGGGATTGTTTACCTTAGAAAGAAGACTAGGAGGAGACATCATAAATGTACATAAAATAAGGATTGATCTAGATGATAGATCAGGAACTTCTATTCTCCCTGCCTCAGATCACAAGAACAAGGGAACATTCAATGAAATTAAAAAGTAGAGAATTCAAAGTCAATAAAAGGAAATACTTTTCTGCCAGTGCTGCTCCACTGGTGGTGGCTATGGCAAAAGGCATTTTTACCACTATGTCATCTAACTCTGAGCTGCTGCCATGCAGCGAGCGGCACGCCTGGTGAATTGTAGCAATGATGTTTGCTAGTGTACCACAGCATCAGTTTGCACTCGATTCAGGTTTGATATGTAAAGGCTAGAAACTTGTTTTTAATTAGAAGCTTCTGAAGATGCTGATCAGCTCCTCTACTTACCTCGCACGCCCACCACTGACTCCTCTCATAAACCTGCAGCTTACTCTAAGCACTCCTCATGCCTCTACTGTTTCTTACTCATCAATTGCCTGCAGGCTGTATGAGCTGCTTTCCTCAGTTCTCCTTCCTACTGTCAGTCAGCCTCTGTCACCATGTCTGTTCACACTACTCTGCCTCCAGGTGGCCAAGTGCTCTCAGTCTTGCTCCTCTTTCCTCAGCTTTGGCCACCCCACCTATCACTTGTTTTTTCATTGGCGGCAGCTAGATTGCTTTCTTCTTAGTGCTCCCATTCTGAACCTGCTTCTCCTCTGCTGTATAGTAGCGTGTTTCCCATCTTCTCTAAATGGCTTACTGCAAGAGGAGGTACAACCGATCCTGAGGCCAACTTCTTAAGGTCTCAGGGTGTCCACTCACTTTCCTCCTGTCCTTTCCCCACTCCTCTGACCAACCTCTACCCTTTGTCTCATGTTGAGGAAAGGATCTCTGTAATGAACTTGTACAACTAAGACCCTGCACAAATCAAAAAACTATTGAAGCTGAAATGTTAGGATTCCCCCACCCCCATAAACTACTTTACCGTTTATCTGTAGGTCCTTCATTGGCCTGCTTCTGAAATGAATTCATGTGCTTCAAATCCATATATAATTTTGCTTCATACACTGTCCCTGGTGACATGTTGCTTGGGCTATATTCATCCCTGATGTAATTCCATAAAAGCATGTGTTAAGTGCCCTTTTTGTGAAGTATCTCCATTTGTGTTCTCTATTCAGTGCTACTTTCCTAATTTTTAACTGCTTAGCAATATAAACATAGTCCATTGATAGTAGTCACTATCATCATTTGAAAACTTCTCGTGTCTCTTTTCGACGAGCAAATAATCTCTAACATTAACCTTAGAAATGAGATCATTCAAACCATTTGATTTTAGCTGCCTTATGCTGCACCTGCTCCAAATGCAACCTTCCTGAGACAGTGACTCAAACTGCATACGCCATTCTAGGGAATTTTAATAATTGTCTTCCAAAGTGCTAGTATTGCCTATTTTGTGGTGTTTCATAGCTCACTGCTCCATCAGTCTAGTATCTTGTTTGCCTTTTTTATTGCAGCTGTGCACAGAAGTGACCGTTTCTACGATTTTTTCCCACAATAATTCCCCAATTCTTTCTCTGATCAGTGTGCTGTATTTAGCACACGCTCCCTGCTTTTGCTCTTTGTTCCCAGACTAATTACTTTTCATTTTCTACACTGCGCAGCCTTTGCCATCTGCTGGCTCATCAAGTAAAGGATCCAAATCCCTTTTGAATACTCTTCCATTGTTCCTTTATTGTCTCTGTTTTCAGTTTCACCATCAGAACAGTACAGATTTCATACAAGCAGCTCATCTGATGTGCTTTGGAAGCAGGAGCCTGAGAATCCATAGAATTCTCTTACACACTATATCGTCTCTCACTGGATCTACACCTTCCTCCACTCATAAAGAAGACTGTCAGTTTTGGCATAGATTATTAAACTCACATATGCCTCATGCTGTTTTGAGATAAACTATGACTTGAAGCCCCAGCCCTGCACTGGGGATGGTGCAGAGCAGTGAATTGTGAGACTAGCGGATAGGCTGGATAGCCTTCTAGAACTTCCAGGGTGCACACCAGCTGTGTGTCACCCTCAGAGTGCAGCATGCTCCTCCCTGCCTGGCTGGGCAGCTCTGCTAGCTGGCACTGAAGGAACAGGGTGTCATGGGGGACCCTTCATGTCAAGTGGGGCTGCCCCCGTTGGCCTAGTACAGGGTTGGTACACCCCATCTCACAAGCATAGGGACTCCCTGTGGGATCAGGGAACTGCAAAAAGAAGGGCTCAGGACCCCCTGGTGTGGCCAAGAAAACAGTCTGCAGCCCCTGGGCGGGGCAGAGCAAAGCAAACTCTCTATGGTGCTGAGCCTCCTGGCTCGGGCAGGCAATAGCAGTGGGAGTTCTGACCCTCTGGGGGAAGGTCAGAACAGTCTGTAGTCCCTGAGCAGGGCAAAGCAAACAGAAGGTAGCCACCTCTAGTGGCAAGTATGTGGGGGTGGGTAGGGGAACCCAGGACCACCCTACTTTACCAGGTTATGACCCAGGGCCTATGAAGAAAGGAAATTCCCAGTTAAGGGTTTAAACATTGGCTTCTAATACATTCTCTGGGTCATTTTTTACCACAAGCTATATCTCAGGCATCTCCTCGGCTGGCAGGGGCTTGACGTCCCAGTTAGTCTCCACCATCAGCTGCTCATCCGCCACATAGTCCATGTCCACAGTTCCTACCACTTGCAAAGTTGCAGGCACCTGCAGCACACATCCTACATCCTCAGCCAGCCCAGACTGAATGGGGCTGCCTCCTTTTATCTGTCCTTTCCACCTGGAGCATGTGCAAAAGGGATAAGGAATCACAGATTAGTAGTGTTGGAAAGGATCTCAGGAGATCATCTACTCTAACCCCCTGCTCAGGGCAGGACCAATCCCCAACTGGCCCCCTCAAGAATTGAGCTCACAACTCTGGGTTTATAGCAGGCTAATGCTCAAACCACTGAGCTATCCCTCCCTCTTAAGGTATGGTCTCCTGGGCTCACAGTGATTGAATTGGGCCTGATCAGAGTTGGTGCACCACATCACACAGGGCCACAACCTTGCCTCTCCCCTGCCCCTTTTGGGATAGTTATTGAACCTAACTAGGGGAGTACAAGGATTGCAGTTATGTCTTGCTTTCTATCAGGGCATAAAAGAACCCTGTGCCTCACCCCTCTTGAGCTACCTCTGCAGGGGATGGCAACAGTTTGGCCCCATAGGTAAACATACCCATTTTCCTCAGACCCCACAATGTAATTTCAAGATCTAAAAAAACTCATCTTCATGGCTAAATTCATACAATGAATGCAGTATCCACTTCAGAAATGTCAGATGTGTGGGCTGCAGCAGGGGGTGTAGGTTTTGTTTTTAACTGTCTTTGCGTGCAAATTGTGGAAGAATGGTACAGGGCAAGTACTGGTGCTATTAAAGCTGGAAAGAGGCATGTGTTTCACTTAGCTGATATGCATTCCACACTGTTTTCTTTGGGAAATTATCCACTTTGCAACAGAAATCTGACCTAGAGGATTCTTAAGATTAATTACATCATTTGTGGCTGTTCTTTTGTGTAACATTTTTTGAATGCATTGTCTGGGATAATGTACTGGTGAACAGTATTTTGGTCTATCTGTTGAGACAATATCTATTGCTGTTAGAATCATGTCTGGGGTACATGAAGGTAAGAGAAGAATTAAAAAACAGTTAATCAAAAGACCATAGACCTCATTATTCAATGCCTTGCACACTGTATATTCATTTATTTATGTTCAAAGCACGCACAAAGTGGGTGCAAAACTCTAATGAATCAAAATGATAACATTTTACATAACTTTATGCTCACTAGAAACATGGCTATGCGAGCAAGACAATGGAGAATCAGGCCCTTTGCTTTGCAACTGGAACAAGAGGCTTTATATGGGGACCACTCACTTAAATATGGTCCTCGATCACAGGCTATTTTTTAATATGGCTCAAAACTATTGTTAGGATTATATCTAATTTATTTCTTCAAGCTGTGATCCCATTTCCTCAAATTCCAGATGAATGGGGAAAAGCATTCTGTTTCAGGATAATTTGGCAACGTATTATATTTCATAGCCAAGTCTTAATAGGATTCTATAGTTAACAGAAGACAATGCCTGAATCATTCTCTGTCCCCTTAGACCAAATAGTTAGACTAATGTCTTGAAAAAAATCTGACCACAGATGCTTCCATTTTGAGTGCCCAGATTAAGAGACTTTCGGCTTGATTTTCAGAGAAGTTGTGTATTCACTGTTCCTACTAACATCAACCCCCTTGTAGGATAGAGTGGCATATACAGAAGATCATTGCTCATCCTTAGAGATATTATTCTGTTAATGACTACACTTAAGCTGGAGAAGTTCATTATAAGTATAGATGGAAATCCTTCCCATAGTTCTCCTCCTGGGTTCAGATTTTCACAGACCATTTCATGTTACAGACATGACATAATTCAGTTTCATTTCCCCTGAGTAGAGGTACAAAATTAAGAGCCATGCCAGGCCGATGATAATCGAAGTTAGGATTGTCCCATTTTATTTTTAAATAAAAGCTGTTTTGAATGCTTTTGTCCAAAACACTGGCCAACCTTGTCAGGCCTTATGTTCGACCAGTGTAACCCCTTTGGGCTTTAGAGAGCATGATCCCTTTATCTTTTCCCAAGGGGGAGAGAGAGAGTAAGAAAAAAGGAGGGAAACTCCAGGGTGCAGGACTGGAGCTCCAGGGAGAGAGAGAGGCAGTCTGCAGGCCCTGGAGAAGGAAGCAGGGAGACCCTGTGTGAAGCCTGAGGAGGACAGGCCCAATCAGGGACAGCCCAGGACAGGAGCCAGGAGGAGCACTGTGCCAGGGAGGAATCGCCTGAGAAGGACAGGCCGGAGCTGGACCCAGTATCACAGCTGCCCAGAGCTGCATGGGGCTGTGAGTACTGGGGCTTGTGACTCTGCATTAGGAACAAGAAAGGAGGCTGCTAGATAGTTAAGTGGGGAGGTGGTCGCTCTGGGTGGCTTTGCAGAGAGCGGCAGAAGAGGGCACCAGAGGGGTTAGTTGGGGGAAAGTTCACTCGTGCCGAAGATGACCAGGAGCACCCGAGACTCACCACTAAACTGGAACTTTGCTCAAGACTCCTGAACTCTGTGTGCAGGCATGTTGCTCAGTGTCTGCCCTTCCAGACTGTGCTACCACTGGGCCCGTGGGGTCTGGGTTTCAATGCAGCCCTGTTCTACTGCTCCCCATATATTTCCCCTTGTTGTTTTTCTCCTCTCATCCCTCTATAAATAAATATCTCCCTTTGTTATATCCATTGTACTTTTCCTGTGGGTGTGTGTGTGTTCACTCTGGGGGGTTTGGAACAGATTTCTCCTGCTGCATTCCTGCATGCGCTTTCTCTTGGCCAGAGCTGCCTGCAGAGCAGACTCTATCTTGGCCATGAGGGCACTAAAGTTAGACCAGCATCATCCATCTGTCTGTCTGAAATGCAATAACTTTTGAACTCTGCATCCAACCAGTTCCAAAATGTCAGGGAACATCTTAGGCATCAATTGCCTGAACCCTACTGAATTTGGGGACAACTGGAACACGAAAGATAGAAACTGTGGGACCCAGGGAGCCACTATTATCTGTTGATGGACCCATTAACACCTTGCAGCGTAACAATATCCCGGTCATCCTCCTAATATAGATTTAACATGTTGAAACCCTAAATGACAGAAGAGAAAAAATTGTTCTCTTTGCAGGGAACTGTGTGGTGGATACTCAGCCAGCAGGGGTAGCCAGAGGCAAAGGAGAGAAAAAGCTTCATTAATTTCTTCTTCCTTTCTAACTTCCAGCCTTTTCAAATCCTGCTCCTGGTAGGGGAAGAGGGCACCAGCCATCCCGGCTTACCTTGCAATCTGAAGGGAAGGAAGAAAGGTACTATGTGAGGAGATGGAGTGATACTCTGTGCTCCTGGCATGGTGTGGAGAAGGGGATAGAAGGGGGGCAAACAGAACCCCTGCAAGGGGGTAGGGGGAACCCTGGTATAGGGAGAATATGTGTGGGGTTATAGAGGCCTGGTGGGGAAAGGGAGCACGCAGAAACCCTAGTGGATGGGGCGGGGGGGAGGATATTGGAGGACATTGGTATAGGGGAAAGGGGACACAAAGAGCCCGTAGCAGCAGAAGGAAGGTTGCAATGGGGGGAAGAGGAGTCCCTGCCATTTGTGGGGGAGGAGGGAATGGAAGGAAGTGGTGAAGTGGAATATGGGCACACACTGAGCCACTGGCTTGTGGGGGAACTGGTATGGGAAGCAGAGGGAGTAGGGGGCACCCAGAACCCCTGCCGGAGGGAGATTAGATGAGGGTTGCAGTCAGTTCCTGAAACAGAGAGGGAAGGGTGGCAAATACAGAGCTTGTGGGGGCAATGGGGACAAGCAGCCCATGGTGTCTGCAATAAACTTGTCCCACAGAAGCTATGCAGTGCACAATCGCCTACTATACAGATGATGAACAATACACATCCTACACTGTCCTTGTAGAAAGTGTAGCTTGAACAAGCATTTAAAACAATATCTGAAACTCTTGAAGGCTCCTGTGCACAACATTCAGGCATAGTCTGACATGCTCACCTTGCTCTCCCTCTGCTGGCAAAAGAGCCTCCAATTTCATTGTTCTAGATAAGGAAACAATCCCACATTCCCTCTATGAGCGCGCAGCCTCCTCAGTTATCCCATTACTGTGTCTTCAGGTAGTACTGAGGCAGCTGAAATCCCACGCCCATGACCACTGCACAGGCCTTTTTGCTTATACATGCCAAAAATGTTTATTGATCTAGCATCTCCTCTAGTCCCACCTCCCAGGACCATGTCCCACCTCCCAAGCCCCCTGCACCATTTGTCTTTATTGTTTTCAAATAGTAGCTGTTGTGTCAGCTCTAACATTCAGGCCATTTCTTCCTGCTGACACACTGCTCTGTCTGTGCCATATTCTCACCCACTTTCCTACTTTTGCTCATTTGTTCTGTAAACATTATACTCTTATAGTTCCATTCCTCCAGGCCAGATTCTGTGCCTCACCTTTGTGCCCCTGGGTCTCTGAGATGGTCTGGGGGTCAACCAATCCCAAAGTGTGATTTTTGGGCAGTTCCAGGAGCTGCTCTAACTTAGCAGCTACCAGTGGCCTGCTCTGCTACCCAGAATAGCCAGAGCATAGAGAAGCCCCTACTGCTCCTCGCATGCCTCTGAGCCAGGGGCTGCAAAGTGAGAAGGGAGGAAGCCATCAACACCACCCCTTCCCTAGCATATTCCATTGGACTATTTGAATTTTGCAGGCTTTTTACAATGACTGAGTGTAAAGGGGCCACAGCAGTGTCCAGGACTGGGCCTTAAGTGAATCTCTTGTTTAAACTACTGGCCTCTCACCTCCAGTATATCACAAGTCTCGTATCTCCCTTAGCAGGTTTATAAACCTGCTATTCTATGATATGTGCTTCTAGCATTTGTAGAAAGCACACTCGCTTTTCCTTATCCAGCTCCCCGCTCCCTTGCCCCTTCTCCCTACTTTTCCTGCATCATTTGCTAGTAAGATGGAACCAGATTCTGATCCCATATACCCAGGTCTAACTCCATGCAATAAAAGTATAATGCACAGGTGTCATAAACAGATAGTAGGAATTAAGAGAACAGAAGTACTTTATATCTCTTTTGACTGTAAAGGGTTAACAAGTTCAGTAAGCCTGGCTGTCACTTGACCAGAGGACCAATCAGGGGACAGGATACTTTCAAATCTTGAGGGAGGGAAGTTTCTGTGTGTGCTGTTAGAATTTGGTTGTTGTTCTCTCTGGGTTCTGAGAGTGACCAGACGTGCAACCAGGTTTCTCTCCAATCTCTCCAATTCAGGCTCTTTTAAGTTTAAAATAGTAAGTACTAGGTAGATAAGGCGAGTTTAGGCTAAGTTTGTTTTTTTATGTCAAGTGCATTTGTGCTGGAGGGTTCAAACTTGTATTTTGCTGAAAAGATTTAATTTGTAGTTGTAACTTAGGCTGGGAGGGTTTCCCAAGCCTATAGCTGAAAAACCCTATCCATTTAAATTTTACAAAGAATAATGTTTTACTGTTTTTCTCTCGTTTAATAAAAGCTTTTCTGTTTTAAGAAGCCTGATTGTTTTTTGATTCTGGTGAGACCGGGGACTGGGTCTGGAATCCACCCGGGAATTGGGGGGAGAAAGGAGGAAGGGGCAAGAGAAAGTTAATTTTCTTCTATGTGTTAGGATTATTCTTCCTCTCAGGAAGAGTCTGGAGGGGGAAAGAGAGGAGCGGGTGAAGGTAATTTCCTCTCTGTTTGTGACTTCAGGAGTTTGAATCACAGTAATCTTCCAGGGTAACCCAGGGAGGGGAAGCCTGGGAGAGGCAATGATGGGGGAAAGGGTTTACTTTCCTTGTGTTAAGATCCAGAGGGTCTGGGTCTTGGGGGTCCCCAGGCAAGGTTTTTGGGGGGACCAGAGTGTACCAGGCACTGGAATTCCTGGTTTTTGGCAGCGCTAGAAGTACTAAGCTGGTAATTGAGCTTCGAGGAATTCATGCTGGTACCCCATCTTTTGGACGCTAAGGTTCAGAGTGGGGAATTATACCTTGACAACAGGAGAGACTGACTTTTCATATCTGGACCCACTCACACGGATCAGTATCTACTAATTTCACTGATTACTGTTACACTATGAAATAACTTAATTGACTTCAGTGGCAGTTCTCCACATTTTCCTCCATCTTCCCTTACCTCCGTGCAGTTACAGATCCCATGATGTACTTGCCCATGTGAAAATGTGCCATAGCAAATGATTGACCTCCAAGGACTCTCTTCTCCTGGCATAAGTTATCCTAGAGATTCTCCCTAGCTCTGACACCCAGAAATTGCAGGCTGATCTAAAATGCCAGAACTGTTGTTGGATGTGATGCTCATGCCACTGTTCAACTTACTGAACACAGAGAACTGCAAAGCAACCATATGCACTACTTCTTTACTATGGAAAAGCTGAGAAAGTAGATTGGTGCAAGTGGGCAATCGAGACTTTAATTGCTATGTGGACAGAAGAGAATATTCAAGCCAGTTGAGTTCTGCCAAATGCAATCATCAAATCTCTGATCACCTTATGGAAAGTGGAATCCAAGGAACTGCTGGGCAGTGACAGGAGAATATAAAGTCTATGGTGGTTTGATACAATTGAGTGAAGAACTCAAATAAGGTCTCTGGCAGTAGTTGGGCCACTTGGCCCTATTTCAAGGAGCTGGAGCAGATGCTAACATCCACACTGATCACTGAACCCATTAATCTTGTGAGCAGCAAGGATGTTGAATTTGAGGAGCCAGTGGAGGAGGAGATGGAAGATGAAACTGAGGAAGTGATCTGGCAACAGAACAAGGAGCTGCCTCATTCAGGTATTGTGCAAGCTCTTTATTACTCTGTGGTGTGAGTGCAATTTGTGGAATTGTCAGTGCCAGAGTAAGGCTGGGAATGGATCCAGGGCTCCTGGTACAAGCATATGGGTTTGTTATGGTGCTGGCATGTGCCATCCTTCAGTGAGATCAAAAATGCTCTTGCTGCTATTTCCATCTTGCAGTGTGCCCCACTGAGAATTATTTTCTCTAGCTCTGAATGGCTGAGCAATTAGTAATGCATGGCTGCACTTCTTCATGCTTGTGATGGTCAAAGAGGCATCTGGTAAGTTCAGTGATTTGCTGCTGCTAGCTCATTGGTCCCATTTTCCCATAATGGCTAACACAAGGAAAACATTCCAAATATACGGTGGGGGAGAGGGGAGAGAGGAAATTATTTTATATAGTCCAGTTAATCAATGTCTGTAATTTGGACTGGATGCCAGCTAAGTTGACTAGTAATATAGGATGGACCACTCCACTTTGTATATTTTTTCCTAATACAACAAGATGTTCCCTTTAATATAAGACCCTCTCTTCACCCAAGCCCCAAGTGCTGACCCCCATTCTCTCTCATAATGCTGACCTCTTCTCCTCTTTTCCTTTCTTCAGTTGCCTTTCAGTATTAGGGTACGTCTACACTACAGGATTATTCCAATTTTACATAAACCGTTTTTGTAAAACAGACTGTATAAAGTCGAGTGCATGTGGCAACACAAAGCACAATAATTCGGTGGTGTGCGTCCATGTATCGAGACTAGCATCGATTTCTGGAGCGTTGCACGGTGGGTAGCTATCCTGTAGCTATCCCATAGTTCCTGTAGTCTCCCCCGCCCATTGGAATTCTGGGTTGAGATCCCAATGCATGATGGTGCAAAAACAGTGTCGCGAGTGATTCTGGGTAAATGTCATCACTCATTCCTTCCTCCGTGAAAGCAACGGCAGACAATCATTTCATGCCTTTTTTTTTCCCTGGATTGGATTGCCCTAGCAGATGCCATAGAATGGCAACCATGGAGCCCATTTTGCCTTTTGTCACCGTATGTGTACTGGTTGCTGCTGACAGAGGCGGTACTGCAGTGCTACACAGCAGCATTCATTTGCCTTTGCAAGGTAGCAGAGGTGGTTACCATCTCTATTGTATGGTCTGCCATGCCACAGTAAATTGGTGATGAGATGACGGTTATCAGTCGTTCTGTATTGTCTGCCATGCCATTGTAAATTGGCCATGAGATGACAGTTATCAGTTGTTCTGTACCGTCTGCTGCTGTCATGGGTGCTCCTGGCTGGCCTTCTCTGAGGTCAGCCGGGGGCGCAAAGACAAAAATGGGAATGACTCCCCGGGTCATTCCCTCCTTTGTTTGATCTAAAAATAGAGTCAGTCATGCCTAGAATATGGGGCAAGTGTGCTAGAGAACCAGTGTACCAGAGAACCAGAAAGCACAGCTGCTCCGTGTCAGATCCCGCAGAAATGATGAGCTGCATGCCATTCTAGGGGATGCCCCTGCAACAATCCCACCCGTTGCTTCCCTCCTCCCCCTATCCCCCTGGGCTACCGTTGCAGTGTCCCTCCATTTGTGTGATGAAGTAATAAAGAATGCTGGAATAAGAAACAATGACTTTTTAGTGAGAGAAAATGAGGGGGAGGCAGCCTCCAGCTGCTATGATAGTCCAGGCAGTACAGAATCTTTTCTTTAGACATGAAAGGGGGGGCAGGGGGGCTGATGAAGCTCAGCCCCCAGTTGCTATGATGAAGACGGTTACCAGCCGTTCTGTACCATCTGCCGGGAATGACTGAGAGTCATTCCTATTTTTACCCAGGCGCCCCCGGCCGACCTCATCAAGGCCACCCAAGAGCACTCGCAGGATGATGACGGCCATCAGTCATTTTGTACTGTACCGTCTGCCACCGGGGAGGGGAGAAGATGCTGCTGTGCAGTGCTGCAGCACTGCGTCTACCAGCAACATGCAGTAGACATACGGTGACATTGAAAAAAGTGAAGAAACAATTTTTTTCCCTTTTCTTTCATGAGGGGATGACGAGATATACCCTGAACCACCCCGGACAATGTGTTTGACCCTACAGACATTGGGAGCTCAGCCAAGAATGCAAATGCTTTTCGGAGACTGCGGGGACTGTGGGATAGCTGGAGTCCTCAGTACCCCCTCCCTCCCGCCATGAGTGTGCCAATTTGATTCTTGGCTTTCTTTACGCTTGTCACACAGCACTGTATCTATGGCCTCTGTCTATCATAAGCGGAGATTTTTTAAATGTCTTTGTCATTTTGTCTTCTGTAAGCGGAGCTGTGAATAGAACAGAATTGTCTCCCCATAACAGTGAGGACAGATCCAGTAATCTCCCGTACAGTCCATCGCAGGAGGCTGCTTTTTGGATTTGGGACTAGCATCGCCACCATCGTGCTGATCAGAAAGCTCCTACGCTGGGCAAACAGGAAATGAAACAAAGTTGCGGGGCTTTTCTATCTACCTGGCCAAGCATCTGAGTTCAGATGCTTTCCAGAGTGGTCACATTGGTGCACTGTGGGATACCGCCACGGAGGCTATAACATCGATTTGCGGGCCAACAACTAACGCCTATCCGACATAAGCACTACTGATTCAGCGCTACTTCCTCTCGTTGGGGAGGATACAGAAGGCCGGTTTAAAGAGCGCCTTATACAATATAAAGGGCCTTGTTGTGTGGACGGGTGCAAGGGAAATTGGTTTTAACGGCTGCTAAATCGGTTTAAACAGCGTATGTAGACCAGGCCTTAGTTACGTACGATCAGAATAGCGTACATTGCTTTAGTGGTATAGTTGTTTTTTTAAAAAAAATATGAAAACATGGAATGGCAAAAATGAATGTTGAGCATCCTTATGAGCAGCTAACTTCGTGAGTTCATAAAGCCAGATATGGAATCCCTGTTAGCTCTCTGACTCTAAAAGACCAATAAGTCCAATAAGCAGGAGCTGCTAAAATCATGAACAGACTGCATTCTTCTAAAAAAGCTGAACCTAACGGTGTTTTAGAGAAATAATACGCGAGAGCTATTAAACCAAGATGATGGATATGTGCAAGGTGGCGATATGGACTATATTATATAAGTTATGTTTGTAAGGTTGAACAGACTACACAATTAAGAAACTTTCATTGTTTGCAAAAGAACAGGAAGTACTTGGGCACCTTAGAGACTAACATTTTATTTTAGCATTGTGCTTTCAATGAGCTACAGCTCCACCTTCTTCGGATGAAAATGAGCTGTAGCTCAAGAAAGCTCATCTGAAAATAAATTGTTAGTCTCTAAGTGCCACAAGTACTCCCGTTCTTTTGCGGATACAAGACAACCTAGACTAACAAGCTACAGGTGCTACTACCTGAAAACTTTCATTGTTTGTCGCTAAAAAAACAGTGTTAGGTCAAGGAAACCACTGAAAATAATGCCTCATACTATCAGGTACCTAATGAGAGGCATCACTATAGTAAAGCTGTACTAATAGGCAATGCAATGGTTCTGAAATGTCTGTGTAATTATTAATTGTCATTGTAACGTGAGACGTACTGTAGATCTCACTAATTATAGATGAGTGCATATACCTTGATCTGTTCCTTTAGTGCATCCATGGCAGGGCCTAGCTTTAGCGATTCGCCGAGTTGCCTGGGATCGGCGCGCGCGCACGCTAAGAGGTCCGGCCGCGCTTTAGGTGCTTTTTGAATTTTTTACTTACCGCCGGCTGCGTCTGCTCCGGGTATTTCATAGGCCCCGCTCCCCTACCACACGCCCGTGGGCATGCGGCTGCCCCACAGCCCCACTCCTCTCAAGCTGGAGGCTCAGACCAAGAGCACCGTGCAAGCCCCGGCGGGGTCGCTCTCCTGGCTGGAGCTTCTGGCTGGAGGCTCTTGCCGGAGCGCAGACAAAGCCCCGTGGCCGCCGGCTGTGAGCTGCTGGCGCGGAGCGCGACAAGCCCGGCGGCCGGGCTGGAGGGCTCTGGCCTGGTAGCGCGACAAGCCCACGGCCCGGCTGGAGCTCTGGCTGAGGCGCGACAAGCCGCCGCCGGCCCCACCGCTGGAGCTGCTGGCCAGAGCAGGCGATAAGTCCTTGTGCCCCAGCTGGATGCCTCCAGCTGGAGCGCCGCAAGCCCCTGGCGGCCTTCACGCTTCTCCTGGCTGGAGCTCTGGCTAGAGTGCAGCAAGCCCTGTTCCCCTGGCTGGAAGCTCCGGCCCTTTAATAGCCACCCCAGATCCGTGGGGAAAAAATAGCGGGGTCTGGGCTATTAAGGGCCAGGGCTGCCAGCTGCCTCTGGCACTCCCCCGGTCCTTTAATGAGTGCTGGCTGAAGCCCCGCCCCCCATGCATCACCGCACAGGCTCCCGCGGGCTATTTAAAGGTCCAAGGGCGGGGTAGAAGGCAGGGGAGGCCACTGGGTCCTTTAAATAGCCCCCCCAGACCGGCTGGGATGGCGGGGGCTTGGGCACTTTTAAAGGGGCCGGGCTCCAGCTGCCTCTGTGCACCCCCTGCCCTGCCCCCGCACCAGCACCCGCCCCACACTTGCTGCAGCAGCTCTGCACGCCTGCCCACAGCCAGCCCCTACCAAATCCCCATGCCTTGTCTCCAAGCCAACCCCTAGCCACATCACGCCCTAGGCCCCGCACCAGCCCTTTGCACTGCTGCCTGCCTGTCTCCCAGCCACCCCCTGCTGCACCACCCTGCCTGAAGCCAGCCAGTCCCATACCCTGTTCCAAGGCCCTGCCAACCCCTGCTGCACTCACCTGTGGCCCTGCCTAAAGCCAGCCTGCCCCACAACTCCCCGTTTCCAGCCAGCCCCGCAAACCCTTGCCGCGCTGCAGCCAGACCCTACTCTAGTCAGCCCCCCGGTGTGCCCGCCTCGACGCAGCCCCATGTTCACTGCTGCCCTGAGTCCAGGCCGTAACCTGCACCCCTGCTTCAATGAGGAGCAGGAAGCAGCAGGGACCCGCACATCATTCACACCCCCAGGGAGTGGCGGGGACGCCTACACATAGTGAATGGCAGTTCATAAATAGCCAATCAACAGCATATATGATGCAATGTACATAATATACAATTTTATTATTTATATACTTATAGAAAGTAAATAATACATGGAAGAAATGGAAGGCTTTTTTTTACACTTTTTTCTTTTTAAGTCATCCCTGCCAGGGCCCCGCTGAAAGCGTTCGAATTGGGCCCCGCACTTCCTAAAGCTGGCCCTGCATCCATGGATAATTTTTTACTATATCTGGTGCTGTATAAAATAGCCCTGCAATGTTTCCAAGGAATATAATAAAATACAGTGTGTCAGTTTTGGCGAGAGCTAATCTACAGATGATTTGATCCAGTAAAGTGAGACTGTTTTCAGACAGTAGTTTGGGGAAACTCATTCATAACGTGGGCTATCCCTGCAGTCTCTCTCCCTCTCCACTAGATGTCAGTACAAGCCACATTCATTCAGCGGGGAAATCTCTCAATCCTTTATTTCGCTTAGTTACATCTTGTTAAACATAATTATCCTTGCACTTTAATCCCAGAGTGCAGCCATTTCTTACCAGAGCCATCATGCTAAATAGCTGACACTGTCCTGCAATGCATGGTACTGATGAAGCAGAGTACAACACTCAGAGGATGAGATATCCGGAGTCGTTGCATGCAGACCTTTTGGGCTGTCTGCAATGCAGCACCGTCTCGAGATGTGACCAGATTGATTTCAAGTTAGTGCAGTGTAGGCTTCCCTTGCAATGTGTTCATCTCCCCATTAGATGTCGCTGCTGTGAGACAGATTCAGTTACAGATCTGTCAGTGCTGTACGGTAATATCTTTTAGCTGGCCGCAGGGTCGGCACGAGACACAGACTGTAAAGTTGTTGCAGTGCTGGCTAGAAGTGGCTATGCAATGATCCTCTCCCATGAGAATTGACTGGGGATTACATTTAGTAAATGCAACGTTATGACTCAACATTCCTTACGTGTCTGTCCTTACATCAATAGCTGTTTTATTTAATAAACCTAAAAGAGTCCCTGCAGCTGCATGCAGTCTGAACTACTATTATATATGTCAATAAAATAGTGTCAAGCCGACAGTCGCTACATATAGATACTAAGTGGGTGAATACAGCTATATCTGTGGTGTCCAACCTTTTGAAAGGGAGGGCCGAGCATATTATTTAAAAAATGCCATGTGGCCACGATCAGTACTTAGGAGCAGATTCTCTGTACTGTTCCATCTCCTGTGTGCTGCCTGCATGGAAAATGCATGCAGGTGCACCAGCATGCTGGTTTCATGAGGACAGGAAGGGGGACTGACTAGACCATGTTGTGTTCTGGCTATCACCAGTTAGTTTATGGTCTGTAAGGGACTGCTGCGAGATGCCTTAAGTTAAAGCAGCCTCCGGACTGCTCTAACTTGGACTGGAGTGGAGAATCAGAGAACTGTAACTGGTTGTTGGTCCTCATCTTCTCCTCTCCTGGGTGACTGTAGGGAGAGCATCCTTTGCAGAGTGCTCCCGTTGTCTTCAGTAGACCCAAATGATCTCCAATCCTGGGGCTTCCATAGCTCAGCAGGAAAGCAGGCAATGGAGCAGTCAGAGCTACACTCCTTCCTGTGATGCAACAGGCAGCCAACAGAGATGTCCTTGCAACTATAATTCCACTCTTTCTGCATATGTATTGTGACAGTCTTTCATTACAAGAATAACCCTGGGAATCAGGGGAGGTCTAGATATGCATATGGGGACACATCCTTGGCTGTGCCAAGGAAGGGGCTGGCTTTACATGTCACTCCAACATAGAGTAGCTGGAGGACAGGAAGGGGGAATAGCTAGATATTTACATTGATGCTGGCTCACAACCATCCATAGAGACTTTTTGGCAGCCAAGAATCACTAGAGCACAGGATTCTGGGCCAGGTCCCCTATATGGAGCCTGGTAAGAAAAGTAGCATAGGAGCCTCTATTGTAGTGCTATATTCTCTGAGGAGTTCCCATGCTAGGAAAGCCTCAACTGCACATTTAAACCACGTTAAACTATGTGTTGTATGGAATTATATGAGATTAACACTTTATTGTAACAGAGCAGAATCTGGCCCAGAAAAAATGTGTGTGTGCGTGCGCATAAATATGTATATATAATATGTATATTACAGGGGGTCCTCAGTATACATCTCCCCCTTATCCATTGTTTTGGGTATCCCTCGCTCATCAATATGGGAACGTGTTCCAATTTACATTGGTCCTGATCCACATATTCATCATTTGCACAGATCAGGATTGATGTGAATTGGAACATGTTCCCCTGTTATACAGTACTGTACTTGTGTCCTCTGGCCATGTTCAAGGCTTACTACCTATGGAGGACATTCTCCATGCCGATTAAGGAGACAGCAGGTGAAGGGAAGTCCATTGTAAAGGAGTTTTGGAAATCCTGCAACATCTTGAATGGCGTGGAAAACATTGATGTGTCGTGGGAGGACGTCACTTCACAACGTATGAATGGTGTTTGGCATTGTGCACGGCCAGATGCTGTCCACAGCTTTGTGCGATTTGATGTCGTTCCTGCTTTCAAGCAAGAAATTGTCAAGTTGGCGAAGGATGTCGGCTTCGAGGAGGAGGAGGATGTATAGGATTTGTTGCAGTCTCACACTGAGCAACTGACAAATGAGGAACTGATTGAGCTGGACCAACAACGGATATCCGCAGAAAGCAAGGACAATGATGACGATGACGTAAGGCAGGAAGCCAGGTGTCTGATGACAAAGAATCTCTCCCATTTCTTTGGATTGCTGGATGAGTTCAAGAAAATCATACAGAGCAGTGATCCTTTCCATGAACAACCAGTTTACCAAGGTCTCCAGTAGTTGCATTGGTTTGTTACAGGAAGATCTATAGTTCAAAGATTCACATAAGGGAGCAGATGAGAGATAGCTCGGTGATTTGAGTGTTGACCTGCTAGATCCAGGGTTGTGAATTCAGTCCTTGAGGGGGCCATTTAGGGATCTGAGGCAAAAATCTGAGGTTTGGTCCTGCTTTGAGCAGGGGGTTGCACTAGATGACCACCTGAGGTCCCTTCCAAACCTGACATTCTGTGTCAATAAAGTCCTTTTTTAAGACTTCTGCAACCAAAAAGCCAGCCCAAGAAAACTCAGCTGCCACCCCTACCTAAGTTTAGTGTAATTGACACCATTTTATCCTGTATTACTGTACTGTATTTACTGTATTAAAATATTCTGTGTGTTTGAACAGTGTTAGTAGGGTTCTACGTAATTTTATTCAATGTTTTATGTGTAAAATGTGTATGGTATAACGTCATTGTAAAAAGGTACACTGTTTAGGTGAAAAGAGCATTGCCATAGGCGAGTGTGGTGAAGTTGTAAATGCATCCCCCCCCCCCCATTCCATTATTTCTATGGGGAAAAATTCCCCGGTATATGTCATTTCAGTATCCATCACTCTTTTCAAGAATGCAACCCAAATATATACAGGGGACCCCCCCCCCCATACAGTAATGCCCAAAGCCCTTTATTTGGGCCCGATTGTCCTGGTTCTGTATAAACGTGGGAATGTAAAGTCATCCTCTGCAAGAGTTTACAATGTAGGGCTTGATTCAAAGCCTATTGAAGTCAATGTTTTGTTTTGTTTTCTGTTGACTTCAGTGGGCTTTGGATCAGGTCTTGATCCTGTAAATACTTACACATGTGAGTAGCCAGATTGAATTTAATGGGGTTACCCATGTGCATAACAGTCCAGTCCTGATCCTGCAAATACATTTGCATGGGTAGACCACAAAAGCCAGTGGGGTTCCATGTGTGTTCAGGGGCCAGCCTGTGAAGATGCAGCTGTAGCACATCAGGGTGTAAGAATACACACAGAGGGGAGGGTGAAGGTTGGTGATACTTCTTGTTAATTCCATCTCATTTTAATTTTTTTTTAAATACCCCTGTCTGGTTTCCTCTAAAACAGAGGTCCCCAAACTGTGGGTCTCACTCCCCTAGGGAGGTGTGGAAGAATGTTCAGGTAAGCATGCTGGGGCCAGTGCCAGCATCCACCGGGGGCAGGGAAGGAACACCACCCACCTCCATTCTTGACCCCAGCTGCTGGCCCCGTGCCCAGGGCTATGCACCCGAGACACCTGCGCCTGGTGCCCTGGCTGCTGGCCTCTGCTCCTGGCCCAAGCCCCGCCTCCAGCTGTGGCCCCAGTGGGGCCGAAGGGTTCGGAGTGTGAGAGGGGGCTCGGCTAGGGCAGAGGGTTGGGGTGAGGGGGGGTGAAGGCTCTGGGGTGGGACCGGCGATGAGAGGTTTGGGGTGCAGCCTGCTCTGGGGCTGCAGTGGGGAGAGAGGACTCCCCCCAGTCCTCTCTCTCTCTTGCTGCAGCAGGGAGAGGCATCTATCCCGGCGAAGGCAGTTCTGGGGCTTGGGCCAAGGTGCCTCTCCCTGGCTGCAGGAGCTCTGGGACTGGGGCTGAGGGAGAGACCCCTCTCCAGTCCAGGCCCCTGTGGCTGCACGCCTGTGCAGCCTTTGATAGCCTTAGAGGGAACTTAAGTCAGAAGAACTAATGATCTCAATACACAAAAGTAAAGATGTCATCAGATCAGACTACAGAGCAGGCCCAGCTCCAGGTTTTTTGCTGCCCCAAGCAAAAAAAAAACCAACCAAACAAAACAAAACAAAAAACAGCGTGCCATCCGTTGAAAAGTGCTGCCCCAAAGAGCCAGAATGCTGCCCCTTTAGAAGTGCGACCCCAAGCACATACTTGGAATGCTGGTGCATAGAGCTGCCCCTGCTACAGAGTATCTTCAGCAGCAACAACAAACTATTCCTGTATTCTATAGCACCCTCAATAACAGAATGAAACAGTGGTGCAGATTCTTTGTAGGGAAACTCTTTGCTTGCATAAGGCTGGCTCCTGAGTTAGCAGTTACCCCTTCTTCTGCATAGGGAACATGTCATTGGAAGGAGCATGGCTCCACTATGCCAATTCTTTGTTGGCAGCAGACTCTCTATAGTGCCCTTACACCAGTGGTCCAAATCAGTGGTTCTTAACCAGGGGTATACATATGCCTGGGGGCATGCAGAGATCTTTCAGGGGTACATCAATTCATCTAGATATTTATCTAGTTTTACAACAGGCTACATAAAAAACACTAATGAAATCAGTACAAACTAAAATTTCATACAGACGATTACTTTATACTGCTCTATATACTATACATTGAAATGCAAGTACAATATTTACATTCCAATTGATTTATTTTATAATTATAGGGTAAAAAAGAGAAAGTAAGCAATTTATCAGTAATAAGGTGCTGTAACATTTTGTATTTTTATGTTTGATTTTGTAAACAAGTAGGTTGAGCGAGGTGAAACTTGGTGTGTGCAACACAAATCAGACTCCTGAAACCGGTGCAGTAGCCTGGAAAGGTGAAGAGCCAATGGTGAGCTTGCAGCTCAGACACCTTAACTTCCACTGGGGCTGGCTGACTGTGCCTCAAGGAGCTGTAATTTGCCTCTGACCTCAGACTTTCCCCTAGTACTGAGTTTAGTTCGGGAGGGCTTGAGAGTCTAGCCTAGTATTTGACCACCCACACGGTAACCCACGAAGGGCTATCGGGAACTGTCCATGAGAAGGGCCCCTCCCCAAACCTTCACCCTGCAGAGCTGCTCATTAATCAACAGGTAAAAGAAAAAAAATCCTCAAGAGTATGAAAAAATGTTTACCTGCTTTAGCGGGGCCAAAGTTTTTGATCCCTCTAACTCCCCGCCAGCTGCCCCCCCTCCCTGCTGCGCAGTGGGGTAGAATTCCGCCCCCCATTAACCACACACCCGTGAGGGACAAGCTGGGGCGGGGGAGCCACGCACACCCGGGCCAGGGACTTTTTTTAGCGCGGGTGAAAGCAGGTTCCTCCCACGCCCGGGAATCACCGAAGGCGCTGAGGACGGACCCGTGCCAGCAGGGCGGGGGAGGGCTGGATGCAACCCAGCCCCGCTGCCGCCCGTGAGGGTGCACAGGGCGCTCCCCGAGGGGGTGCAGGCTCCAGCTGCTACGTCGCAGCGCACGTGGGCTCCGACGCCCTGGCTCGCTGGAGAGTCGCTCGACGCAGTCATTGCCTGTCATTTGGCTGCGGCGCTCCTCACGCTTGCAGAGCGGCCCTTTCCCCACTAGAGGGCGCAGCTAACTCCCCGCCCTTCCGAGCCCGCGCAGCCAACGAGCTGCAGATAAGGAGGATCGGGCGGCGCAAACTTTTTTTTTTTCCTGCCCGCTTTCCAGACGGTCACGTGCCTAGGAGTCCTCTCGGCGGTGGCGGCTGCGCCGCACGCGACTTCTCAAGGGCGCGCGCCGCTAGAGGGCGCCCTGGGTAGCTGGCGCGAGGCTTGTTGACCGAGCGGCGGTTGGTGGCGCGAGACTCTCTCGCGCCGTGTGTGACGCGTTCACAGGAAGAAGGGGGTGGGCGGGAGGAGCTGGGGACACCGAGGGGGCGGGGGGAGAGTGCGGCCGGGCTGGCTGCCGGAGAGGAACGAAGCGGGCGGGAGGGGAGCGCGATGTGAAGCCCCTATACGGCCCGGCGGGCAGGCGCGCCGCCTGGGAATGCGCGTCTGGCGGTCGCGGCGACAGGTGAGCCACGGCGCGGCTGAGCGAGCGGGCCCCTTCCCCCGCGGCGCTTTCCGGCCCACGAGCGCCCGGCGCGTGGAGAAGGCGGCCGGGCCCGCGGCCTGCCCCCAACTGCCAGTGACTCCGTCAGCGCTTCCCGGCGAGGCCCGCGCGCGCCTGCGGCAGTTGCAGGAGGCGGGTGCGGGGCCGAGGAACGAGCTCCCCCCCACCAGTTACCCGCGCGGAGAGGGGGTCCCGGGGAGGGGGCGGGGCGCGCGAGCCGCAACTTGCCCGGGGCCGGGCGTGCTGCTGTTAAACCTGCCTGTCTGGGTCACTCGGCTCCCCCTTCCCCGCACCCGTCCGTGTCACATGGGGCCTCTGCCTCAGACACAACACCGGCCAGGGCAGAGGCGAGGCGAGGCGGGGCGGTGCAGCCCGGATCCCCGCACCGTAGCACGGGCTAACCCCCCACCCTAGCTCCGCAACACCCGCACGTCCGGGCATCAAGCTAGAGCAGCGTGCGTCTGTCTGCGGCTTCCCAGCCTGTCTGTCACAGCGGTGAGCACAGCTGAAAGGAAGGGGTCTGCCTGTGGAATACACGCTCGCCGTGGTTCAGTGCACGCTCGGTGTGTGTCCTGACGCCACTCTCTCCCGCTCACCCTGCTGCCTTGTTTTGCTACCGCCTAAGCAGTGAATCGACCCAGGATAGTGAGCAACAGCTGATGAGAAAAAATGCGCATTGTTACTCTTAAATTGGGGATTGTGAGAGCTCAAGAGTGGTCAGTGCTGAGTGTCTAGGTTTTTTGACATAAATCGAACACTGCAAGATTTCATCGTTTTTAGTGTTGCTGCCCATGTCTAAAATACTACCAAATAATGAAAGATAAAGATTCCTTGTGTGTGTTCGTAGGTAAGATACAGATGTTTGTTCTTGAAGCACTTTTCCTTTCCTTTTTATTTTGTGTGTTGATTTAAGAGCCACGTCTAATGTGAAAATTCAGTTGCATAGTCCAAAAAAGCAGGAGACGATAGTAATTATGCTGTCCAAAACATGTAGAAAAATAAGCTGGCACAGAGATGGTTTAATCACCAGTAGCTGCCAAAGGTCATGGTTAACACAGAACTATTCCAGAGACTAGCCTATTAAGAGTCAAGATAATTAACACACAAATCTAAAATCTCTGCAGACCTCTTCCTTTGCTATCTTGTCTCAAGTGTGTTGTTAGTGGCCCCACATCATATTAGTCTTTTGTCCTGTCCCTTTCTTTCACTGGATTATTTGACTGAATCTCTTAACTTGTTAGTGAATAATTTCTCCCTGTCAAACTGGAGGTCGTTGGTAGGACAGCATTAGGAAACAAACTCCTTAAAGCCTCTGCCTTGTTCCTGGCTTGTGAATAATTAAAGATTCTTAACTACTTTGCACATGTTTGTTTTTAAGGGGTAGGAATTCAGGTAGCAAAAAATGGTTTAACAGATATTTAGAGTCCTTGTAGTAAAATGTCTGACTTCTTGTGGATAGCACATTTGTCTTCAATGTTATTCAGTAGATCACTATTCCTTTTATTACTGGTCAAATATAGTAGTGATCAGGGCTTTCTGGATGGTGTATTTAATTTTTCCTTCCCATTGACCAATGAAATATAGGTATAATGTGGGGGATAACTCTGGCTCTGAGCACTGGGCTTCAGGCTATCTTACTGCTGACTCCCTTGACCTAGAAGGTACTGGCCTAGAGAAGGTTTCAGAGTGGTAGCCGTGTTAGTCTTTATCAGCAAAAAGAATGAGGAGTACTTGTGACATCTTGGAGACTAACAAATTTATTTTGGCATAAGCTTTCGTGGGCTAATACCCACTTCATCGGATGCATGGAGTGGAAAATACAGTAGGAAGATATATATGCATAGAGAACATGAAAAAATGGGTGTTGCCATACCAGTTCTAACAAGACTGATCAATTAAGGTGGGCTATTATCAGCAAGAGGGAAAAAAACATTTGTAGTGATAATCAGGATGGCCCATTTCAAACAGTTGACAAGAAGATGTGAGTAACAGTAGGGGAAAAATTAACATGGGGAAATAGTTTTTACTTTGTGTAATGTGCCATCCACTCCCAGTCTTTATTCATGCCTAACTTAATGGTGTCCAGTTTGCAAATTAATTCCAATTCTGCAGTTTCTCGTTGGAGTTTGTTTTTGAAGTTTTTTTTGTTAGAGAATTGCGACTTTGAGGTGTGTAATTGAGTGACCAGGGAGGTTGAAGTGTTCTCTGACTGGTTTTTGAATGTTATAATTCTTGACATCTGATTTGTGTCCATTTATTCTTTTATGTAGAGACTGTCCAGTTTGGCCAGTGTACATGACAGAGGGACATTGCTGGCACATGATGGCATATATCACATTGGTAGATGTGCAGGTGAACGAGCCTCTGATAGTGTGGCTGATGTGATTAGGTCCTATGATGGTGTCCCTTGAATAGATACGTGGACACAGTTGGCAACAGGTTTTGTTGCATGATAGGTTCCTGAGTTAGTTTTTTTTGGTGTGTGGTTGCTGGTGAGTATTTGCTTCAGGTTTGGGGGCTGTCTGTTAACAAGGACTGGCCTGTCTCCCAAGATCTGTGAGAGTGAGGGATCGTCCTTCAGGATAGGTTGTAGATCCTTGATGATGCACTGGAGAGGTTTTAATGGGGGGCTGAAGGTGATGGCTAGTGGCATTCTGTTACTTTCTTTGTTGGGCCTGTCCTGGAGTAGATGACTTCTGGGTATTCTTCTGGCTCTGTCAATCTGTTTCTTCACTTCAGCAGGTGGGTATTGTAGTTTTAAGAATGCTTGATAGAGATCTTGTAGCCATTTGTCTCTGTCTGAGGGATTGGAGCAAATGCGGCTGAATCTTAGTGTCATGTTAGATTTTTCATATGGCTACTGTTTTAGCTACTCTAAGGAATAAATATTAAGAGTTAGGCCAGTAAGTATAAAAATAGGATTTGCAGCAGGTGGAGAAACTTAGTTACCACTATCAGAGGGGTAGCTGTGTTAGTCTGGATTTGTAAAAGCAGCAAAGAGTCCTGTGGCATCTTATAGACTAACAGACAACCCACGAAAGGTCTGTTAGTTTATAAGGTTCCATAGGACTCTTTGCTGCTTAGTTACCACCGTGAGACAAAAAAAAAAAGTTAAATTCACTTGTCCTTGGCAATTAGTGAAAGATAAATGTGCTTGATCCCATTATACATTTTCCCAATTTAATCTTTGTTAAATAGTAATAATTTTACAAAGAAGAATATTTTTCCCTCCTTGAATTAGATATTTGCAAAAAAAATTTTGACGACAGGTATGTTTTAGCAGTAGTTTTGGGTAGTAGGTGCATAGGGAGGAAACTAAATCTCATAATACTGAAAATTCTTCATTAAAGGAATACTATTGGGACCAGCCTGGTGGTAGTTCTGTGCTCTGCAGGGGGAGCAGCAGAATAAGAGGAAAGGGAGCAGAAAAAATGAGAACTGCCATGGAATTATTCAGGGCCTTGAGGGAGAGCAACTTGAATGCAGAAAGAAATGGCCTGAGCACCATGCAAGGGACATGATTTCTGTGAGACCCTGTGTAAATATATTATATGAGTTGCTCTAGCTTTTTCACTGAAAAAAAATTACGTAGCACTTGCTGTGCTTCGTTGTGTTTATCTTCTCTATTTTGGAGAGCAGACAGTATTGCAATTGGAAATACTAATATTGTCAGGAATGGAGGATTCTTGTTAGGTGCTGCCAGCTAAGTTTAATGATGGTGCATTGGCAATCATGATATAGAAACCTCAAATAATATAGTGTGTGGGTCTAGGGGAGAAAGATCTGGTCTGTCCACATGTCAGCTCCTTCAAAAGAAGGGAATCTACAAGGTAGCGTTAAATTCCATGGGTTGGGGAGCACATTCACTGTAGGCCTCTCTTCTCAAAACTGACTGAAGAGTATCTCTGCTTTGGAGTTGCACATTGTGGCTATTCGATCCATCTGAGGGGTATCTGAAGCTTGGTATATCAATTGGAATGCTTCCTGATGAGCTTTCACTTTTTCTGATATCAGAGACAGTCCACAGTCACATTGTGGATCACTGCAAAATTTGACTCTGAGGAGACTTAAAAGTGGTGACTTGTGAAACTTAGTGCTTGTCTGCACTTACAGCTGCCTTGTTGTAGTGCTTAGTGAAGATGCTGCCTATGCTGATGGAAGAGCTTCTCTTGTTTGGTGTAGATACTCCACCTCCCCAAGTGATGGTAACTTTGTCTAGAAGCGCTGCCAATGTAGTTATATCAAAATAAGTTTGTAGTGTAGACTAATGCTTACTTTTCATTCTAAAGTTTTGAGTCTCTCACTTGATAGTTTATGTATGCCACAGTCCTTAGACTGTCAGAAACCAGACTGCTTTGCTATAAGAAAAGAGAGCTGACTGCAGTACTTGGGTTTTGGGTCTTTGTATCTTCACCATGTCTCCTAACCATTGGTATCTGGTCAAATCACACTCCTCTTATCTAGCTTGTCTGAATTTCAGCTTCTTGATGTATGGAGGATAGGAGATTACAGTAATCCTGGAAATGGGGAAACTAATAGCAGATGAAAAAATACTGCATTTAGCACATATTCAAGCATGACCATTCTAGCAGATACAAAGACTGCCTTGGATCCCAGAATTTGAGGGTTCCCGTGAGCACATGCTCTCATCCCTCAAGCTTCTACCCAACCTAGGATTGAGGGTATAAACAGCTCCACTGCTCCATAATGGTCCCCAGTTCCTTTCCTTGTATTTCAGCAAATGCAAAAACTTCCCTTCTTTTTAACTTTTTTTTTTGGTCTTACTGCAACTTGTATTATTAATGATTTTATTGGGGGACAAAGGAAAGGAAATTAATTTAGAGTTTCAGATTATGTTGTTGCTGTCAGTGGTGGATCCAGTTTAGAAGAAGATGAAATTTCTCTACACAATGTTGTTGTTGCACCCACAATTTTCCTTCATCAAGTGGTCATGAATAGTGACTTCTCTTGGCTATGACCTGTGAAGTGTACATGTCTTCTTCCCATTGATCACAGAAAGACCATCTCTTTTAATGAAATTGGCTGTGAAATACGGTTTCAAGGAAGTCTCCTGTTAAAGGGGACTGTCCCAGCACTAATGTGGCTCAGAAAATCATAATGACAAAGCTACAGTGGTTTTACGGGCTGAAAGGGTTTGCACAAAAGAAAGGTCATTCTATATATCCTCTTCTAAAGAGCACCAGAGACTCTGGGAGTTGGGAAAGGTGCAACTGGCTTCCTCCTAGTGGCTCTGTGCCAGGAGAGAGAGCTCTGCTAGCATTTGGGCATGTGGATTGGCCCGTGAGGTCAGTCTCCCTAGAGCAGAGGTTCTCAAACTGGGAGTTGGGACTCCTCAGGGGGTCATGAGGTTATTACAGGGGGGTCGTGAGCTGTCAGCCTCCACCTGAAGCCCCACTTTGCCTCCAGCTTTTATAATGGTGTTAAATATATAAAAAAAGTGTTTTTAATTTATAAGGAGGAAGGGGGTCACACTCAGTGGCTTGCTATGTGAAAGGGATCCCCAGTACAAAAGTCTGAGAACTCCTGCCCTAGAGCCTGGAAGTCCTGCTTACTCAGATCTGGGCCACTTGGTACTATCTCTGCATATCAACTGTGGAATTCATTTGCCTGAACCCTTAAAAACTGAGCTCTTAGGACCCTCCTTGATGGGTTGGCAGAAGAGGTGGACTGTCCTTTGCACTGAACCCAGTGATACCAAAATTGTTATTCCATCTTAGAAGACTTTGGGAAGAATAAGATATGCAGATGACAGCACGCCTCATAGCTCCAGGTGATTGTAAGATCCTCCTTAAAGGTGTCCTGCAAAGTTTGTGCCATTTGAGTGTGATGCATATTTGTTTGTTTCTGCTGTATTATGTAAAAAGTGGTATGTAAGATTTGTTTTATCTGTTTGTGTTTTACAATAGGAATTTGGGTCACAGTGGTTTTCTTGGACTGGAGAGCTGGTAGGACTGACATAAAACATTAGTAAAATCAGACTGAGAGCAGAAGCCATTTTTTTCAGACTATTTAAAGAGATGCTGTTGAGTGGCATTTCTGGAATTGTCCAATTTAAAAACTGCATCTAATAAAGCAGCCTTTAAATATTATATAAGAATGGCCATATTGGGTCAGACCAATAGTCCACCTAGTTCAGTATCCTGTCTTTTTACAGTGGCCAGTGCCAGATGATTCAAAGAGAATGAACAGAACAAGGCAATTATTGAGTGATTCGTCCTTATCTAGTCCCAGCTTCTGGCAGTCAGAGCCTTAGAGATACCCAGAGCATGGGGTTGCATTCCTGACCATTAGGGATGTAAATATCCATTAAAAAGGTTAACCATTTAAACAATTAAAATTGTCATTTAAACAGTTAACCTATTAAAGGGAAAGGGCCCAGGGTGGGTCGGCCGGCCAGCACAGGCTGGGGGCTAATGGTTAAGGTCGGGTGACCAGTAAGACTAAAGCTTACTGGTTAACTGTTTAAACCATTTAATATTTTACATTCTTTACTGACCATTTTGTCTAATACCCATTGATGAACCTATCCATGAACTTGTCTAATTTTGAGCCCAGTTATGCTTTTTGGCCTTCACATCATCCCCTGTCAATGAGTTCCCCTTGTGCGTCGTGTGATGAATTACGGTAAACCCTCATTGGTAGCAACATGTTGGTGCCCTTTTTTTATGTTGCTCTTAAGCGGCTGTTGCTGTTGTGGGGAGTATCATGTGACCAAAGACCTATGAAGAGTTAAGAGTATTTTGGAAGGTGTGAGTCAGCCATGTTGTGGAAGGGAATTGTGGAGTGGGGGAACCCAAGTTTGGGGGAATGGGAAACTCTGAATTTGGCAGGGGAGCCCCCAGTCGGCAAAATGGCTGAGTGAGCCTGGCTGCTGATAGGCTGAGGATGCTCTCACTGGCAGCTTCATGCTCACCCTGGTGAGGGAGGGATGGGTGGCTGGAGAGAGTACCCTGTGCAATGGGAGGGTGTGTGTGGAGGGGGTGGCTCCTTGCATGGACAGAGAAGTTGGAAGTGGTGAAGAAGACAGGTCAGTGACCTGAGGAGCGAGGTCCCCTGACCACCCACTGCAAAACAACACAGCCATACCCTGCCATTGGCAACCAAGATGGATGGGACAGGTCAGTGTTGGGAGGGGGGTCTCTGATAACTACCCACTGCAAAATAGCAAACACCACCCCATATGTCGCTGCTTGCAAGCCAGATGCTAAGGGAGGAGGAAACCTTTCATTTGTGCCTCTGCTGTTCCCCCAACCCCAGCTTCTCCCACCCTGAAAAATCTCTCTCTTCCAGACCCTCTCCTCAAACTCCCTTGCTATACGTGCTGTCCACGCAGGCTCTGTCAGGCAGAGCAAGTGGATGGGGCTATCTGCCTGGCGTTGAAGGTCCAGGTCAGGATGGGAATGGAAATATGCAGTTTGGGAGTACCCTATATGTCCCCTCAATCTCCACCACTGGAGATGATGTCACAAATGTTGCTCTTATGCGGTGACTATGTTGCTGTTACCAAGTGGACAATACACAGTAGGCTTAATGTTCACAGGTGAAATGTTGCTCTTACAAGTTGTTGATGGAAATGAATGTCTACTGTACTTCTTTGTATTTGTTTTAAAACTGCTGCCTATTAATTTCATTGGGTGACCTGCGGTTCTTGTGTTACGTGAAAGGGTAAATAATTCCTTATTCACTTTCTCTACATCTTTCATGATTTTATAGACCTGAATCATATCCCCCCGTCCCTCTTAGTGATCTCTTTTTCTAAGTTGAACAGTCCCAGTCTTTTTAACCTCTTCTCATTTGGAAGCTGTTCCATACCCCATGTCATTTTTGTTGCCCTTCTCTGTACCTTTTCCAATTCTAGTATATATATTTTTGAGATGACCTGACTAGAACTGCACATGATATTCAAGGTGTGGGCATACTATGGATTTATGTAAGGATATTGTGATTTTTTTTTTTGTCGTCTTATCTACCCTTTCTTAATGTTTCCTAGCATTCTGTTGGCTTTTTTGACTGCGGTTGCACATTGAGCAGATGTTTTCCAAGAACTATCCATGATGACTCTGAAATCTTTCTTGAGTGGTGACAGCTAACTTAGACCCCATCATTTTGTATGTATAATTGGGATTATTTTTCCAATGTACATTTCTTTGCATTTACCAATATTGAATTTCATCTGCCATTGTTGCCCAGTCACATAGTTTTGTAAGATTCCTTTGTAACTCTTATTTATCTCACTGTTTTACCTCTTTTTTCAGATCATGTCTGAGTATGTTGAACAGCACAGGACCCAGTACAGATCCATGGGTGACTCTATTATTTACCCTTCTCCACTGTGAAAACTGGCCATTTATTCCTACCCTTTGTTCCTGTCTTTTAACCAGGTACTGATCCATGAGAAGACTTTCCCTCTTATCCCATGACTGTCTACTTTGCTTAAAAGACTTTGAGGGACCTTGTCAAAGGCTTTCTGGAAGTCCAAGTACACTATATCCATTCGATCACCCTTGTCCACATTTTTGTTGACCCTACTCCACCCAAATAATTGTAATAGATTGGTGAGGTGTGATTTCCCTTTTCAAAAGCTATGTTGACTCTTCCTCAACATATTGTGTTCATCTGTTTGTCTGATAATTCTGTTCTTTAGTATAGTTTTAAGCCAATTTGTCTGATACTGAACTTAGGCTTACTGACCTTTAGTTGCCAGGATCACCTTTTAAAAATAGGTATTATGTTAGCTGTCCTCCAGTTATATGGTACAGAGGCTGATTTATGCAAGAGGTTGGATGCTGCAATTAGTAGTACTGTCAGAATGTACAAGGTTTCTCATCCTACACAACTCTGATGCACACAGATACTTGTTCAACAACAGACCTATCTATGGCTCCGTCAGCAAACACAGTAATAAACTTAGCTTTCTGCGTTCATGTGAGACACTTGCATAAGAGACGTTATAATTGCTTGCTGTGACAAATATGACAATTTCCTACAATATCTTCGGGAGATATTACTGTGTTAAGTGTATGTATAATTTGTGGGCCAGGGATTTTATGTATTTTCTTGGGGGGGGGGGGGGGGGGATTCTCTTTTTGATCCAGCAAAGGACAGAAGTCTGTCTAAGGAGGTACCTTTATGGAAGACTTGAAAGCGACACCTACGATTGGAGTGGGTGACCTGAGATAACTTGTTAGCATGTGCATAGGTTCTCTAGTGTTTTAATATGTTGGTCGTAATCCTTCTCATTTAAGAATAAATCGTGGTAACTATAACTTTTGAAAGAGACAAGCACAAAGACTGGTTAATTTGGCCTTGCTGCGGATATAACACGATAGCAGGGAACTGTGCAAGACAGTCCAGAAGGAAAGACATTGTCTCCTCACGAGAGGTCAAGCTGAGAACAAGAATGGTGCCATGTGATCCAGAGGGAATGCAGTGCATTTTCAGAACTGTGACACTTGTATAAAACTTTCACTTCTTAGGTTTAAATAGTTTAATTCAAGATCAAGGCCATTTTGGCCTGCAACAATTCAGAAATTCAAAATCTCAGAAATTGAAATCTGTTTAGCAGCACTGTGAATTTCTGTATCTTCTCATTGCACTTCGAGCAATGTAGTAATAGAGTTCTTGGAAAAATACATTCCTGCTAATGGTCTCAACATAAGCATCATGTACAATATAGGAATTAATTTAAGGTTTAAATACTCATGATTTTGCAAATTACACACATTACACTTCTAACACAAGACATGATCCAGCTTTTCTGGTTTCTGAAAGTAGTTTACATTAACTTCTCATATCCTACTTACTGTTTGTGTCCCACTACTATTCTCATTAGGTCTCATTTTATCTTCTGATCAGGCTTTGCCTTTTACTCCAATACCTCTCCCTTCTTCCCTCTCCTCCAAAAGTGGGAGTTATGGTCCAGAAGCTTTTCACGATGTTTTTAGTAGCACCAATTCTATGCATATATTTTTATAACATGTGATAAACACGAGTATCAGGATGTGATGGATAAAATTGCCTGACTGCCTGACAGCACAACTGCTGCAATTGCAATACTGTAACGTATAGGGTCATCAGCTCAAACTACTCTAACAGTATCAATCATCAGTTATGTTATTTTGTTATAAGTAGTATGCAATCCTAATCTTAAATATCGTTGTTGTTTTATACTCTCTCTCCCCCCCCCCTCCATTAAGTTGACATGAGGCTGATTTAACTCCACTTCCCACCCTCATGTGTTAGGCAGTTACTAACTCAAAATCATGTAACACAACTTTGTCCTTGCTGCAGAACTCTTGCTAGAAACAATCCCAAATGGACTACATGCTCTAGGCCAGGGTTCTCAGACTTTTGTACTGGTACCTCTTTCACACAGCAAGCCTCTGACCCCCTTACACATTAAAAACTTTTCATATATTAACACATAAAATGCTGGAGCAAAGTGAGGTTGGTGGAGGCTGACAGCTGCAACCCCCCACGTAATAACCTCACGGCCCTTTGAGAGTCCCGACTCCCAGTTTGAGAACCCTGTGTTAGCATTGTACAGATGTAGTAAAGAAGAGTTCTGCAGATGAGTTTTTGTTAGTAGACTGGACGAGCCCATAACGCATATAGGGCCACAAAACATCCATTAGATGGACACAATTTAATCCTTGCTGAGCTGAATTAAAGTGGTCAGCTACAGAGAAATCTTTAGCTCATTACATGTCGGAGCATCCAATCTCCCACAGGTCTAATGTTACAGCCTCAAGAAGGAAGCACATTCTAGAATGATAAATTTGTGACCTTTTGAGCTTACCAGCACAGTCTCCAGCGTGGAAAACAGGACAATCTCCCAACACACGCTCTCAGCTTTAATGCCAATTATAAAGTGTCTGCACCTGTCTTAAAGGAAAGCTCATTAACTAAAAAAAAAAAATACAAAAACCACAGTAAAACAATATTAACTAGGCTGCAAATATTAAAAAATTAATCGTGATTAATATCTCCAATTATTAATCTCTAGAACTGAAAGGACCTTGAAAGCATTGCAGTCAGCCCCTGCTTACTACAGACTAATACGATGCCCCACATCCCTAATGGTCCCCTCAAGGATTGAACTCACAATGGGTTAGTAGGGCCAATGCTCACCACTGAGCTATCCCCCCTAAAATGATTATTGCATGATTAAATCATAGAATACCATTTATAATATTTTGGATTCTTACTTTCAAATAACTGATTTCAATTACAAACAGAATACAAAGTATACAGCTCTCACTTTATATTTATTTGCTTACAAAATATTTTGCAGTAAAACACAGTATTCCAATTCACCAGATACAAGTAGCAAGTACACTTAGAATTAGAATTACGTACAAAAAATCACTGCATTCAACAAAACAATGTGAACTAGAGCTACAATGCGTTCAGTCCTACTGTTCAGCCTCACTCGGAGAAGCATTTGTTACATTTGCAGAAATAATACGCCGTTCTTTACAATGTCACCTGAAAGTGAGAACAGACTTGGCAAGGCACTTTTGAGCGGTGTTGCAAGATATTAATGCCAGAGTGCGCTAAGATTCATATGTACTTCACTTCAGCCACCATTCAGAGACATGGTCCATGGTTATGATGGTCTGCTCGATAAGATCCAAAGCAGAGCAGACGATGGCATGTTCACTTTCATCATCTGAGTCAGATGCCACAGCAGAGGTTGATTTTTTTGATGTTTTGAGTTCTTATTTCCGTATCGAGTTTGCTCTTTTAAAGACTTTGAAAGCATGTCCACACCCGTCCCTCTCAATTTGGAAGCACTTAAGATTCTTAAACACTGGCTGAGTCTGTAAGTTACTTAGAAATCTCACATGTACTTTGTTTGTAACGAAATCTGCAATTGCAAAATGTCTTTAGATGAACAATGATACTGGTTATCATTTGAGACGCTGTAGTATGAATACATGTCAGAATGGAACAACAGAGCGCGAAAACAACTAATGTCTCCCAAGGAATCATCATAAATTAACTTAATGCATCGTTTTAATAGCGATGTCACATGGAAGCATGTTCTCTGGAATGGTAGCCGAAGCATGGACGGGAATACGAATGTTTAGCATATCTGGCATGTAAATACTTAGCAGTGCCGGCTACAAAAGTGTCACGTGAACGCATGTTCTCACTTTCTGGTGACATTGTAAACAAGAAGTGAGCAGCATTATCTCCCGTAAATGTAAACAAACTTGTTTGTCTTAGTGATTGGCTGAATAAGAAGTAGGACCAAGTGGACTTGTAGATTTTTGTTGTTGTTACGTAACTCCATTCAAAAACAAAATAATGTAAAACTTTAAAGCCTGCATTTGTAAGTTGCATCTTCATGATACAGAAATTGCATTATGGATGAGGTGAATTGAAAAAAACTATTAGTTTTTATTGTTTTTACAGTGCAAATATTTGCAATAAAAATAATATAAAGTGAGCATTGTATGCTTTGTATTCTGTGTTGTAATTTAAAACAATATATTTGCAAATAAATTTCATTTGGTGTTTTATTGTTTGTGCAATTAAAACTGATGAATCATGATTAATTTTATTTGAGTTAAATGTGATTAATTGACAGCCTTAATATTAACACAACACTCAGTTCACTTCTACATACATCATATTGGAGTATAAAATCATTCCAGCAGTTACTCCAGAGCTAGTCATGAATTTTCTAATTTATCCTTTTTAGTTGGAAAATGCCAATTCATTGAAACTGAAACATTTCCTGGGAACATACTGGTTTCAGTGAAACTTTCATAGGTCCAGAGTGCAATTTCTGGTCAAAACCAGAGAGAGAGCATGCAACCAACCCAGGATAGCCAACAGCCTGGTGGTTAGGGTTCTCAGCCTGGGGGAGACTTCTGGCTGAAGTCCCAGTTCTACCTGATTCAGACCAGAGACTTGGACCTAAATATCCCGCATCCCATATGAGTGGGTCAGGGACCATGGTTCTTGAATGCTGATCCAAAGGGCTTGTAGGTGCTAGAAAGTTCCAACCTGCCACCCAATGAGCTGCTAACAGCTGGCAAAACCAGGGAGATTAGTGATGAACACAGGAAGCTGAATAGCACATACCGCCTTCTCAGCTGCCCCAAAACCTGCATGCGGCATAATAAAGGAAAAACTTCACCACCAAACCCAGTGACCTGGTGTCCGACGACAGCCGCCCATGACTCCAGTCCTGGGATCTGATTGGGTCCCTACTTGTATTTAAACCAAGTGCAGGAACAGGAAATTGTCCATGCAACTGGCTTTTCCCTGCTTAGGACTGCTTCTGCCTGATTCTAATTGCTGGTCCTGCCTCCTGACAGCTGACTCCTGCTTGCCTTCTGGCCTGTCTCAGTCTGATCACGTGGTATCTCACCTGGCCTGGCTCCTGTTCCAACCAGTAGGTCAGACTGCCCATGTCCCAGTTATGACAGAGTGTCCCAACCACCAGAGTATAGAGAGTCTGTCTCCAGATGGAGCTCTTTCCCCTTGTATAACTTTTTCATCATTTGGCCAGGGAGAGGGAGTGACTCTGTAGTCATCAAATCAGGCAGAGCATGGAACTAACTGAGCCTTGGTCTCCCACATTGGAGGTAAGTGCCATAGGCCACGTCTATACGACGCGCCATTTCGGCGCGTTAAAATCGAAAGCTCGGAGTTCGATATATCGCGTCTCGTCTAGACGGGGATATATCGAACCCAGAGCACGCTTACATCGATTCCGGAACTCCACCAAAACAAACGGAGTTCCGGATTCGACATGGCGAGCCGCGCACATCGATTCGGCGCGGTGAAGACGGGTGAGTAACTCGATTGTAGATATTCGATTTCAGCTACGCTATTCTCGTAGCTGAAATTGCGTATCTAAAATCGATTTTCACGCGTCGTGTAGATGGGGTCATAATCACCAGGCTGATGGCTGTTCTGGGGCTAAGGCAGCTCTGTCTTGCCTTTTGTGAAAAACTTATGGCCTCAGTTTCATCCTGATGTACAATGGGAAAACTCTTGAAATTTCAGAGTTCTGTGTGGTGGTAAAAACTGTTTTCTGCTCAGTTGTAGTCATCACACTGACTTACGCATAAATTCTTTCCCCTCAAATGGATAATCAGGAGGGTTTGAACCCACAGCCTTCAAATCTACAGCACATACTCCTACCACTCAAAGGGGAAAGGTAACTGGTTGGCGGAAGGTATAGTGTTGTTCTCTCTGTGAGCCAGCTCATACAGGGGCATACAACATGTGCTTTGCCACTGGGTTACACAAGTATTTGAGAGAGAGCAGAGAAGTGCTGAGCATCATCATTCTAGTTTCTGTTTGTGGTTTGTGTAGCAGCATTTTTGTAGTGCTCATAGTAGTTGTGTTGGTGTCTTTTCACCAAAGGAAGATGTGATACATTCTGTCCTGCCTTTGCATTTGGTCTCTGAAGCGTCAGAGGGCCATTCAGGGGTCAATGGAGCTTCTGGAAGAAGGGGTTATAAACCTCAGGAAACTAATCCCCTCTCTGAAATCTGTCCACTCATGATCAGTCTTTTAAGTCCTAGAGTCTTCCCCCCCCCCACTCCTCCAGAGAGACTTTGATAAAGCATTCTTTGTCAGCAGCTCAATTAGAATAGAAATACATATCCAGTCAACTGATCTTCTGTTAATGACTCATATCATCTTTCATGGCTCTGACCTCTTGAAACATAAACTATCGCACCCCCTTCTTCACAAGTTTTCTGGCTCAGTAATCTGTGTGCAAGGAAGAGATACCTTATTCTAGCAGCCAACTGTGAGAAAGCCCATGAATTCTCCAGGAGTGCGGCTGCTCTGCTGGATTGCGAGCATTCACACTTGACGAGGTGCAAACTGAGATGGGATACTTTTTCATCCGGAGATTTAGTTCCTCATCAAACTCCTTGGCGCAAAATGAGATCAGTTGTCAGGTTACAGATCTAACCCAGCACTGTTTCAATATAGACAAGCAGGGAAAATTAACACGAAGATAGTGGCGCAACACTCTGATCATTGAAATACCACTTGCCAAAGCCTGTGTTTCAGACTTCAAAGTTGAAGTGGCTGATTCTGTTGCCAGGACCATCTGGAAGAGTATCTGAAGTTTTGAATGGACAACTGACCCAGTGTGGCAGATCGCGCACCAGTAGAACCAAGTGTCCCTCTTCGGAGTTTGCAGGAAAGGAGCTGTTGTGACGACGCGCTGTTCCCTCATCTTTGTTCACTATGGTATACCTCTTTTTATTTCTGATACTTGTCCGGATGAACTAAAAGTAGACAAGAGATCTGTGATTGATTGCCTGATTGTGTATACTCTACCTGCCGGCCTTGTAGGAGATTACGCTCTATCTCTTGAGTCAAAGTCCAGGTGCACAAGATTCAGAAAGTTTTTTTAAAGGTTCAGCTCATGAAACAGATATGTTTATGAGACCATTCAAAAAGTCAGTTCTCACCTTGCTCGATTGATTAGTAAATATGCACAAAAAGAATCTACTAAAATACCTGCAATGTATTAGCACAAGATGCTTATAGCTTACTTTTCGCGGGGTGTTTGAGTTTTCGAAGATTTGATTTACCATAGGTCTTTAGGCCTGCATTCCACACTACCGAGCCCGAGGCAACAATCATATGAAAACCTTTTATTTCTCAAGCAACACAGGTGACAGCAAATACTTAAATACTCTGCTAGACTGCAGCCATATTCAGTTGGATCAACAATTGGTTTGTTACCTTCCAGGTAGGGCTTCGCGTAAGAGGCAAAGTCACTTGTGGCTGAGAGAATCTCTGATCATTGACATTTTGGTCTAACTAGCAGGACACCAACATCAGAGTCATATTTCAGGATCTCTATATGCAAGCTTAGTGAATATGGATATATGATTTGGTACCTAAAAACACTGCAGCCAAAGTCCCCTCCTCACCATCTTTCTATCTCAGCCTATGGGGTTAACGGAGGTATGCTGTCATACTCAGATGCCATTTAGCTGTTCAAGAGGAGGGAGCTTTTTGGTCTTAATTTGTAGACGAATTTTTTGAACAACTGGGTAAATCAATTTCATTTTAACCAAAAGCAGCTCCCATGAGCAAAGGCGTCTTTTCTTTTTTTTTTTAATAAAAAGCATCACGGCCTTGAAATTAGATTAAATCCACTAGTGTACATTAACCGTGCCTGTACTAGGAATATGAACCTGCATCAAATGGCTAGGGTAAACAAAAAGACATACACTGAACTGGCGTTAGTGCAGGTAGTTGTCTTGTTTAAACAGCTTATATATGGTCGTGTATATAAGGTGTATGTTGGAACAATAAAATCGTAATTATTGAATATGCTGAACCTGTAATGCTGTGTTGTAGTTTGGAAAAGAAAATACTATATGCTAGGCAACGTAGCAGGTTCCAGAGACTAATTTGGTAATGCCCTGCCAGCAGGTAGGGATTTGGCTGGACAACCTTTGCACTGGTAGGGCAATAAACTTTATTAAGAAAATCAAAAAAACAGAAAATATCAATAGTGAGGAGTATGGATTGTTAAGGTAGACATTGGGGGGTTTCTTAGTAAATAGTCAAGGGGTTCAATAGGAGGGTACAATACAGGGGTACATAACAGCCGGTAACAATTAACATTGAAATATAAATGTCACAGGGTAGCTAACAATTTCTAATGTCAAAGGTTGTGCGCAGATGCTATCACTAACTAACAGTTATGGTAAATGTGTACAGAGTGTAAATGTAAAGCATGGGTGTGTCTAGAAAAAAGGTAAACCAATGGCGTTTATGCTGAGTTCAGAAACAATGAGGTTGGGCAGCGGGAAGACAGACTAACCAATTATACAACACGAGCAAAATCTATTTATGATTAACTAACCAAGCTACACAATTAGCAAGTCAGCAGAACACCAATACATTTTAAACCTAACTTACAGAGCAATACAAACACTTTCTAAACTAATAACACAGCTATGCAAAGATGAAATACAACTTATCAAGACAAGAACCTGATCTATAGGTGCATCGTTACATCACAGTAGGCGGAGAGAGGGGGGCCGCTAACTGGCAAGCCCCAGATCCAGCTCCCAAGGAAGCCAAGAGGTGGCTGCAGCAGTGGATACAGCGAAGCAAGAGGCCCGAGCAAAGCCAAAGGAGCTAGAAGCAGCGGCAAAACACTTATTTTAGCGCAAGTGCCTACATGGTTTAGAAGAGTTTTAAGACACAGACCAAGGTTGCTTGATTGTGTCTGGGCGAGACAGACAGCTAAAAAATAAGTGTAAGAAGTTTCACAGAGGATTCTTGCAGCCCCAAGGTAGCGAAGCAGTAAGCGCAAGAAACATCAGAGGCTAGTTCGGCCTCGTAATCAGAGATTTCAGCAGCAATTCGTTCTCGTGAGG
>NC_133769.1:251012219-251019358 GCF_003597395.2 Chelonoidis abingdonii | reverse complement strand
GGAGGAGAACAAAATGGAGTATGGGGACAGCTGAAAGAAACAAAATGGAATAGGGGGATAGCTGTAACAGACAGTAAGCATCTCACAGCTCCTAAATAAAGGGTTGTTTTACATTTCACTTTTCTGAGGATGCAATTTGCAACTTCTACATTTATTTTAGCTTCTGATTATGTGCATAAATATGTTATTGAAAAAGACAGTCTGTGTACAATCACCAAAGTGGAATTGGAGATCCTGCTAAAAACCAAACCAACCAACCCTTTGTTTTTTGTTTCCTAAGCAGAAGCTTCACTATGAGGCGGGGTGGATGGAGGAAACGAGCCAGCAATGACGATGGCTGGGGGATATGGGTATGTTTAAAACCAAAAGGCTTTTTATTGAAAGGATAAATAAATGCAATGTTCTTGACACTTTTTATTTTTAAAAAAATACATAATGTGTAAAGGGCTTCAAAACAGACAGACATATATTTGCTCTGCTTGAAAGAGACTGTCAGATTAAAAATCATTCCACAAAACACCTGTCCTGACTTTCAGAGATGTTCAGCAAAGCCATCCAATAAATTGCACTTATTTACTAGTCCATGTTCACTGGATCTTATTTTAACATTCCAAACTCTTGAGCAACTTTCAACAACCTCCAGTTTAAAAACAAAAGAGCAACCTACTGAAAGAATTAATGTTTTCTCTGCTCTTTTCTCTTCCCCCCCTTACACCAAAGATGGGCCGTTCGATGTCTTTTTATCCCTGCAGAGTAGGAATAGGAGCTTTTTTGCCATTGGGGAGATTGTATAATAGGTCCATTTTTGAGAGATTTGAAGTTAGTTTTCCTCTCCATCTAAGTCCTTTATAGTTGGACATATGACAACGAAGGCACCTGAATTTAGATAAGTGTATACCACACCACCATGTGTCATGTACATGTAGGAAGAAAGAATTCATTAATAAATTAGTTCAGAAAATTCTATGGCCTGTATATACAGGAGGTGAGACTAGATGATCACAAAGGCCCCTTATGGCCTTGGAATCGTTGAAGGTTAATGGGTTTGAGTCTCTACCCTACTCTTAGAGCACATAGGCCATGAATTACCATCCAAACTCACCCTCTGTGGCTTTATTAATTTTCATTTGACTTTATTACTAACTCAAACAATAGGAAACATAAACCCCAGCCCAAGCTTCCTCCCTGAGCTTGACTTCCCTTAGGGTTTCTCCAGGAGCTTCCTCTGAACTAGATCATTCTCCCTTAGAGAGCCACTCCCATGTCCTTTACAGCCAGAGTAGAGCCATACCTTCACAGCAGGTCTGCAGACCTGAAGTCATTCTGTGTGGGATTCTAACACCTGCCACCCAGGTGAGTAAATGAAGAGCCTTGCCACGTTGTTAGCATGGTGCAACTGTTTAATCAGCAGGAGTTTGGATTAAATGTATTACTCGTGGTTTGGAGACACCACATATGAATTTTGCAGTTCATCCAAAAGGAGTTTCAGGAGGGAAAACCAAATTTATACAAACTATTTTCAGGATGGAATATCTGATTGAGTTTTCAGTTTTGTTGAAACTGATCTGTTTCGTACCTAACCATCAGAAAGTGAAAATAGTCATTGCTTTGGTTCATGTTTAATCTTCTCTTTTTATTTAAATTCTAGGGAGGATACATGTCTGCAAAAGTCCAGAAACTGGAGGATCAATTCCAGTCAGATGCAGCTATACAGCATCAGAAGGATGGAACTTCATCCAATATCTTTAGTGGAGTTGCCATCTATGTCAATGGCTTTACAGGTGAGGTTTTCATTTTTCTCCTAAACATTAAGTGATTCTCATTTATACTAATGTGTCTCTTCACTGCTGGTGAGGTATAAAGGAGCCTTATTGTAAATGACCTGCCGCTGGAAATTTCCACTACATGTATCTGACAAAGTGGATATTCACCCACGAAAGCTCATGCTCCAAAACGTCTGTTAGTCTATAAGGTGCCACAGGATTCTTTGCAGGCCTTAAATATGTATAGCTGATTAAGAATCTGCAGTGGTATAAATAAAATTTAGTTATCATTGTAAAATGTTCCTTGGAACTTTATGGTTAAGGTTCAGGTGGCTTTCTATACAAAATCATTTTCTTGAACTAGTCATAATGTGACAAAAAATATTGTTCCACTTGAAACTTAACAAGCTTGGGTCTCAGACTGGAGTGTTTTCCTAAATTCGGGAGAATTTGGTCTTACAGTTTGAGTTCCCACAACAGTCTCAATGAAATATTAAGTTGGATGGGTCTTTTCACTCAAGTCAGAGAGTTTAATTTAAAAGACTGAAACTTGATTAGTCGTCTTAGGGCTAATAATTTTGTCTACTTAAGAAAGAAAGATACTTTAAATTGATATCCATCAGCCATCAAATCAGAATGGCTACTGAAACATTCCATAATGGCATCTGTTTTTATTTTTCAATTCCGAATGTAAGCAATTTTTCACCATTTAATTATATGTATAGCCATTGACATTGTCATTAAGCAAGATGTGGACCACTTGGAGAGAGTCCAGAAGAGAGGAAGAAAAATGATAAAAGGTTTAGAAACAGGGACTATGAAGAAGGGTTAAAAAAATAGGCCATATTTCGTCTTGAGAAAAGAAGACTGAGGGGGAATTTGATAAATCTTCAAATATGTTAAAGGCTGCTGTAAAGATAATTGTATCTGTTGTTCTCCACGTCCACGGAAGGTAGGAAAAGATGTAATCAATTTAATCTGTAGCAAGGTTAGATATTAGGAAATACTTTCTAACTGTAAGAATAGTTAAGGAGTGGAACAGGTTACAAGGGAGGTTGTGGAATTCCTGTCATTGGAGGTATTTAAAAGCAGATTAAACAAATATCTGTCATGGATGGTCCAGGTATACTTGGTCCTACCTCAGTGCAGTGAGAGGGACTAGATGACTCTTGAGGTTGTTTCCAGTCCTTCGTTTCTATGATTCTGTGATAATTGGCAGTAAATCTTTTTCCATCTATCACGTGAATTATTATTGAAATAATAGGAGTCTGAAAATCCAATAAATTTATATAATGTTTAAAAAGTTTTTAATTCTGCACCCTTGATAATCCTAACTTTGCATTTCCAAACTATTGATCATGGAGTATCCCTGTCACATTATCAGGTAGCAGATACGTGGAGTATGATGATCAAATTTATAATTTGGTGGATGGAGTGGGATCTTCAGTGCATCTTGGCTGAGACAATGAGGCTTATGAATTGAATACGGAGGGATAAGAGAGAGAGAGGTGTTGTATGTTGCTTATTCAGATAAAATGGTCTGTGATTAGGTTAGTAAATGTGTTATGGGGAGTAGGGTTGTAAGATTCATCTACAGGATTTAGGCACACATTTCTCTTGGGTACCACAAAGAAACCCAGAAGCCTTTTTGAAATCTTCCAGAAGCCACTGTTTCAGGGAGCTGTACAGGGGATTATGGGATAGATACCCATTCAACAGTACAGCTGCAGTGATGTTGAGCAGCGGCAAGGCAAAACTGAAACAGACATGAAAACCAAAATAACATGGCTGGCATGGCCATGCTTCACCACTGGCACTTAATACACTCTAACTGGTTCAATTTTTAGCATAGACAGGGCCAATTAGTTGAAATCTTGTGTGTGTGTTTTCTTTAAAACAGTGGCTCTCAACCTTTCCAGACAACTGGACCCCTTTCAGGAGTCTGATTTATCTTACATACCCCCAAGTTAAACCTCTATTAAAACCTACTTGTTTACAAAATCAGACCTAAAAATCCAAAAGTGTCACAGCATGCTGTTACTGAAAAATTGCTTACTTTCTCATTTTTACCATACAATTATATAATAAATCAACTGGAATATAAATATTGTACTTATTTCAGCGTATAGTATGATGATGATGGGCTATCACTCGTTACCGATTATGATCCTCTTCCATGGGAATTGTGTGCCCTCAGGTGGCTAATAAGGCCAATCCTTGAACCACAAGTTCTATTGCAATGAGAGCAGATGTTTTCAGGCTGAGCAGGAGGCTGTTGACGATGACTGGAAGCCAGTCTTTCCTTCCTTCTGCGCCTCTTGTCCTCTTTAGCTTATTGGCAAGCAAGTTCAAAATGCAGGGGACCATCATGTAGGACTTGGCTGCATTTTAAGCAGTCCTGGGCAAGTGTCTTCCAAGTTTCAATGTCAATATTATACTTTTTTAGGTTGTCCTTCAGTAAGTCCTTATAATGCTTCCATTGTCCACCCATGTTACGGTACACTTCTTTCAGCTGAGAGAACAGGACCTGTTTTGGAAGGCGATGGTCTGGCATTCGGACAATGTGACCAGTCCAGCGGAATTGCTGATGGATGATCATTGCCTCGATACTGGTGTCTTTGCTCTTCCAGGACACTAATATAAGTGCGCCTGTCTTCCTATTTGATCTTCAGAATCTTACGAAGGCAACGTTGATGGTGCCTCCAAAGGACTTTCATTTGGTGTCTATAGGTTATCCAAGTTTCGGACTCATACAACAGTGTTGGGAGAATAACGGCTTGATAAACAAGAAGCTTGGTATCTGTTTGAATGTCATGATCTTCAAAAACCCTGTGCCGTAAATGAGAAAAAGATACACTAGCACAGCTCAGGCAGTGTTGAATTTCTGCATCAATATCTGCCTTGGATGAAAGATGACTTCCAAGGTAGAGGAAATGATCGACATCCTCCAGTGCAACTCCATTGATTTTGATAGATGGGGCATGTAGTACCTCATTTGGAAAGGGCTGATAGAGCACTTTAGTCTTCTTGATATTAAAAGTGAGACCAAGACATGCATAAGCATCAGCAAACACATTCAAGATAGTTTGAAGATCTTTCTCAGAGTGGCAAAGATTGTGTTATCAGCATACTGAAGTTCCACAATAGATGTTTTGGAGATCTTACTCTTGGCTTTCAGCCTGCTAAGCCTGAACAGCTTTCCTTCCATTCTGTAAATGATTTCAACGCCAGCTGTAAACTTCCCAGCAACTAGGTAAAGAATGACTGTGATAAAAACCTCAACATGGTTGGAGCGATGATACGGCTCTGTTTTACTCCTGTTTGTACTTTGAAAGGTTCTCTCTGGGAGCCAGTTTTGCTCAGAACAGTTGCTTTCATATTATCATGAAGCAATTTTAGGACATTGATGAATTTATCAGTACATCCAGTCTTAGAAAGTACAGTCCAAAGGGCAAGGTGATTCACTGAATCAAAGGCTTTAGTTAAATCAATACAAGTCATGTACAGTGGTTGGTTTTGCTCCTGACATTTATCTTGCAGCTGGTGTGCTGTGACGATCATATCCACAGTTCCACGTCATGGTGGGAAACCACTCTATAACTCCAGTAAAATTTCTTCTGACAGGGGCAGAAGGCAAGTTGCAAGGATCTGCGCCAGAACTTTGCCTGCAATGGCCAGGAAGAAGATACCATGATAATTTTCACAATCCGCTTTCACCTCTTTCTTGAAGAGGGTAACAATCAGGGCATCTCTCATTTCACTGGGTATCTCCTCCTTTATCCAAATTTTAAGAATAAGCACGTAAAGCTGCCGAATTAGCCCTGGTCCACCGTCTTTAAAGATTTCAGTGGGGATCCCATCTAGACTTGCTGCCTTGTTGTTTTGGTGGCATTGTGTACCTCGTACAAATTAGGAGAGTCTCTGAGCTCATCCCTAAATGGCCTTTGAGGGATTTGCTCAAGAACTTCATCTGCAACCATAGAATTACGGTTAAGGAGATCGTCAAAATGTTCTTTCCAGCGAGAATTGATGGCTTCATTGTCCTTCAGAAGTGTGGTTCCATCCTTAGAGCAAAGAGAATTCCTACCATGGCAAATTGGTCCATAAACAGCCTTGGTGGCACTAAAGAAACCACATGTATTATGGTCTGCGAGATGTTGGAGTTCTTGTCGGGGAGATGCCAGTGCTTTGACCGTGGGTGTCTCCAAGATGTGTTGAACTTTTTTCTTTTTGTCAGAAGAGAGTGCTCGTAACAATAAGTTCATGTTCAGCACACTTGGTCAGGAGCAGAATTCCATTTGAATTGCTTTTGCCAACTTCTTCTTTCCTGATTGTTCCCTTCCACAGGTCTGAGTCTCATCCCACACATGCATTGAAATCCCCCAGAAGGATGATCTTGTCTTCTGTAGGGGTCTCCGATAAAATGATTTCAACTGAGAATCAAAATCTTCTTTTACATTATCAGCATCCAATGTTGGTGCATAGGCACTCAGAATACTTGCCTGTTCATTTTTGGTGAGCCTCAATCAGAGTGTCGTAAACTGTTCATTGATGCCAACTGGTGCCTCATAGAGGCACCTTACGAACTTGTTCTTTATACCAAAGCCCACTCCATGCAATTGGGGTTCATCTATAGATTTTTCCTTTCAGAAATAGGTGTATCCTACTTTCTCCTCCCTCACCTGTCCTTCATCATCTCTAGTTTTGGACAAAGCAGCAATATCGATATTAAATCGACTCAGTTCACAAGCAATAGTGGCTGTACATCGCTCTGGTCAGTCGCTGTTTGAGTTGTCCATCAGGATACGTACATTCCAAGTTCCAAAATTGAAGCGTTTCTTACATTTTTGACCGCTGAGGTGGTGATCCTGCTGGATGTGGCTATCCAGCCAGGAAAAACAGAGGCAAAACTATTTTTAGGGTACCTTTTCTAACTCCCACCCCATGTGGGGTGAGCAGAGTGGATCCTAAAAAGAACTGCACAGTCATGGGTGCAGCTGCTGAGATGCTCAACCCGCCTCAATCCTTAAGCAACTTTTGGATTTCACTGTCCTGTTCCTGTCGCAGATCGCCACCAGACTTTTGACCTGTGCAATGTTATTTTTCCCTAAAACTGGAAGATGAGTGTGCAGGACTTCTTTTAAAGTGGGGAGACTGGTGCACAGCAGTCACCATACTATCCTTGACAGATAGAGGACTTGAAACCAATGGCATGGGCACCATGATGATTGGAGATCCTCTGTTTGCTGCAGCCTTCATCCACCTTCACAGCCGTTGTAACATTTGTGACAAAGTTCCTCCTCTACGTTGGTGGGTCCTGCACTTATTGGCAGATTTGCTTACCTCAGTTATCTCCCGCACAGTCTGGATCAACTC
>NC_133769.1:250948039-251009432 GCF_003597395.2 Chelonoidis abingdonii | reverse complement strand
TTTGACATCAATGGGGTTCCTTGGTCTGTTAATATCTCCTTTGGTAGCCCCACTCGGGCAAAGATCCCCACCAGCTCTTTGGCTATCGTTTTAGAGGCTGTGTTCCGCAGGGGGACGGCTTCTGGGTAGCGAGTAGCATAGTCCAAAACAACAAGTATATATTGGTGGCCTCAAGCCGTCTTCTCCAGGGGTCCCACTAGGTCCATGGCTGTTCGCTCAAAAGGGACCTCTAGTACCCCTTCCCATCATAAAGGTGCCCTCTGGTGGGGACGGGGACTGTGCAGCTGACACTCTGGGCAGGACGCACAGTACTTCCGTACTTCTTCGTGTACTCTGGGCCAGAAGAACCATTGTAAGACTCATGCCAGGGTCTTCTCTACACCCAAATGCCCCCCAAAAAGGTGACTATGAGCAAGACCTAATACAGCATTCTGGTGTTTGTGAGGTACTAGGATCTGCTGCATATTCTGCCCCTGTACTGGTGCAACCTGGTATAAGAGATTCTTCTTCATTATGAAGTAGGGTCCTGGTCCCTAGGTTTTCCCTTCCACGGGGACCCCATCTATTTCAGTCACCTCCTTCCTAATGTTGTCATACCTTGGGTCTTCGGCCTGGTCTCGTCCAAAATTTCCTCTTCCGGGACTAATCTGCACAAGATCTAGGGGCCCAGTCTCTGTTGCCTCTACTGGTTCAGAAACGCCAGGGTGGGGGTCAGACTCGGGTGCTTCTCCCTCCAGGGTGGCCTCCTTTTCAGCTGCTTGGGTCTGCCTGCCTATGAGAGCGACCATCTGGCTTTGAGTCAGTATTCGGGTTCCCAAGGCCTTAACTGCCCTCCTTTCCCTTTTCGACTTTCTATCATGTCTGGGAATGGAAAATAAATCTGGGGATATTTCAGAGAAAACCGGGGGTTGACAGTCTACTATGGAGGCTTCACTAACTTCAGGGTTCCCCTTTTCCTCCAATCCTCCTACTGGGAGTAAGTTTCCAAACCCTGGGAAGTCCCTCCCTATGTGCACCGGGTATGGGTGTTTAGGGACTACACCTGCTGCTGCCTCAGTAGTGTTCCCCTGAATCTCAATTTTTACTGGGATGGTGGGGTAATAACCAACTGTCCCATGGACGCATGTTATCCCCGTACGCATAGCCCGCAGCAACTGACTACACTTCACAAACTTCCCCGAGACAAGCGTGATAGCACTCCCCGAATCATCCAGTGCTGTGGTCTCTACCCCATTTAGCTTTACTGGTCTGATATACATATGTGGGGTTAATGAGATCCCCACAAGGTGGATTAGGGAGCATGGGTCTGCCCAGTTCCCCAGGTTTCACTGCATCGGCTCATCAGCATTGGGACATTGTGCAGCTATATGTCCCCATTCCTCGCAGGCATAACATCTATGTGGAGCCCTAGGCATTCCCTGGTCTCTTGGTTTGGGCAGTCCAGCCTCATGATCCTCTTCTCTCTCAGTTCTCTGATTCTTTGTGGCTTCTGGTGAGCCTTCAGCCCCTCTTTTTCCACCTGGGCTCCCCTGGTGGCCCCGTCACTCGATCTCTAGGGCTTAGTGCTGCTAGTTTAACCCGGGGTGTTTCTTCCTGAACTGGTCGGGTCAGCTCCCTCGCTGTCCTTCTCTACCAGTGCAACAACCTCATCATAGGTGGAGGGTTCGTTCTGGCTTACCCAGGTACGAAGGTCTGGCGGTAGTCCCCTCATGTATCGGTCGATGACCAGAACCTCCAGTATCTCTTCTGGACTCCGGCACTCCATTCGCAACCACTTTCGTGCGAGATGGATGAGGTCATACAATTGGGACCGCGGGGTTTTATTTTCTTGGTATCTCCACTCGTGATACCGCTGGGCCCGCACTGCAGTCGTTACCCCGGATCTGGCCAGGATCTCTGCTTTCAGCTGGGGGTAGTCTGCTGCAGCCTCTTCAAGCAGATCATAGTAAGCCTTTTGGGCCTCCCCACACAGGAATGGGGCAAGGATGCCAGACCACTGATCTAAGAGAGAGATCTGGCGTCTAATATGGCCATGGTTCAGCTCTGTAAGGGTCTTTAACTGGTTACCAGTTTCTCAAAATAGCTGGGTCTGAGAAAGCTGCATCAGTCAGGCATTAGTCTCTTGCTGGCAGCCGCACTGCTCTGTTGGGGCTTGCTGGAACGGGGTAGTCCTGCGGGCATTGTAGCTTTGTACTTCAATGCTTGCACTAAGTCTTTCGTTGTGGTGCAAAAAAATAAACCCCTCTACTTTTTTTTTTTTTTTTTTTAGATCACTCCCTCTTCTGCTCGGCGCTGTGCACACCAAGATCCAATTTTACACAGTTGTGACAAAGTTCTCCTACCATTAGGTGGGTTGCGCTATTGGCAGATTTGCTCACTCAGTTATCTCCCACGTCGGATGAACTCCCTGTGTTGATCAGATTGGGAGGTTTGGGGGGACAGGCCGCCCTCTAATCTGGGTTCGCAGCAGGGCTAATGGTTTTGCAGCTGTCTGTTAGTGGCTTTGTTAAAGCTACACTCCATGGCTAACTTTGCCAAGGCCTCCTCTCACGTTCTTGTTAGTCAACCACAGGCCTTACTGGTGGTTGATAAGTTCGTCTCCGTAAGCTCCAGCAGCACACCCTCTCACTCTCAGCTCCTTGTGTCTCTTGCTCCCAGTCCTCACATGCATTCTTCCTCATGGCTCCTCCCATCTGACTGGAGGAGTCTTTGTAAAACCCAGCGTGCCTGATTAGCCTGCTTGATTGGCTGCAGGTGTTCTAATCAGCCTGTCTGCCTTAATTGGTTCTAGCAAGTTCCTGACTACTCTAGTGCAGACCCTGCTCTGGTCACTCAGGGAACAGAAAACTACTCACCCAGTGACCAGTATATTTGCCCTCTACCAGACTCCTGCACCCCACTAGCCTGGGTCTGTCACACATTACATAACAGTTTCACCTCTGTTGTGCTCTGCTGTTAGGGACTTCTTGGATCACACTTTGTCTGGAACCTAGCCATTGACCATTCTGCCATTGGTAGCCGTAAGGGAGTACATGACTCCAGGCAGCATTACTCTCAGTGTCATTGAGACACGCAAGCCTCTCCACCACTACAAGGTGGTGATTCATGGAGAGGAGTGTATAATATATAGAGTAATAGAAACAAGTCATAATATGAAATTTTAATTTGTACTTACTTCGATAGTGCTTTTTATGTAGCCTGTTGTAAAACTAGGCAAATATCTAGATGAGTTGATGTACCCCCTGGGTTGAGAAGCTCTTCTTTAAAATTTACCTATAATAGTTCTTCTTAAGATACCTGCAGGTAGACTTCCTCTTCCTTCGCCTTATAACTCAAAAGTTTTAGTTTGGGTTTTTAAATTTTTTTGAGGTAGTAGCTTTTATTTTTGAGTATTCCTTAAGAATAATTGTTTTACACATATGAAAAATATTATGTTTTTATGATTGGTTTTTAGGGAATTCCTTACTTTCTATACAATTCAGGAATTGATTGGGCAGGTTCTAACTGGAGCTGACATATTGGCAGTTGGTTAGTGCATGTAAGCAAAGAGTGGGCTTTTCCTCAACTACTACTATTTCAGAGAGCCAAAAGCTGAAGAGCTTGAGAGAGTTTTCCACGTGAACTGGAATCTCAAAAGTAGGAATCCTGTGATAATATCAAAAAAAAGTTATAAGCAAGTAATTTCTCTTACTTCTTAGCAATAAACTGCTTTCTATCAAGGCCATATACAGCGTTTCATTCATTGCATGTGGGAAAATACCAATCAAAAGATGTGGAGGAAATTCATCTGATTTTCTTGTGTGTTGATGCTTATGTAAAATGGGCCTTGTTTAACATTTTTAAATGAACCTGATAATGAAATCTTTGTTTTTGAAGCAGTCTTTTGAGAAATGACAATCTGCCTAAACTTCTGTGGCTTTCTTTACTTGTATTTTGAAGAAGTGACATAAGTCTCCTAAGAAATTACTGGATTTTCAGAAAAAAGTTGCTCTGCATTTTAATCAACCATGGTTTTAAATTTCTGAATTTCTGTGATTCCATGTGTTCTCAGTGACGAAAAATGCAAGAATACTTCTTCTACAGTTGGATTTTTGTTAATTTTACAGATCCTTCAGCTGATGAATTAAGGAGGTTAATGATGTTGCATGGCGGCCAATACCATGTGTACTATTCCAGATCCAAAACAACGCACATCATTGCCACAAATCTTCCAAATGCCAAAATAAAAGAACTGAAAGGGGAAAAGGTGGTTCGACCAGAATGGATCATAGAAAGGTAAAATTAGAAGGATGGTGATCTGACTGTTTTGGTTTTGCATTTGGTGCATTTCAATGGGTGCAGGCTTCTCCCCTTTAAAAAAAGAAAATGTCTAGAAAAACTACATTCTGAAAGGTTGTATTAGGATTGATTTATGGTTTTATTTTTAATTGAGTATTGTATTTTTATTGCAATCCAATTTGTTTTTTATCAGACCACGCACTAGAAAAATTGCACGTTTTTTCAAAAAGTGCAATTTTTCTAGTGCGTGGTCTTTTTTTTTTTTTTTTTTTTTTAATCAGTCTTGCATATTTCCATACTTGGATCATGGCCTCAAAACATAGAAATGTAGATCTTGAGGGTGCTTCGAGAGGCCATAAGGTCCATTCCCCTCATACAGGGGCAGGACCAACTATACTTAGACCAGGGATTGGCAACCTTTCAGAAGTGGTGTGCCAAGTGTTCATTTATTCACCTCTAATTTAAGGTTTCATGTGCCAGTAATACATTTTAATGTTTTTATAAGGTCTCTTTCTAGAAGTCTGTAATATATAACTAAACTATTGTATGTAAAGTAAATAAGGTTTTTAAAAATTTTAAGTAGCTTCATTTAAAATTGCGAGCCCCTTGGACTGGTGGCCAGGACCTGGGCAGTGTGAGTGCCACCAGGGCCACCCAGAGGATTCAGGGGGCCTGGGGCAAAGCAATTTCAGGGGCGCCTTCCATAAAAAAAAAAAAAATTGCAGTACTAGAGAATACTATATTCTCATGGGGCCCCTGCGGGTCCTGGGGCAAATTGCCCCACTTGCCCCCTCCCCACTCTTCCCCTCCACCTGGCAGCCCTAAATGCCACTGAAAATCAGCTTGCATGCCACCTTTGACATGCATGTCATAGGTTGCCTACCCCTGACCTAGACCATCCCTGACAACTGTTTGTCTAACCTGTTCTTAAAAAACCTGCAATGAAGGAGATTCACCAATCTCCCTTTGTAACCTATTCCAGTACTTAACTGTATAGTTAGTAGGATTTTCCTAATATCGAACCTAAATCACCCTTGCTGCAGATAAAGCCAATTACTTCTTGTCCTGCCTTCGGTAGATGTGGTGAACATCTGACCATAATTATCTTTATAACAACCTTTAACATATTTAGAGACTGTAATCATATTTTTTCCTCAGTCTTCTTTTCTCAGAACTAAATTTACCCAGTATTTTAACCTTTTCTCATAGGTCATGTTTTCTAAATCTTTTTTATCATTTTAGCTGCTCTCCTCTAGGTTCTCTCGAACTTATGCACTTCTTTCTTGAAGCATGGCACCCAAAACTGGACACAGCCCTCCATTTGAGTCCTCGCCAGTGCCGAGGAGAGCAGAACAATTTTGATGGAGTGATATATTAATTCTGCTATTCTTTTTCTCTTTCTCCACATGGTATAGATATCTTGCGTTTTAATCTGTCATGTAAGACTTACTCATAAGGTGTAATTTGAATGTGTGAGCTAGTCCTTTTCTGTTTGTCTGTCGTCAGATATTGTCTAAGAGTAATCTCCTTTAGCCACCATTAAATAAATGAAAAACATCTGATTGTTCTTAATAATCTGTCAGGGTATGTAGACTTGAATAAGCAGAAATACTATTCTTCATTTTAATTGCCAGTGTAGATTGATATAAATCACCAATTTTAATTATGATTTAAATCAGTAAGCAGGAAACTTTAAGTTATCAATGTCAATCATGTTTTGTATTTGTACTTTAATTCTTAAAGGTTGATTGTCATTGGTTGATAATAATTAAAACATGTTTAGTTGCCACTAAATATAGCTGTTACACTTTTACTAAAAATACCCCTAACTAAATCTTAGGTGCTTGGGGAGGTGTGCTCCAGTGGACACTGGTGCTGGGCGGGGGGAGGCGGAGTGCTCCAGTGATTGCTGCTGCTCCTGGGGGAGGGGGCAGCCCGGGACCCTGCCACTGCTGCTTAGGGGGCTCTGGCTCAGGGCCCTGCTACCGCTGCTCCCGGACCACTGCTCTGGGGCAGTGCCTGGGACCAGTTGCCTGGGGCCGCTGCCACAGCAGCTGGTATGGCAGGCCCCAGGACTGCCCCAGCTTCTCGGTTGGCCCTGGGGTCAGCCATATGAGCCACTGCAGCTGTGGAAGTCAAGGAGGTCCCGGAAAGTCATGGAATCCATGACTTCCATGAAAGACTCGCAGCCTTACTCATAAGGAGTGAAAGTTCCCTTACCCTGGTATGCCACCCATGAGCCTTAGGTTTTTTAACCAACTGCTGCCTATCTGATTGTGTGTCAGGCTCATTTGGGCTGACAAGCCTAGTAGGCTTGTTGAACACTGAAGTGCCCATTAAAGCTTGTCAGGGTTCAGAGATGGAGGAGGTAGTCCTCGGGAGTGAAGAACCCCAACCCTGTGTCCCGTGTATCTCCTGATGTTCCTTGGGCCCCATACAAAGTAGGGAAGGGGTTCCTCACTCCCTGTTCTCCCCTGGCTTGGGAGTCAGGGAGGAACAGGCAGTGCAGTGGATGAAAGTGGAAGGGACGCCCAAATGGTCTAATTTTGCTTGACTGCCCTACGCTGCCTTCCAGCTTTGTTATTTCTGCGTACTTTCCCCCTCCCCCATCTTTGTTTCTGCCTTCCTTTAGCTGTTAGGAGGATAGCCCCAATCCCATGGAAGTTATGCCAACTGGAAGGGAACTCAGTCCTGTGTAGTTCCTGTTTTATGCAAGAAGTTCTCACTTTATGTTCTCACTTCTTGGGAGGACTACAGATTCAGGACTCCACCTCAACAGGATGATGGGAGGCAACTGGTTAACAGGAGATTTCTGGCTAGTAGACCAACAGGCCTATTCCTTCCCTTCCCTCTCCTCCCCTATTTTTGGTGTCCACATTTTTAAAAGTATGTTGAATAACTGAAGAAGATGCAGACAAGAGCCACAAAAATTATTCAAGGGCTGGAGAAGGAGCTCAATCTGTTTATCTTGTCAAAAAGATTGAGAGATGTCTTGATTAATGTATAGACACCTTCATGGGAGAGAAAATACTGGGTACAGGAGTGCTCTTTAATCTGAGAGCAGAGAAAGTCATAACAAGTACTGTTGGCTAGAAGGTGAAGACAGATTCATTCAGATTAGAAATAAGTCATTAATTTGAAACAGTGAGGGTGATTACCCAGTGGAATAAACTACCATTTCCACCTCTTGCTATTTTCAAGACAGAATGCCTTTCTGGAAAATATGCTTTAGTCAAACAAGTAACCGCTCAGTACAGGGGTAATTGGATGAAATTTAATGGCCTTTGATATATAGGTCAGGCAGGGTAATCTAATAGTCGCTTCTGGGCTTCAAATCTAGTGTTCTCTGACAGTTTGGATCAAAGCCTCCAAGTTCTGATGTAAGCAGAATTAACCCTAAACCTAATTCAATCTGATCATTCTAAGAGAAATAGTGAAGATACCTAAGAAGAGAGATTCTAACCACATCTTTTTAAAGACTGGAAATTTGCCAACATGATACATCTCTTTATAAAAAAAAAAAAAAATGTTGCCAAGAGATTCCAGAAATTAGTCTGGTGAGACTCCCCTAGTTTCCAGGGGAAACCTCTGCTCCTCTTTTGTAATTAAGCATAAAGTAAAATACTAGAATAAATATAAACTGATACACTCAAACCAATTCAAGTTCTTTAAGGGATATCATATCTCTCCAACATATTTGTTCTTTGAAAAATGTAATAACATGGAAAATACTGACTGGAGGGATATAATACAATTGGCTTTTCAACCGCTTTTAATAAGACTTTTCTCATAAAAAACAATTAGAAAATGATGGAAAAAGGAAATATTATGACAAGATTAAAAATTGATTAAGTTGTGTGTTTGTTTAAAAAAAAGTCAACGTGAACAGTTCTTTATAGTAAAGGTCAGTTAATAGTAGGTTGAAATTAAGTGTTGGAACTGTTAATATATTAAGGCTTGATCCTTTGAGGCACTAGTGACTCCAATGTGAATTGAGAATGCAGCAGCTTGAAAGATCAGAATCTTAATTGGCAGAGAAAGTAAGTGGAAAACTGAAGTTTGATAACTTAATTGTTTAGATTAGTAAAATCTTCAGGGGGTTATGAGTCATTCTGGGCAGATTTTAACACACAGGAATTGAGGAACATCATTGTGGATGAAATATATCAAGTATAAATGTAAAGCAATACATGAGCTGAAATTATCAAAACATCTCAGCAATTGAAGGAAATAGGATGTTTCAGCACATTGAAATGAATGTATTATAATACAAATTTTGTTTTACAAAATAATGGTAGATCTGAAAAACTAGAAGATCTCTCAAAGAAAAGATATATAGCAGAGGTTAGAAAGGTGCTGAATATGGTGATACAAAAATTGTTAGTGGTTTTAAATATGAAAATAGATCGTAAAAGTTAAGAGAGGAATTGCAGTTTTACTAAGAACACAGTGGAAATTGACAACGTCCTATGTGTTTTTTTAAAATCTCATTCAATAATACAAGAAGGAGGAAAAACTAGAAATAAAAGGGAAGTCTGTTTAGCATAGCCTCACAAAATTCTGCTCCTCTCTTCCCCAGAGCTAGCTAGGGTTGTGTGTCTCCTCCCCAGATGAATGAATAAAAGGACATTTTTCCCCCCAGTAGTAAAGGGTGGGATAATAGATATTGTCCCTAGGCCAATACATTTTCATGGCAATTTTGTAAGTTTGATTTGGAAATAATAAAAGGAAATACTGTTTTATGAAGCAGATAATCAGCCTATGGAATTAATTACTCCAGGAGGTCATTGGCATGTCTAGATTGCACTTTAAAACTTGTGACAGAGAGTTTCAGGTCCTGGGTCTATAGATTTGGGCTTGTATTAGGGCTTTAAAAACAGCTGTGTAGACCTTTGGGCTTTAGCCCAACCCGAAACATCTATGCAGCTGTTTTTACCACAGTAGTATGAGATCAGGTCTGTAGACAAGGGCTCTGAGACTTACACCAGTCTAGACATACCCACTGGGGCCTTGTCTACACTGGGATTTTAGCTGTTGTTGCAGTGTAATACAGCTTGAAATTGGAGTGAGCTATCGCAGTGCAGATAGTGTCTGTGGTAGGTGTGTGACCGATGTAGCTATACCAATGGCTAAAATCTCAGCCTAGAAAATACCAGTATAAAGTACCGTGTGTGTACTCAAAGTTGTCAGGATAATTTTGTGACTGTTACTTTGAGTTATTCAAGTTCATGTGATATGAAAAAAAATTTCATACTTCAGGAGTATAAATGCTTGATTGCTACACCAACATTTTTTATACCTGAAAGGTTTGAAATGTCATTTAATTCAGAGTATTCATAAAGGAATGTCATTTAAATTGTATAAATGAATCAAAATGTACTTAATTCATCTGTTTTGGGGACTTTCTCTGTTGTAGCTGTTTTGATTACACCTTTCCCTAGAAACCTTCCCAGTTCTCTCTAAAAATGCTAACTAGTTTGTTTCTCTAATTGGGTAACATGATCTCCCTCTACATTCTTCCCTAATTGTAACATGACAGCCAATAGAGGCTTTTTCCCCTGCTAAGTCCCTTAATGAAGTACAGGTCTAAGCTAGTTAGGAAATAGATCATGGAGAAAAAGTATTGAGGTGTTAATAAATGGTTTTAATAAATCATCTCTCTCTGTTTAATCTCTCGTAAAAGCTTTGAATCTAGTCTGATTGTTTGATTCTCATATGTATCTCATCCTTCCTGGGGTAAAAAGGACTTCCACACCAGCAACACCTCTGTTCGAGAGTGCAGTATGGAGATCTGCCTGTGGTCAGGAGAAGGGGTAATGGCTAGGAAGGGAGCACATCATCTCCACCACCACCACAAACAGTGATCAGGAAGGAAAGATAAAATCTCATTCTGGGTGCGTTTTTGTTGTTGTCAGGATCCCACTTTAAAGGAGAAGGGCTCCTGAGGAAGCTGCCAGCTTCTCCAAGGCCTAATAGTAAAGGTCTGGTGGGTAGAGACAGGATGTACTAGAAGCATGGAACTGGAATGATCAATGACAAATTTTCATGAGAAGAACCTCTGGAGACTTTCTCTTCACTGCCAGTATATTCCCTTACAGGAGGGGACATTTGAGCATGTAGAATTCCAGAAACTGAGGGAACTTTTTAAAGGTGAATCAGATCCTAGTGAAATTCCCATCTCTGATTTGTTTTTGTTTTTTTCCCCGTGGAGTGCATCTGTCTATTACCGTGTACAGAGTTAAATGGATTTCCCAGCGCAGCATTGATCTGAGACAATTAGTTGATAACATTTCTATTATATTGTGAATATGAAGTACTTGAAATCCAGAATTTGGAACTGAAATATTGATGTCCATCAGGCCAATAAACTAAAATTTATGTACTGACCCCTTTTAAAGCTCCTTGCTTTTTGTGATCAAATCTGCTGAATGAATATTTGTTCAATTTTTTTGGCTATACTTGTATAGCAGTTATTGTGGTAAGTGTGCTTAATTTAGGTCTCTTGTACAGTAACTCCTCGCTTAACGTTGTAGTTATGTTCTTGAAAAATGCGACTTTAAGTGAAATGATGTTAAACAAATCCAAATTCCTGATAAGAATTAATGTAAATGGGGGGGTTAGGTTCCAGAGAATTTTTTTTCACCGTATAAGTTTTAAACAATTTAATGCTGTACACAGCAATGATGATTGCGAAGCTTGGTTGAGGTGGTGAAGTCAGAGGGTGGGATATTTCCCATGGAATGCCTTACTGCTAAATGATGAACTAGAACTCAGCTGAGCCTTCAAGGGTTAACACGTTGTTAACGTAGCTTCACCCTCTACAAGGCAGCACGAATGGAGGGAGGGGAGACAGCATGGCAGACAGAGACACATACCGTGTGTGTGTGTGTGTGAGAGAGAGAGAGGTGCATTGTCCCCTTAAGTACGCTGAACCACTCTTAAGTAGATTGCCTTTTTAAGTAGACCAGGAAGTTGAGACAGTCGCTGCTGCCAGCATGCTCCCTTCCTCTGTCCTGAGCCCTGTCGTGCGCGCCCCCCCCCCACTCTATGGAAATGGGATAAGCAGGGGGCTGGAACGGTGGGGAGGGGGACACCCTGATATTAGCCCCCTTCCCACTCCCACCCCTTGCACAGTAAGCAGGAGGCTCCCAGGAGCAGCTCCAAGGCAGAGGGCAAGAGCAGCACATGGCAGTGCAGGGAGGGACAGCTGAACTGCCAGCAATTGATAGCCTGCTGGGTGGCTGCCGCACAGGGAACTTAGGGGATCGGGGAGCTGACGGGGGCCGCTGATCCACCCTGGTTCCAAGCCCCTACCAGCTAGCTACAACAGGCTGCTCTTCCTGTAAGCACTGGACAGATCAGGCAGCTGCCAAACAACCATTACAAGGGAGCATTGCGCAACTTTAAATGAGCATGTTCTCTAAGTGATCAGCAGCAAAACAACGTTAACCAGGATGACTTTAAGTGAGGAGTAACTGTACTTCAAATAAAAAAATAAATGTGATGTTCACATCTTATATGCTTACTTTCTAGACTTCTTGAACAATGGTTAAAATTCTTGTTAGCAGTTCAGTGTGTGTAAAGTATTTATCAATTTTATTGTCATCCTACTTACTCTATCCTCATTTCATACCTTGCACTTCTTACATTTTTTAAAAATTCAAAACAATTTTTCCCCAGTTAGGTGCAATACATCAACTCTTTAGAGGTTCAGATAACAACTGAAATATATGGACACTTAACGGACTGCAGAGAAAAGCACGTATAGCTAGACAGCAAATTGTAATGATCAAAGTATTAGCCTGTTATAACTAAGATAATGTTAGTTTACATATTTTTCTGAAAGCCTTGAGTGATAAACGTTTGCTTCTTTTCTGTTTCAGCATAAAAGCCGGACATCTCCTCTCATACATTCCATATCAGCTTTACACGAAGCAGTCAAGTGTTCAGAAAGGTCTCAACTTTAATACCATATGCAAACCTGAAGATCTTATGCCAGGTCCTAGCAATATAGCTAAAGAGCTCAACAACAGAGTGTAAGTGTTTCCAGTTTGTTAATACTGACAAAGCTGTTGATCGGTCAGCTATAATCAGTTTAGAATGATAATACTTGTATAACATTTTATCACTTAAAAGCAGCAAAGAATCCTGTGGCACCTTATGGACTAACAAATGTTTTGGAGCATGAGCTTCGTGGGTGAATACCCACTTCAGTCAGATGCATGTAGTGGAAATTCCAGGGAGGTTATATATGCAAGCAAGTAGAGATAATTGAGTTAGTTCATCAGGGAGGATGAGGCCCTTCTAGCAGCTGAGGGTGAAACCAAGAGGAGAAACGGTTTCTGTATTGGCAAACCATTCACAGTCTTTGTTTAATCCTGAACGATGTGTCAAATTGCAGATGAACTGAGCTCAGCAGTTTCTCTTTGAAGTCTGGCCATGAAGTTTTTTGCGCAGAGGCCCCTTAAGTCGGCTATAGGTGGCCAGGAGGTTGACGCTCTTCCACAGGTTTTGATATGCCATTCCTAAATCTGATTGTGTCCATTTATTCTTCCTGAGGACTGTCCGATTGGCCAATGTACATAGCAGAGGGCATTGCTGCATAGGATGGCGTATATTACATGGTGGACTGCAGTGGTGAATGAACCGTGATGGTGGCTATCTGGTTAGGTCTGTGATAGTGTCACTGGGTTAGATTGTGGGCAGAGTTGGCAATCGAGGTTGTGATCATGGTTAGTTCCTGAGCAGATTCTATGTCGGTGTTGCAGTTACTGGTGAGAATATGTTTCAGGACAGGTGTGTTCTGGGTGAGGACTGGCCTGCCACCCAAGCCTGTGAAAGTGGGTGGTCATTGTCCAGAGGGTTGTAAATCCCGATGATCCGTTGAGGGTTTAGCTGGGGACTGTATGTATGCCAGTGAGTGCCCTTGGTTTCTTCTTGGTTTGTCTCTGCTAAGAGGCTTCGGTACACATTGGTCTCTGTTGATCTGTTCCTTATTTCCTCGTCGGTATTGTAGTTCGTAATTAGCCAAAACATCGATGCCACACTCGCCCATTTCATCACACTATGACACCATCACGACCTACACCAGATCAGCCACACCATCCCGGTTTCATCACCTGCCACTTCCCAATGTAAAACGCCATCCGTATGCCACAACTGCCCCTCTCTATGTACATTGGGCCCAAACGGACAGTCTGCTACAAGAAAAGAAGAAATGGACACATCAAGGTAAATTAATGCAATATACAAAACCTGTAGGAGGCACTTCAACCTCCCGCCACACTATACAGACCCTAAGGGCCATCCTGCACAAAAAACTATCAGCCAGACTTCAAAAGGAAACTGCAGCTTATTCATCTGCAAAATTATCTATTTGACACCATCAGTTCAGATTAAACAAGACATGAGAATGGTTTGCCAACTACAAACCGTTCCTCTCCCTGGTTTTCACACCTCAGCTGCTCAGACAGCCCATCCTCCCTGATTAACAACCTCATTATCTCTAGCTTGCTTGCAGTATATAACATCCCTGAACCACTACATGTATCTGACAAGTAGTGTATTCACCCACGAAAGCTCATGCTCCAAAACGTCTGTTAGTCTATAAGGTGCCACAGGATTCTTTGCTGCTTTTACAGATCCAGACTAACATGGCTACCCCTCTGATATTTTATCACTTAACCTCCTTTGTAAAATACTTTGAGATAAGTGTCATTATCCACATTTTACAGATGGAAAACCAGAGGCATAGAGATATGAAATAAGTTGTCTAGGGTCCCATAACTGGGACTTGAAGAACCAAGATATCCTATTTTTGAGTCCAGTGCCTTGGCCTCTGTACCATGCTTTTCCATAATGTTTCTACTGTACAACACAATGGGTGTAGCACACAGCTGTATGGAAACAATATGTGTTGCACACATTAAGAGAATCTGACCAATGATATTGAAATTAGGTCTTTGGTTTAAAAAGAATAATACATTGAGATAATTATTCCTTTTGGTAAAGGTTTTGGAGCAAGTATAAATGAATATAGCTGAAAAAAATAAGTTTAAAATGTTGCACTGCATTTTTACGTCTGAGAATTTAGCAAAACTCAAAGGGAGAACATTTGTATGGATAAGGAAAACGAACTATATTATAAAGGATTTTAAAACTATAAAGAACAAAATTGGGGGGAGAATAAACCCTTGTAGGTACAAGTTAGTCTCTAACTGATTTGGGAGGGAGGTTAGGAAGAAATCTCTCCCTGTCGGCAGGTTATTCCATAATTGTCCATTTTTGGTGTGTCTTGCAGAATCCTCTGACACATCTGGTATTGGCTGTAGTCTGAGACAGGATATTGAATTAGATGGGCCCAGGTCAGATTCAGAATAGTAGTTTATGTTCCTATATGTCACACAAAAAGTCATTTAATACTTGTTTTAGTAAATTGTAGACCTAATCCTGTATAGCTACTCTCAAGGAGGATTCAGTTTATTATTGAAATTGGACCTATAGCTAGTGACAATGAAAGTGCTCCTACAGTGTATATATACATGAGAAACATTTCTTTTTTCCTTACATTCATCTGTAGGTGATAATATAGTAACCTAAACCCTAGTTTAATATTACACTGGTAATAATTTGGGGATGAAAAGAATATTCAGACTTTCATAAAGGTCTAACATAACCATTCTGAATTTTAAAACTTACTGTATACTATGACTTTTAAGTCAGTGCCACTGGGAAACAACAGCTTCCCAAACATATAGTTATTCCAAAATATTGTTGATTACTGCAATTATAAACTACATTAATCTTAGATGAATTGTTATCACAGTTAATTATCTTTCTGGTTTTATTTGCATGTCAAGTAGCTAATTACCAATCACTTTTTTTTGAATGTTTGTTTAAATGGCTTTCTGTGGGAATATATAGGTTTCTCTATAGACCAAGAATCCACTTAACTCTTAAAGTCTAATTTTAATCACGCTTATATTCATTTGTATTATTATAGTAGTACTCTTTGAGGTAAAAGTTTTGTCTTCACAGTATCAAGGTAAAAGTAAATATCTAATGTACCTGTGGCACAACACTTGCTATTTATTTTTATACATGCATAACATGCAAACAGTTTTGCTTAAAGAAAACAAATCTCCAAAAGCTGTTACTATTTTGAGTTTATAGATCTGGAACAAGTTTTGCTTAGGAGAAAACCAAATGGTTTTCAACAAACTATCCTAAATCTTCCTCCAAAAAGGAGAAATAAGTTTTTGATCTTTGCAATGAACATTTTCTATTATACAAAGAGTATAAAAATTGCATCTTTGGATAAAATGGAAAATATTCCCTTCCAGCAGCCTTATATTATTAGTGCTGTCCAAGGAGTGGTTATGTTTTTTAAAAAAGCAAATAAATAAAAAAAAATCCCAATTACTGTGTTGCTCATGTTCTTTCGTCAAATATGATATCTGTAAATCCAGAGAAAGTTGCCTTACTAATGAGAGAGCATGATTAATGCAGGAGTGATCTTTAACTCTTATATTAATAATATTATAGCGAATCTGCAAAAGTTTGTGTACACAAAATACTGACTTTTGTGATGAAAGATCATAGTTCAAACTTAGTAATAAAGTCATATAATCTTCTACCTCTAGTAACCTACCAGGAGTTGGCCATGTGAGCATTCAGAATCACTAAATTATATATATTATTTGCATATGTATATGTAAATACTTAAAATTACTTCTTGATTAACTGTATCTTTGCTTTCTGTAAGATTATTAAATGACATTTTCTTGTATGTTCTAGAAATTGCATAATAAAAAAGTATGAGACTGAAAATGAAATCAAAGCCAATGGAATCAGTAGCTGGAATGAGGAAGAGAAAGAAGATAGTGAAGATTTAGGCTTTATGGAGCTGGAGCAGGTCTTTCCTGGGGGGAAACAAAATGGAATTCAGCATCACAGAGACAGCACTGCCGTTTTTAATGGACATACTCTCAATTCTACCAGTGCCTTACAGTCACAGGATTGCATGGTGCCCACTGGCAACAGAGTTGCAAACAGGTTCTCTCCAAGCTCTGTGCAGGAGAAGGGGAAGACTGAAAAAGGCATCACTGACTTTAGAGACTGCACTATGCAGCAGTTGCAGGAAAGCAACAAAAACACAGATCTTTTAAAGAATCCACATAGGACTACGAGTAATTCATTCTCATCTTCATCTTTGCACAGTAATACTAAAATAAATGGTGCTCACCACTCCACTGTTCAGGGGCCTTTAAGCACAAAAAGCACTTCTTCAGTACCTACTCATAGCAAGGCCGCTCCCTCATCATTGTCCAAACCTTTAGACTGCAGTTTTATTTCTGACTTTTACTCTCGTTCAAGACTGCATCACATATCTACATGGAAGTGTGAATTGACAGAATTTGTCAATACCCTGCAGAGAAAAAACAATGGTGTCTTTCCGGGAAGGGAAAAGATAAAAAAATTGAAAGCGGGCAGGTCTGCACTTACGATAGCTGACACAGGTAGATATTTGTTTGACAGTTTTACTTAAAAAGGTTCTCTATTCCTTCATTCTTATGATAGGCAGCTGATCAAGATTAAATGTGAGCTTTCTGTATTCAAAAGTGAGATTATATGAAATAGCTACTTACGTGATTTTGATAAATGAAAGTCTTCATTTTTTAATTTTAAAAGCAAATTGGGACTTAATATGAAATTCAGTTGTAAACGCAAATCTTTTCGGTAGAATTATTAATTCTTCCAGAGATTGCCAAACTATTCTGGGTTCTTGAGGAGAAACACTTTTATCTATACAAACAAAGGATGGTATTTGTTCTTACATTTTTCTTTGAAAATCTAACTTGCTGCTACTTACAGTTCATGCTGAAGATTTCTAAGTTGATTAGCAGTTGGAAATGATCTATAGTCGAAATGAGAATTTTTTAGCAAGACTGCTACATGCTCTTGGATCTTTGTGACCCTTCTTCATCTGATCTGGTCTAGAACAAAAATTGGCTCTGTAAGTGTGTTGTAGTGCATGCAGATGCCATACTGAAGGCATCCATGTAAAGAACAAGATGACCAGAACTTAAATATTTTAAGTATAGTAGTAGCCTAAAGATTATTTTGCATTTTATATCTTAGCAGTATCTTCTTGAACATGCAGAGCTATTCTTCCTAATTAAGGATGAAAGGGAGACCATTACTTCTAGCAGAGATTTTTATTTCTTTAAGCTATCAAACTGTCATTATGAATTCCTTTGTTTTCCCTAATTGTATAATATTGAGCAATATTTTTCTTTAAAAAAATAAAGACAGATGATAGATGAGATAAAATAATTAAATGTTTGAAAGCAGGGCCTTAAAAACAGTTAATTTCCTCTCATCCTTTGCCAATTGACAAATGAAGCAATTTAGTTTTCTTGATCTGAAATACTTTTTCACGATGGATTGTTAGGTATTGTCCACACTTGGGATTTGCTCCAATTTCAGTGGTTGGTGACCAGCCACCAGTGTAACTGCACCAGTTCGAATTCTATAGTGTACATGGGGAAATTACTGTAAGTGATCATTGATCTGATGGAGCTTACCACAGCTTCAAGCAGGAGTAAGCTGCATCAGTGTAAATTGCAGCTTATAGCTGTTTTTCTTGCCTGTGCTAGGGTTTACACCTGTTTAGGTACACCTGTGAACAGAGAAGAGATTGTGCAGAGATAATGACTGCTCTGACCTTTGATCAAAAACTGAAGAAGCATTCCATTGCAGATTGAATTTTAGCATGGTGAAAATTAAGAATTATTAGTATATATAGTAAACTCCTGGAAACAGACTTGTTTTAACAAGGTGAAGAATGTTACTTGTGAGACCATAAGAGATAACATGGGATATGATGCCTCGCTTAGTAGACATTATACTGTTTTTAAACTTATAGCTACCTTTCCACTACGTTGTTATATTGCATTCTATTATTTTAGTGCACTGAATAGTATAAACTTCATTTTTTCTTTTAAGGCAGTTTAATAGTTGGATGGGGAAGGTTATAAAAAAAACTTTGCTGTATTTGGAAACATCTTATCAGTCCTTGATGACTAACATGAGTACTGCAAAAATTGTAAATTAGGTTTCAAAATGTGTTTGTATTTGTTTATACCAGGTAATGTTTCTGTCTTAAGTTCATCCAAGCATCAGCGCTGTATAATGCACATGGATATGGATTGCTTCTTTGTATCAGTGGGTATTCGAAATAGGCCTGATCTCAAAGGTCAGTTTTCATATATTTTTTCAATGTGAAAAATCACTTATACAATACTGAAAATGCAGTTGCTAACAACAAGGAAAGTTGATTTGGTGAGTGCTTTTCTTCTAAGAAGTTTGCCTGATGGTATGAGAACACTGCTCGTATTGCCAGGTCATATTGCTCAGTGCGCCACACTCAGTGGATACGTGTGGAAGAAACAGAATGGAATTCTTATTGCCTTCTTTCCAACATTTAGTACCAAGGAAAAAAAAAGAAAATATTTTCCCTACTCCGAGTAGCCAGTGGTGTGAAATGATGAAAACTGGAGATACATAGCCCTCCAAAACTAGAAACAGGGAGAAAGCTGGGCTGTATGTGAATCCTGTTGGGATGACTTATCTTTTATTATTATTATTATTTATTATTAAGCATAGGTAGGGTTACCAGATAGCAACTGTGGAAAAAAATGGGACAGGGGATGGGAGGTAATAGACTCCTATATAAGAAAAAGTCCCAAAAACGGGACATCTGGTCACCCTAAACATAGGCAACATGAATTCAAGTATTTCCTAACTTAGGGGTGCCTGATTTTGCAACCCTTAATGGATTTTTAACATTTTATCCTATGTAATTTCCTAGGGTGACTTTTTTGGGAGGGGAGAGGGCTAAACCTCAGGAACAGAAATTACATATGGAACTGTTTTGAATATCTCCTGCATGGGTCATCAGCGGGCTACGAATGCTGTGGATTTACAACTTCTGCACAGATCTCTACCTGATAAACTAAAGGAGTAACTGGTAGTAATATTATGCAGTTATCATTTCCAGTGTCTTATGCAACTGTTTGCCAGAGAGCAGAGAAATGTTGGGAATCAGAAATCCTGGGGTTAAGTCCTGGCTATTGAAGGAGAAGTGGTTGCATGGTTACAGACAGAACAGATAATCATACAGATTTGGCACAAGCATTCTGAAAGGCAGCGTGGATACCAAATATGATTTTTGTTTTTGTTTTGTTTACCCCATCTGTAAATAGTGAGAATTATGCTTGCCTGTCTTCTAAGGTAAGCGGTATGTGGCCTTTTGCTTATTAAGGGCTGTCAAGTGGAAAAGGAAAGAATAGGACTCCTTGTCTCCTTGATCCTAGCTCAGTACATTTTCCTGTAGGCCAAAAGACATTCTATTGCTGTACCTGTCCAGATCTTTTAAAACATAAGAACGGCCGTACTGGGTCAGACCAAAGGTTCATCTAGCCCAGTATCTGTCTGCCAACAGTGGCCAATGCCAGATGCCCCAGAGGGAGTGATCCTAATAGGCAATGATCAAGTGATCTCTCTCCTGCCATCCATCTCTATCCTCTGGCAAACAGAGGCTAGGGACACCATTCCCTACTCATCCTGGCTAATAGCCGTTTATGGACTTAACCACCATGAATTTATCCAGTTCTCTTTTAAACATTGTTATAGTCCTAGCCTTCACAACCTCCTCAGGTAAGGAGTTCCACAAGTTGACTATGTGCTGCGTGAAGAAGAACTTCCTTTTATTTATTTTAAACCTGCAGCCTATTAATTTCATTAGGTGACCCCTAGTTTTTGTATTATGGGAATAAGTAAATAACTTTTCCTTATCCACTTTCTCCACATCACTCATGATTTTATATACCTTTTGCTGTGGGGTCTGGGAGAATGTGCATACAAAGGGACATTGAGGCAAGGGAGCATGCTCACTGAGGCTGGGGAGCATGTTCAATGCAGATGGAATGTTCAGAGATTTTACTGGTTAGCTCTACTTTGAAAATGGCAAATTTCATAAGTTTATAAGTCTGCCAGATCTGAATGTATTTTCGTAAGGACGCAGGTGCCTCTCTGACATCAGGGCTATCCCTCTGCCAAATTTCAAATCTCTGTTCCAGGTTCTGAAGAGGGGCTAGAGCTTTTAACATTTTATATAAAAATTAAAAATAGATTTGCAAACATAAAAAAATACAATCTGTTCTTTAAACCTGTTCATGGAAGTGGTTGCACTGTTTGTGCTGAAGTGTTCCAAAAAAATTCATCCCGAAAGAGACAACAACTGTGGAAAAGTTCAGAGGTGATTAAAATGGGGAAAGTCTAGGCCAGAATGGTCAGAGGTTAGACCTGATCTAAACATACAGTTATGACTGGCTTACTAGTCTTTCACCATTTTAGTTAAACTGTTACACCTTTGTGTGTGGACTGTTTTATACTAATTTAAATTTTTAACTTTAGCTTGCTATTCTTAAGTGACAGGGGCAAGGTAAACTGATGTAAGATGGCAATGCCTAGAGGTTGTAATGGTTCAACTAAATTGGTACAATATCAGATGTCTAGTTAAACTGTGCATCATCTGTTTAGGTAAGTCCTTATACACAAACTAGCATAGCTGGATTTTTAGTGTTTGTTTCAAAAGATTTCTCTCTTTTTTTTCTCCTTTTGACACAAGATTTTAACCAGTTAACTAAACTATTGTTTCTAAAGCATGTCGCTTCCTTAACTGCTGCTTTCCTAATGCCAGAAGATTAGATAACTCTGAAAGAATGGTGTTTAAAGAAGTGAACAAAATTAAAGTAAACATTGTCAGAAACTTTGCCTTGGTGTGCTATTAGTGTAAATGTTTATTATATACTGACTTTAATTATTCTTCACAGGAAAACCAGTGGCTGTTACAAGCAACAGAGGTGCTGGAAGGGCACCACTTCGCCCTGGTGCAAACCCACAGCTGGAATGGCAGTATTACCAGAATAAGATATTGAATGGCAAAGCAGGTACAAAAATGAGTCTCATTTTAAAATCACAGTGCTGATGAAGAATCTCTCATTAAAGTAGTAGAAAATTAAGGATAAATTCTTTTCATTGAGTTGACTTTAGAGAGATTCATTTTTGACAGGATAGTGGTCTCTAACATTATAAATTGCTTCTGTAATAGTTTGGCATCATTACGTTCTGCTAATTAATTTTGTTGAGACTGGGGGTATATTTTAGGGTAGTTTATTTTTTATTTCCTTTTTCATTAGGGATGGGAATAAAGTATAGTGCTTCCATAAATGTGTGTGTCCAGTTTGAAAATAAGATAAACATGGACCATCTGTGATCACTTGCACCTGAGTAACAATATATCACAGAGGAGCCAGTACAAAATATCAAAAGTTAAGGTTGCTAAAAGGACTTATTAAAAAACAGAATAGAACTGTAGAAACAGCAGTATGTGACCAATGAGAAATTGGCTGCTTAAATATAGTTATAAGTCTTTGAGCTGTATATGCCTGAACCTGTAGACTTAATGTAGCTTCCTTTTAGAACATATCAGTTGCTGGAAAGCCCCTGAAGACTTGAATGAATTCTGTCCTCACTATAAAGATTGTTCCCTCAAAAGACAGGCATCTGTTGTTTGTTAAAAAAATTTTCATTCTCCCACGGTACTTTAGAAACTGTTTTCATTACATTTTGTGTTCCTAAGTAGCAATATACAAGTGTCAACAATAAATGACTTGTAAGACAGCATTGAAGACTAGGTTTGTTTATACAACCTGAATTATGTTTAGTGTGGGGAAAAAAGTGACACACTAAAAATAAATAGCTTGTTTTATATATATATTTTCCCAGTTATTTTATTATTTTTTCTCAGTTTAGATGTGTAAAGAGGTTTCTAACCGCTACCATTTAATTTCAGCTTGATTTCTGGAAATCAGATTGTTTTTCACTTCTTACTCCAGCAGCAGAATCAACAAATAGTGTTGGATTAGAATTTATACCACAGTTAGTAATTTTGTTGATTTGCAAGGTAGAATAGAATAGTTTGATCTTCCACAACTGTATTGTTTCTGTAGTATTAACAGTAAAAAGTTGGCCTTGTGAATAAATTAAGCAGATCTTGGAAGAAAAATGGAAAGCAGATATCTGCCATAATAGATGCCCTTTGTTGTTTTGCAATAGCATAATCACAGTTTAAAACAGGAAGAAAGTAAAAAATGTAGAACCCATTGTCGCTCCACCTTTTCTTAGTGCCTTTCAGGATGTTCAAACTTAATCTAATTGATTCATGGTGCCATGTGTAAGACTGAGTGGTTTATATTAAGGGCAGTTATTGTTTATAGAGATTTAGCCTTGTTGCGCTATAGTTTTGTCAGTGAACAGTTCGTAGCACGGTTCTAAATGTAGGCACTCTGTAACGTTTTCCAGACCAATGTGTATTGATAAGAAAGTCATTTGTTACAATTTAGAAACATCTTGGAAAGCTAGTTAGTTAGATAAAATTGAGGAAGATTAGCTAAGAACAACATATTGTGTGTGATACACAAATTCAAAGTATCTCTTCTGTGATATTCAGTGTGCAAGGTTTCACTGGGGCTCAAGTTCAGTATGTTACAAACTCATTGTTCTTTATTGCAGCAGCTTTTTCTGGAAGTGCGCACATTCAGTCCTTTTACTTCAACATCCTCCCTTATTGGCAGGCAGGCAGCTCTTTCTTTCTTAATGCACAGCCCGACTGTACAACCTGTAGTTTGCCAAAAGTTTTTGTGTGTTTTTGTTTTTCCCCCCCTCCCTGGCACTCTTTTTAAAGTATGTATCTTATTAACTACAGGTTCATTACATTTTTTAAAAGTCTCTCTTTTATTAATTTTATCTCAACATGCCAAACTTATATCAAGAGAGACTACTATGGATTTTCATAAAAATGTATCAGACTATCTTCTTGAGGAGAACAAAGTGAATTTAGTGATTGAGCATTACTTTGTAGCATTAATTGGAAAGGTGGTACTATGAATTGCATAGGCCACTCTAACTTTGCTACATCCTAGATAGTGTACATGAAGCACTTCACAGCAGGAACAAATTATGCTGTGCACTGCATGTAAATATGGTCCAGTAGGCACGTGGGATCATGTGAAACAAACTTAAATCTATTTTCTAAAGATATCAAAAACCCAAAAGGCCAAATTGTGCTCTGTTAAACATGTGCAACCTGTTGGGGATATACTTGTGTAAATGAGAAGAAAATTGGGCCCAAATATTCTTTTTATTTAAATTCATTTTTACATGGAGTCTCCAGTATGGAGCAAACTTCATTTGTTTGATGCCTCATGCTGTCCAAACTGTTCTCTGATCTTTCCTTCTCCAGAACTTGCTTATTAAAAATAAATGTTCCAAATTGAAAAAAATAAATACATAAATCTATGATTCACTAAGTTTGACCAGGTACAGATTCCTGCAGCTTCAACTATTGCTTTTGCAAATTGCTTCTTCAGTGATACTAGTTCCTGCTTTTTGGTCTTGTTTGCTGGACAAATATCTAGGAACAGTAGAATCTTGGATCATTTATGAAATACTTCTTTTTTTCTTTTTTTGGATTCATCCAAAACTATATAACTTTTAAATTTAAAATTTGTTGTCTTTCTCACCCTATATGTCCATTTTGGAGCAGCTTCTTGAGTGGTAGAAATTACACTCTCATATCTTCTTTAACATTCATGTCCGAAAACTAAGGAATTAGTGTACACACACAATTCAGAAGTTGGGGTCTCTCTTTTCCTAGCCAGGATGTCCAAGACATGGATGTTTTTTGTCTTTCTTTCCCTCCGCTCCAGTATCTCCAATTTTCATTCTAAAGAGCAGCAGTTTTAATTACATATTACTCAGATTTATTCTCAGCGATTTCTTTTTCGCAGACTTGGGGGCCTGGCCTCTGATTTCTCCATTTGTTGCTCCACATTCACCGTGCACTTGTCTAGTTTCCCAGCTTTTGATGAGAGATTCTCTACCTTGCCTTCCAGTGAGGACAATGTGTTCTGCATTGCCCGGAATTTCACATGAAGTGACTCCATCAGCTCATGGGGGGATCTGCTCTGCTACGCTGTGGAAAAGGTCGGCGAGCCCAGTGAAGATAGACAAGATGACAACAACATCTCAGGCCAGGGCACAGGAAGGCACAGACTAAATACGTTGTTCTTGTCATTCTTATCTTTTTTGGGCCACAATTTTGTTCTTCATACATTTGCAACTTCCGACATCTTAGGTAACTTAATGAGCCCATCAAACATTAGAACAAATTTTTCAGAAATAAAAAGACAAACTAGCAGAAATTCTGTAGAAAGGCAGATGCCCACATCAGTCAGATTCTGCCCCCCATTACAACACTTTCTTTGGTCCGATAACCAGCTTTATGTGGAGATAGCAACATACTTCTTTTCAAACTAAAAATGTTAATCTGTAAGCTGTTATTGCCATGCAGTATTATTGGGCAGTGTGGCACTGTGCAGCTATAACTTGTATGTTGTATTATATTACAAAGGTGTATTGTATTAAATAGACTGCACTAATGAAAACCAAATCTAAGTTGTATATTATACTTTTCCTTTAAAGCAGCAGTAGCTTTTTGTCCTTTTGAGATTTCACCATTTAGAGTTCAGTTCTTGATTTGATTTAAGAGCTTTGGGTTTTTTGCAGCTACTCGATTTTTCTGGCTGACCTACCATTAAGAGTCAGTGTGCTTATCTAGAGATACTTAGATACCATGTTGATGTGCAGAGAATAAGAATCTGAACAGATTAGAATAGAGAATGCTTTACTTTATCCCAATTTGCTGTATCTCTCTACCATTCATTTCTGCATATGTATGTAGTACTCAGTTGGCTTGAATGATTCTTTAGTCTTTTTGCCTTAGCTCATTCAAAGTAGGTTTTATAGAATTAGCTAAAGATCTGTCTCATCCTTTTCTTTAATAGTCTGAGATTGGAGTATTTATTTAGTGTTGCATCATTTTGGTCCAGTGGAAGTTTGGAATGATATTCTAAATCAGGTGCTTTTGAATCCCAGTAAGAGAATCATCAGAGGCCAGTAACTGAAACTTTGTTTATGAATTTAACAATGAAGCTGAAAGTTGTGAAGGACATATAAGTATCCAGCCAGGCTTACATATTTTGCTTATTTCCTGATCTGAAAATATTCTTGATATTTCATTTAACTTTTAAAATTCTGATTTGAGGTGTCTAAATTAAGTTACTTGATGTTTAGATTAAGTAATTACTAGAAAGTAGAGATGTCAGTACTAGGTTACAAGGAGGCTGAGCTGTAGAATTGCATTACACAATGAAATTCTGTATTCTTGTATTTTTTTTTTAAATGGGTGTAAATATGACATTCTTTGTTCAGACAAATGGTTGATAAGCTCTGAGTGTCTTGCATTTAGTTTATAGGTTGAAGCTTGAAGAAACGTCAGTAGTTTGGCAATTAAATTTTTTTTTACAACCACATTAAGGGTAGTAACGGCTCTTTCAACTCACAGTATTATCATAGTCTGAATTTTATTGGCCACTAGCCATCTACAAGTTGGTCTCGGATAATGTGGGAAAAAAAGAAAGTATAGTTATTCTTCAGTAGCATCATATTTTACTGTCCTCCACTGTCCTGTTAATATATGGGTAAGTTCTTCGTTGACCTAATCAGTTATTGGACGATGTGAACCCCAATATATTGTGAAGAAATATGAGAACAGAAACTGCTGAAAAAAATTCAGTTGTAATCCATTGATTATTTGTGAATTAAATAAGTCTTTCGAACCATTAAGACAATAATATAAGAACAAAATATAAAATATTATTTTCCAAGCAGAAAATAGAATTCCTGATAAACTGGACTCATCAATCGGGGAGAATCCGGATTCTACTGAGATGAATGGAGCTGACTTGGATATCTCTGGTTTGTCAATGGCTGAAATTGCATCTTGTAGTTATGAAGCCAGGTAGGTAGAAATTATTTGTCATGTTGATTGTAAAGTTCTGTCATACAATGCTCACAGATACCAGGTGAAATATCTATTTACATTGTTTAAATTCAGCCAAAAATAGAACACTTAGTCTTTGTTTCAGAAATTACATTTAAATAAATTATGCTAGGTACCAGCACAAGAAGGGAAAATGTGTTTGCTCTCCCTTTTTACTTTAATACCATGTTTCAAGCTGTGATCTAATCAGTTCTCACTAGCTAAGCATATTTCAGTTGGGCCAACGCCACTAAAGAAAATCCGAGGTTGCATACACAGTGATATTGTTGATTTAATAGGTGACATCCTTCTCTCTGAAACTGAACCAATGTTTTTTCATGGCATTAGGAATGTTGTATTATTGGAGGTCAGGCTCAGATGAGGCATAAAATTAAAATCCTGATCACTTATGATCACTAAATCTAATGGTACTTTTTCCACAAATTTTGTGCTGAATTTCCCAGATAGCCTAGTCAAGAGGGGAACATCCAGTGTCTACAATAACTTGTTTTAATTGTAGTCCCAAAGATGTATAATTGATTTTAGGGCTGTCAAGTGATTAAAAAAATTAATCCAGATTAATTACACTGTTAAATAGTAATAGAATACAATTTATTTAAATATTTTTGGATATTTTCTACATTTTCTAATATATTGATTTCAATTACAACACAATAGAAAGTGTACAGTGCTCACTTTATATTATTTTTATTACAAATATTTGCACTGTAAAAAACAAAAGAAATAGTATTTTTCAATTAACCTAATACAAGTACTGTAGAGCAATCTCTTTATTCTGAAAGCTGAACTCACAAATGTAGAATTATGTACAAAAAAAGCGTTCAGAAATAAAACGATGCAAAACTTTAGAGCCCACATGTCCACTCTGTCCTGCTTCTTGTTCAGCCAGTCACTCAGACAAACAAGTTGGTTTACATTTGCAGAAGATAGTGCTGCCTGCTTCTTGTTTTCAGTGTCACCTGAAAGTGAGAACATGCATTTGCATGGCATTGTTGTATCTGGCGTTGCAAGATATTTATGTGCCATATGTGCTAAAAAATCATATTTCCCTTCATGCTTCAACCACCATTCCGGAGGATGCGCATTCATGCCAATGACTGGTTCTGCTTGATAACGATCCAACGATTGGAAGGCACTTCAGATTCTTTAATCTTGGGTCAGGTGCTGTAGCTATCTTTAGAAATCTCACATTGGTACCATCTTTATATGTTGTCAAATCTGCAGTGAAAGTGTTCTTAAAACAAACAACATGCAGGGTCCTCATCTGAGACTGCTAAAACACGAAATATATGGCAGAATGCAGGTAAAACAGAGCGGGGGACATACAAGTTCTCCCCTAAGAAGTTCAGTCACAAATCTTTAAAAAAAGGCATTAAACGAGCATCATTAGCATGGAAGCATGTCCTCTGAAATGGTGACTGAAGCGTGAAGGGGCATACGAATGTTTAGCATATTTGGCATGTAAATATCTTGCAATGCTGGCTACAAAAATGTGTGTTCTCACTTTCAGGTGATGTAAATAAGAAGCAGGCAGCATTATCTCCCAGAAATATAAACAAACTTATTTGTCTTAGTGGTTGGCTGAACAAGAAGTAGGACTTACTGGACTTGTATGCTCTAAAGTTTTACATTGTTTTGTTTTTGAGTACACTTATGTAACAAAAAAAATCTACATTTGGAAGTTACATTTTCATGGTAAACAGATTGCACAACAGTACTTGTATAAGGTGAATTTTTACAGTGCAAATATTTGTAATAAAAAATATAAAAGGAGCACTGTACACTTTGTATTCTGTGTTGTAATTGAAATCAGTATATTTGAAAACGTAGAAAACATGCAAAAATATTTAATACATTTTCAGTTGGTATTTTATTGTTTAACTGTGCAATTAATCACGATTAATTTTTTTGAGTTAATTGCATGAGTTAACTGTGAGTAATCAACATCCCTAGTTGGTTTCTAGTGCAAATAACGCCCTTGCATTTATTATCACCATGGAACCATGGATAGAGTATTTTAGGGCACATGAGCTGCTTTTTTTTTTCTTTTTATGGCTTGGTTTTGCAAAGATTTAGTTTATTTTATAGTTCAATATATAACTTTACAAAATTGTGCCATTATAATAAAATAAACCACATTGATCCACCTTCCTTCTCCATACTCTAGCAGAGTTGTACTGTTCTGCATAGTGCATGTTCTGTCATAGCTTGGATCAGGAGATGGCAAGCCCTGTCTAAAATACACAATAACTTATTTTAAAATTAAATATATATGTATATTCCCAATTGCCCTGCTTTTGTTCCTTGTTTGAAACACATAGCACAAAATCTTACAATTATTGAATTTAATTACTGTCGTGCAAGTCACTTTTTGCATCAGTTAGACTATTTACATGGGTGCAGAAAACTACTGTATATCTGTTCTTTGTCTGGAGTAGTGGTATGGGAAAGTTTGAATATTATTATTAGTATGTATTTGTATTACTATGGCATCTAGGAGCCCTGGGTATGGGCTGGAAACCCATTGTGCCAGGTAGTGCTGTACAAACATTTCATCTTGTACATATCTGAAATTTTGTGACTTTTTATTTTTATTTTTTTGCAAAGGGCAGATCTATGTAACTTACTTGTTTTTACTTGTTTTTAGACAAGTTGGGGTAAAGAATGGAATGTTTTTTGGCCAAGCAAAACAGCTATGTCCAAGTCTTCAAGCAGTTCCATATGACTTCCATGCATACAAAGAAGTTACACAGACAGTGTATGAGACGCTGGCCAGGTAAAGTTGCATTATGTATTTGTATAATCTTTGGCAGCGATCAAGCATGTTTTCAGTTGCCACATTCCCAAATGCCATTATGTGATCCAGGATTTTCATCTTCACGGGTATGTTATCCCCATTCCTCTCCCTCATCACCCCCTTCCAAACCATTCCCATCTCAGATCTTTCTTTTATAGTAACTTTTTATCTTGACTGGGTGATGGAGGGTAGTCAGCTTAGAGTGAGATTTTTCTCCTCTGCTGCTCTGTATCTTGAGGTCAAATCCTGCAAAATGATCAATGTCTGACTCCTGTTAAAGTCAGTGTCAAAACTTCCAGTGACTTCAGGAGAAAACTGTGGTTTTCAGTTAGAAAGTTTGGTATGTTTTGCTGCCCTTCCAAGACATCAACATTTCTTTAGACACACATTTTCAAGAACTGAATTTTTGTGGAATAAATTTAAAGAAAATTTTACTTCTTTATTTCATTTGACTGTGTGTGTGTGGGGGGAAAGGAGTCAGTTATTTTTTAGGTGAAGAATAAAATATTTAACTTTCCTTCTCCAACTAATCTTTTAAAAGCATGATGCATACTGAAATTAGTCCTAGACAGTAGTGCTGCTGTAACTTGCTATATTAATATTTTTAAATGCTTAACTAAGTTGTGTGGGATAAGAGAATAAAAAATTAGGGAAATACCACCACAAAAGGAAGATTTTACTTGCTACATATTTGTTTTAACAGATGGTGAGCTGTTGCTGCTGTTTCACCTCCTTTACTTTGTGTTGTTAGCTATACTCATAACATCGAAGCAGTCAGTTGTGATGAAGCGCTAGTAGATATCACTGAAATCCTTGCAGAGACCAGACTGACTCCTGATGAATTTGCAAGTGCTATCCGCACCGAAATCAAAGACCAGACTAAATGTGCTGCCTCTGTTGGGATGGGTTAGTACTTTATTTCATATTTACTTACAAGTGTCACTTGCCGCCCTTGGGTATATCAAAATTACATAAGGGACTTCTAAAACAGTCAGTTTTCATGAAATGCACAAAACATTGCCATTAAAATAAATGTATTAAAAAAAAAATTCCTTGATGGAAAATGTTAAGCAACCTAACTTTAGGGATTGCTACCAGCTCCCTTTTTAGTACTGACAGTGTGGTATAATTTCACTTCTGGGACACTTTGTGTTCATTTTAAAATAAATATTAAGATTGACAGATGAAAGCAGGATAAAATGTATTCAGTCACCATCCTGTATAAAAAGGGAAAGTAATAAAGGGCTGTAGGGTGGCATGACTTGGTATAGGTCATGAAACATGTTCACTAAAAGTAGAGGTAGTCAGTTTTGTAGGAGGTACAGTATATGAATTCACATCTTTTGAAAATTTTCCATGCTTGCTTTTTCTTTTTCCTTGTCTCCCTCTCTCTCCCCCTTTATCTCTGTTCATAATCATATTATCAAAATGAGAATCTGGGAATAAATATTTTGAGACAAGTAAAATTCACTTCTGATTTAAGTTGAAATCCATTATTGTAGCTCTTTGGAGGTAAACTTCTCCCATTATCTCTTACTCATTGTTATTAACTTTAAGTAAAATTCTCCAGATTCCTGTTTGTCATGCCTTGCCTTGAGACATATTTGGAACCGTTTATAGCTTTATTTAATGTGCTTATTCTTTGTTTTAAAATAATACAATTTTTGAGCATACCTTTATACTTCGATTTCAGTTTTATATTCTTGGTTGAAAGAACAAAATTCCTCCAGTCAAATATTTGTTCCAGTAATAAATATATATCAAATTCTTTTTTAAAAAGAGACTAGTCTGCAATTACTGTGTATCAAGTGGTTTTCAAAAACTTCATATGATGGGAAACAGTACAAAGACTTCAAAATTAGACCAGGATAAAATGATTGGAACAAAGAACATGTGGCCAAATGGCTAAGACACAAGCCTGTGATTTGAAAGAGACCAGGGTTCAGTCCTTTACTCTGCCACATACTTTGCGACCTTGAGCAAGTAATTTAGGCATAGTCTCCTTGGGAAGATTGCAGCAATATAATCGAAGATGTGAATTTAAACTGATTATATAGCTCAAGCTGTGCAAACTCCTATGTTGGACACTCTTATTTCTGATATAGATGTGTTTGAATGCTCTTATCTCTGATATAACTGTGTCATCGTCTTTTTTTTGTTGTTGTTGTTGTTGGGAACAGATTTAAGTTAGACTGAAATAAGAGCATCCATGCAGACAGAGCTTTCACTGACTTAACTAAGCCATTTTATCTAAGCCAATTAAATTTAAACCTGTGAATGTATGTAGACTAGGCCTTAGTTTTTCTGTGCCTCAGTTCCCCATCTTGTAAAATGAATATAGTAGTATTTCCCACTTCACATAATGCTGTGAGGATACATACAGTAAAGATTGTGAGTCACATAGATACTACAGTAATGGGAGCCATATACCTAAGAGAGGTAGAATGGTGGAAATCTGAAGTGACGTATTACAGGCAGAGGATGGGACACCAAAGGAAAAAGGAAAATTGGACATGGAATTCTTTATTGATAGTCATAAATATAATTCCTAGCATGATGCCCATGATCTCTGCATTACCATCATTATTTACCAAAAAGATGTTAAATAATGTAACCCTTGGGGGACAGGAGAGACCGAGAACAACATATTGTAAATGGTGGCATTTACCCAACCTTTTGTAGTTTGCCCTATGCTACAGCAGGTTCTTTTTGGTAGCAATGATATCACAGAATGAGACATGCTAATGCACGGTATTGGAGTGGTAGCTGGTTGGACATGAAGAAACCTGTAAGCAGAAAAAAATTTGGAAAGTGTGCCAAATGTCCCCCTAATTCTGATTTTATTGGGCATTCTAATGGTAAAACTAATGAAATTTTATTCTTTTTTAGCAAGTAATGGGGCTGACAAATACCCATTTCTATCATATAATTCACTTTTTAGTATGACAGACAGTTTATTATATACTTAAGTTGAGTGCAACATCTTTTTTTAGTGAAAGCAGCAGAGAATCCTGTGGCACCTTATAGACTAACAGAGGTTTTGGAGCGTGAGCTTTCGTGGGTGAATACGGTATTCACCCACGAAAGCTCACGCTCCAAAACCTCTGTTAGTCTATAAGGTGCCACAGGATTCTCTGCTGCTTTCACAGATCCAGACTAACACGGCTACCCCTCTGATATCTTTTTTTAGAATGATCTACAGCAGTGATCGTCAGGGCTCAGGGGCCAAATTAGTGAACACCATTATCCAAAAGAGCCACAATAGTGAGAATTCATTGTTTCATATACTATATAATTCTCACAGCAAAATAACTGACCACATTTTTTTTTATCACCTACCATTGGTTAATTACATATTAAAAGCATCCTGATTGGTTGATAAATAATTAAATCACTGTTTTAATAAAGTGTGCTGCAAAGAACCGCAGGAGACGCATTAAAGAGTCACTTGTGTCTCATGAGCCTCAGTCTGTGTATCACTGATCCTACAGTACAAAGATGCTGTAATTTTACTTTTTAACAATTTTGATAGCTCCCTTGTCTATTTCTACATGTATAGAACATTCACTGGAGACTTACAGTATTTTGTAGTGGGTGTTTTTTATTATAATTTAGCAAGTACAAGTTAGTGTTGCAAAAATATCCTTTTTCCCTCAGATCCTACCAGTTGCCAAAATGGAAGCATGGACAGCAGGAACAAGTAAATACTAAACAAAAAATCCAAAGCAGTATTTGGAGAGAGATTAAAATGTGGCTATACTTCTCTGCACCTTTCTCCTCATCCTCTGACTAGTAAAATGCTATTTGTGATGGCAGAAATCAGCATAGGCATCCTTTAATTATTTTTTCACTTTTTCAGGCTCCAATATTCTGCTGGCCAGAATGGCAACTCGCAAAGCAAAACCAGATGGACAGTATCACTTAAAACCTGAGGAAGTGGATGATTTTATTAGAGGTCAGCTAGTTAGCAATCTTCCAGGTACATTTTTAATTGAATTATTGATGTCCTCCTTTTACAGGGATGTTTCAGGCTGATGTTAGAATTTGCTATATGCTGCAAAATGGTGTCCTGTCAATCAAGGGTCAAATTATTTTTTCCAAATTTCACGTAAAAGAGGTTGGCCATTATTTAAGGTTATCTAATCTGCAAAATGAAGATATTTCATGTTTAGGATTATCTGCTGAATACTGGAGTGCTCCTTCTCATTTCTCTTGTCATTTTACATTTTTTCTTTGTATTTTCTTTAAGAATAAATTCCTTCTTAAAGACCTTACAGAGCCATACAGTATGGTGAGATGGCAAGGGATGGGGTCAGTTTAGTATTTCAGGCAGCCTGAATATTCTTGCACTGCTAATTTGTGGGTTTGACATCTCCAGCAGAATTCATGCTGAGTACATGACTACATGGGTGGTTCCTGTTAGGAATATAACGAAAAAGTCTTAACATAGTGTGCTTGCCCAACTGGTTAGTTGGCTCTGTTATGAATGGTTGAAAATCGTATTCCAGGTGGTGTCAGGATCAAGGGAATATTTTTTTAAAAGGGGGTATGCGGGGGCAGAATTTTGAAGTTTGGAAAAGTACCAGAAAAAGGGAGTTAATAAGGATGAAGAGACATGAATGAAAAATGGGAGAGGAAAAGGAATAAAAAGATGGATGGTTTTCTTAAAACTTGTTGGTATTAGGAAATTCTCGGTAAGAGAAGGGTTAGAAAAGAACAAGGAAGGTGGAGAAGTAAAAAGTCAGTGAGTGGAATGTAGAAGAGGAGATACTGGAAAATTGGGCATCCTTGAGTTGAAAGAAGGAAGTATTCCTTGAAATTAGCCAATGCAAAATGGAATAGTGTGTGGAGAATACAGTGGAAAAGGAAACTACAATAGGACTAAAACACCTTAACACTTCTGTGTACACTGTCTAGCCATAATGGACATAGAAGTAGGACTGACAACATTGTTTTTCCTTGAATTATTGTATATAAATGTCTCTAATTGTTTAATGTAGCACTACACTTGAGGTACAGGAATCTGTGTGGATTGTGTCATGGAAGAATAGTAGAAATTTGCTCAATTGTGGCAACTGTATTTATGCAATCGTAAGCCAAAGTGCTTCCTTGTATGTAACAGGGTAGCACGTTACCTTTATAGTGTATGCACCTGACACAGTTTGAAAGGTAAGACCCTGAAATTAATAAAGGATACCTGAAATACAGAGTGTAAATGGGTACTTAATCTTGCTCAAACTGTATGCATAGCTGTTTTAGGAATGTGTTCCAATGCTAATGTAGATTTCATATAAGGAAACAAAACAGAAAGATATTGTAATAGACGTATAAAATATTTGAAAATAGCATCATTATACATGTGTTCCTCACAGGGTCGCCCAGAGGATTCAGGGGGCCTGGGGTCTTTGGCGGTGGGGGGTCCTCGCTTCGGCAGTTATTTGGCAGTGGAGGGTCCTTCCACTTCGGGACCTGCCGCAGAAGTGCCCCAAAGACCCGTGGCGGGGGGCCCCTGCTGCCGAAGCGGGACCCGACACTTTGGTGGCAGGTCCTGCTTCAGTGGTAATTCAGTGGCGGGGGGTCTTTCCGCCCCCCAAGACCCAGAGCGGAAGAATCTCTGGGGGCCCAGGCCCCGCGACAGTTTTCCAGGGCCCCCGGAGCAAGTGAAGGACCCCGCTCCAGAGGCCCCGAAAAGCTCTTGTGGGGGCCCCTGCGGGGCCTGGGACAAAGTGCCCCACTTTCCCCTCCCCTGCGCCCTGGGCCCTCAATATACAGTGCTAAAACTAGATTAATACTTAATTTGTCAATTTCACTTCTGACTATGGCTCACTATAGATTGCCTATAGGCGATTAGGTTTTAGAAGCTTGATTTTTTTATTATTATTATTTTTTTTTCTTGATACATAACTTTTTTCAGTTTGGCCTCTTCATCTAACCTGTACTATCTATCCATTTTTGTCTAATTACATTTAATTTTCTATCATATAATGTAGTATGCTTAATTTAAAAGTCCTTTAAAATTTTCTGATGTCACTTGCATTTAGTGTTTTCCGTAGTGTTTTCAGTGTAAGTACCTCATTTAAATTGTAAAATGGAGATCCTAAAAGATGGAATCTGATTATGAGAATATTCTAACTTTAGCCATTTATAGTAGTGTAAATGTATAAATTCTGATTACTTTGTAAATTATTACTTTTTTATAAATCAGTAATCTCACTAAAAATTAACACACTAGGATACTTACAGTTTTCAGATGGTTCGTAACTCACCTCATTCATAATTTGAGCCATTTTTCCTCTCTGAAATAACATGTTTCCAACCAAGTAGCAATTAAAAATAGCTAGAATTTTTACTGGTTTCCTTTTAGGTGCAAACACTTGTGTACAGTTGCAAATATATCTGACTTGTTTTGTTTTTGAACTATTTTGAATTGATAAAGTGTATTAGTCTACAGTCTTAATACTGACCTTGTGCTCAGTTGTTGTACAAAGTATAGAAGACGCAGTCATTATCCAAGGGGCTACAAGTTAAAAGCAATGTCCTGCAAGCACAGGTTAGCAAGTCTTGACACTGGAAAAAGCATAGACAGCAGTAACTGCAAAATTAGGCCCTTAACTAAAATTCAGTCAGACTAAACAAATACTGTACATGATACAAAATTTGCTGGTCAATTGTAATGCATCCAGTGTTCTTTTTCCACCAATCGCACCTTAAAATTTGAACTGGATACCAGGCATTTCAAGATCAAAAGAGAATGGTGGTGCTTTAAAAAAATGAACTTTGTCTGGATTGTATAGACTTAACAGATCAAAATTATTCTCTTGTTAGGAGTTGGTAGGTCAATGGAATCCAAGTTGGCATCTTTGGGAATTAAAACCTGTGGAGACCTACAATATCTTACTATGTCAAAACTCCAGAAGGAATTTGGTCCAAAAACAGGACAGATGCTCTACAGATTCTGTCGTGGTTTGGATGACAGACCTGTTCGAACAGAAAAGGAAAGAAAATCTGTTTCAGCTGAGATCAACTATGGTATAAGGTTTACTCAGGTAAACTAAAACTCTTACGTTTTGGAGGATTAAATATTATATTTGAAAGACTTCCTCCCACAGCAGAAGACCCTCCTTGTTTCCCATGGATATTCCGAATGCCCTCATTTAATCTTTGTTGTTGTTTGTTGTTTTTTAAAGACATCACTGTATTACAGCCACAATCATGGCAGTCATATTGACAATCCATCATTCTCATCCTAACATTCTGTTCCTGGGAATGATTTACCGGACTAAATTCCAATTCTGTTTACCCATGTGGCAATGCATAATACCATATCTAGACTATCCTAGTGCAGATTTTTAACCAATTTATATCTTTTAAAATACTGCATTTTTAAAATCTTTTATTAACTATAACAATATTAAAATAATTATTACCTTCAGAAAGGAAGTTAGTGTAATGGTAAGATTGAGAAATTAAATATATATGAAAATTATAAAAATGAAGGACAACATTTTCATACCTGGATGCCTAAAGTTAGACTCAGTATCCATATTCAGGTTCTTAAACCAAATGCCAGATTGGAGAGGGAGGGAGCCTCTGCCTTTCTCATTGATGTTAGAATCAAAACAACAATCTAGGGGTTTGTCTACACAAACACTTAATCTACTCCTATTTTAAAGCATTGGTTCTCAACCAGGGATACACATACCCCTCGGTGTATGCAGAGGACTTCTAGGGGGTACATCGAGATATTTGCCTAGTTTTACAACAGTCTACATAAAAAGCACTAGTGATGTCAGTAAAAACTAAAATTTCATACAGACAATGACTTGTTTATACTGCTCTACATACAGAACACTGAAATGTAAGTACAATATTTATATTCCAATTGATTTATTTTATAATTATATGGTAAAAATGAGAAAGTAAGCAATTTTTCAGTATAGTATGCTGTACACTTCTTTTTTTTTTTTTTTTTTTTTTTGATGTTTGTCTGATTTTGTAAGCAAGTAGTTTTTAAGTAATGTGAAGCTTCCGGCTATGCAAGACAAATCAGACTCTTGCAAGGGGTACAGTAGTCTGGAAAGGTTGAGAGCCACTGCATTAAAGCACACTAGGGAACTTTAGTGCATGACAGAGCCTACATAGGCACTTACTGCATGGCAGACTTGTGCGTGACAGACTTGCACCTAAATGTTTGTTTAGGCAATCCCTCGGAACCTAACATCAGCACCTAGAGTTTGAAACTTTGAACCCATGTTTCTACCAAAATTCTAATTTGATCACATTGCATATCATTCATAATTTATGGTACAAATTAAATTTAATATTAAGTAAGCCTTAATGTATTACTTTTCACTTGGAAATCAGGAAAAGAAATGGGTAGGGGCCTCATGGCCAAGGTCTGAGAGTGCAGTAGAAAACTTTTCCTTTTGTAATTTCCTGACTCTTGGGTGCTTTATTTCTCAAACTTCCTTGCATCAGTGTTGGGAGTTTTTCATTTAATTTCATAATATTAAATGAAATGCTAGTAAATACCGCATAGGGTAATTTGATCTAAACTGTGAAGTGGGGGATCCTTAAGTAAAGCCACTGAATTTAGGTGCAGCTTGCCAAGGAGTATAGACAACTTTGGCGGTGATCCTCAGCAAAAGTACTGCAGCTGCTTTAGACTTAAGAAGTTCACCTGGAAGTTTAGAGCCGCAATCATAAAAGATAGAAGTGAATGCTGAAATTGTGCAGAAATTGACCGCTTAGGCTCCCATGCATGTCAAGGAAAATCTTATCTACTGAATTTCTTCAAGTAGTGTCCCTGTTGGTGCTCCACTACAGGTTTTTCTGTGCTGCTGTGCCTCTAATTGGAAATTTTAGGTAGCAATGTCCATTCAGCCTGCCCGTGCACTCTCCCTCCCTGGTGGTCTGCCTCAAGGCTGTCTAGCACTGAAGGAGCCAGCAGTTGTCCCTTCCTTATCTGTGTCCTTAGTATAAGTAGTAGTTGTTTTTGTTTCTTTTGTTCTCCTTAGTAGTTAATGTTTCCATTTTATCCCCTTGGGATAAGAAAAGAACTTTAGCTTATGTTTCCCACCCCAGGGGTCTTTAGAAGACTCTCTAAGTTCTTTCACTTAAAAAAAAAAAAAAAAAAAGGTGGGGGAGGGGGGAATAAAAGAAGAGAGGAAAGAAGAACTTTCTTTGGCATTCTTCATTGCCAGAAGGTGATACCTTCCTCCCATGGGGAATGCCCAGCTTCTAGAGCAGGGGTTGGCAACCTCTGGCCCGTGGCTCGCCAGGGTAAGCACCCTGGCGGGCCAGGCCAGTTTGTTTATCTGCCACGTTGGCAGGTTCAGCAGGCCGCGGCTCCCACTGAAGCCTGGGACAGCGAACCGCGGCCAGTGGGAGCCGCGATCCACTGAACCTGCCTATGCAGCAGATAAGCAAACTGGCCCAGCCTGCCAGGGCGCTTACCCTGGCAAGCCGTGTGCCAGAGGTTGCCGACCCTTGTTCTAGAGTTGCCTCTGGATGTCTGGGAGAGTCACATATCGCTCAGAAGTGCTCCCTCTGACCCTAGTTAAAGCCAAGGTCATGCAAGAAAAGGGAGCTGAAATTAAAACTCCTCCTTATGAGAAGACACTTCAGCCTCCAGGTATTGACTCTGGATCATCCCTGGAGCCTTCAACTTCAAAGGGGTTAGAGTCACAGAAAGACCAGCAGATTCCTCCCATAAAGTCTAAAGAGAAAGGGCTCAAAGCCCCCAAACTGAGTCATTGGCCGGTCAGAGGGGTTCCCCAGTGTGGCCACCTTGGTACTGGCTGCTCCGAACCACAGTACCCAGAAACGTCAGGGTGCTTCTGCTATGAGCTCTGCTGTACCACCTACACGTACCTGGAGCTCAAGCTCTGAGGTTGTGGTACTGCCCTCTAAGGACAAAGACAAACACTCTTCCGCCTCTAAAGGAGCAGCACTGAAAAAACCTTTGGTTGGGTGAGACAAAGCTCCCACCTAGGGAACACTCTGTACCTTCACAACCATTGGTACGGACAACATACCACGGACACTCCTCCACAGTACCAAGTGAGCCGATGGTACCGTAAGAGTTCCAGTACCCTAGAGACCTGACAGTTGGGGAAGAACCACAATCCCCATTATTTAGTGCCAGGGTCCTGCTATCGAGCACATCCTGGCACCCAGAATTGCACTCAGCACAAGGCTGTGTACCACCAATACCCCAGCCAGTGCCCCCCTTACTCAGTAACGTCTGACAATGACCAGGGGGATGTCATTTCCCTCACCTCTCATCATGGCCCATCATCACAATACAAGGGTCTTCCTCAAGTCCATCGAACTAAACATGATCATGGTATGGCCGCCTGGGGCACTCTCACCACTCATCTTCCCCTCTCCATGGCTGTATTGGGTTCCTTGGGCAACGTACAAATCCCAGACTTCACAGGCATTTAATGTCTCTCAGAAAGAGTCTGCCTGATGGTCTCCTACAGTGTCACTGTCCAGAGCCCCTGAACCAGAGGAGGAGGAAACTTGAGGAAAAGGAGGAAAGTCTTGAAGGAGAAGCTACCTCTCCAGCAAACCTCTCCTTATCTTTGCCAGATGAGGCTGTAATGCTCCTCCCCCCATCACTAGCTGATGATTTCAACAACTTGCAAGGCCTTACTAAGGTGGCAGACCAGCTGCAGATTTCCCTACAGGAGGTAGCAGATGCACATCACACACTGGTGGATATTCTGCACACCTCCTACTCATCCAGAATTGCCCTCCCAATTAATGAGTCAATTCTAGATCCTGCCAAAGTCATCTGGCAGACACCAACTAGCAAGAGAACTGACAAAAATTTCTGCATCCCTCCCAAAGAGGCCAACTTCCTGCTTCAGCATCCACAACCCAACTCCATCATAGTTGATGCGGTTAATGCATGAGGCAAGCAGTATCACACCAAGTCGACCCATACGACTGTGATTGGAAAAGGCTACATCTCTATGAGAGGAAGGCATATTTGTCAGCGACACTGCAGTTTAGAGTCGCAAACTAACAAGCATCCATGGCCAAATAGAATTGTATTAATGATGAGAAACTCGATGCATTTCTGGAACATTTACCGGAGAGACAAAAGGAACAGTTTCAGGTGATTGTTAGAGAGGGTCAGTTAGTAGCCAGAACAGTGTTACAGCCTGCACTGGATGCAGCCGATACCATGGCCAGCTCTGTCTCTGTGACAGTGGTAATGAGACATTCTTGTTGGCTCCAACTTTCTGGGTCTCCCAAAGAGCTGCAGACTACAGTGGAAGATCTCCCATTTGAAGGGCCCAAGCTCTTCGCGGAGAAGACAGACTCTTCTCTTCACACCTTGAAAGATTCCTGGGCCACATTACATTCCCTGGGAATCCACTCTGCGGGACAGAGAACTTGGGCCTCTGTCTACGCTTTCACAGATCATTGTGCGATGGCTGGAGATTCATCCTCCACTGCCCTCCACAGTACTCTCTGTAGTAACTGACTCCACTCCAAAGCCCCAGCTTTCCATGGAGAATATTGCTGCGAAGCCACTTATAGTGGAGTGCACCCACTGGGACACTACTCAAAGAGGGAGTTACCTTGTGCGATGGTTCTTCAAGATGTTTGTCCCTATGGGTGCTCCATAACCCACCCTCCTCCCTTCTACTTCAGTATTTTCTATAAGGGACTTTGTGTAGAGAGGGAACTGAGAGGGGTTTCACCATCACAGTGTAGATAGCCTTGAGGCAGCATGGGCGGGAGCACACATGTGCAGGTTGAACTGACACCGCTACCTAAAATCTCAGATTAGAGGTGCAGATATTCTTACAGTGGAGCATCCATAGGGAAAAACATTTTACAAAACTATCCTTACTGCACAAGGTGAGTAACTTCATCTTTTCAGGGTTCGTACTAGTTGTCATCAAAATCTCTTGAGTAAAACAACTTGAAGTTTGTGTATCAGGCTGTTCTTATGATGGCTTTACAAAGAAGTTGCATTTTTCTACAGAAAAGTACAACTAATTTTTCAGTGTTCCACATCTCAAAGGTGTGTTATTTACCTCAGATGTTGCCAAAACATTCTCCTCTCACTACAAATGACAAAATGATATGAAATTTGTATCCTCAGCTATGTCACACATCAGTATAGCAGTACGCATGCAGTGAAAATTCTCCTATTCAGAGGCAAAAAAGAGGCACTTTTACCTATGAGGTTTCTTGCTATAGTCAGTTGGCTGTGCTCTTTTTTTATTTTTAAAATATTTATAGTGTATCCTTTAGTTTCATGCCAGAACTACATGAAATAAATTAATTTACATACTTTTAATTTTTAAAGACATTTTAGCTCTCTGCATCAGATGCATGACAGTGATAAAAAAACTTTTTTTTCCGTTTAGCCTAAGGAAGCAGAAGCTTTCCTTCTGAGTCTTTCAGAAGAGATCCAACATAGACTTGAAGCTGCTGGGATGAAGGGAAAACGGTTAACTCTTAAAATCATGGTCAGAAAGGCTGGGGCCCCTGTAGAGCCTGCAAAATATGGAGGCCATGGAATCTGTGACAACATTGCCAGGTAACGTTGCATAGAATTAAAAAACATATCAATATGTAGGTATGGACCCACTACTGCAGGGTGCTGAGCCTCGTGAACTCCCAATAAAACAGAAAGGGCGTTAAAGGTGCTCAGTGCCTTGCAGAATTGGACTTTATATAGTATCTATAACTATATAATAGCTGCAGTACTGTTCTCAAACTTCCTATATGTTTTGCTTAATATAGTCCAGGGGTCGGCAGCCTTTTAGAAGTGGTGTTCCAAGTCTACATTTATTCACTCTAATTTAAGGTTTTGTGTGTCAGTAATACATTTTAATGTTTTTAGAAGGTCTCTTTCTATAAGTCTGTAATATTTAACTAAACTATTTTGTTTGTAAAGTAAATAAGGTTTTTAAAATGTTTAAGAAGCATCATTTAAAATAAAATTAAAATGCAGAGCCCCCCGGACCGGTGGCCAGAACTCGGGCATTATGAGTGCCACTGAAAATCAGCTCATGTGCCGCCTTTGGCACGTGTGCCATAGGTTGCCTACCCCTGATATAGTCCTAGGTGGTGGTCTTGTTTTCCTATAGAAACATGACTATAGTTTAGGATTTTCATGCAAAAAATATCTTAAATACATTTTCTTTCCTCTTGTAATCTTAGGAGTTTAGAGACTAATATCTTTCCTTCCAGTCTCCTTTAGAAGGAGAAAAGGATCTTCATTGTGATGGTCATGAAGTAAGCGGGGCTTGTCTGGACTGGAAAGTCTTCCTGAAAAGGCTTAGATAGTCAAAATCACTTCTGGTAGAGCAGCTGGCTGAAAATACCCACCTTGACACAATTTTTAAAATTGTGTGTTAATTTTCTTCAGCACTGTGTTATAATCAGCAGCACCAATCAGAGCACCCCAGTCTAATCTTTGTAATGATCAGCTTCCAATAAATCTTTTCAGGGATTCAGAGCTTCCAGAAGGCTAATTACAAACCTTAAAGGCTTAGTCAGACTTTATGCTTTTTTCCTGTTTTAAACAATAAATAATAATTGGTAGTACTTACTGACACACTACTACAGTATGTAGCACTAATTGCCTGCCAAATACCTATTAAAGTGTACAGTTCCATGAATTCAGCAAATCCTAAAATGAGTGATTTAACCAAAAAAAAAAAAAAAGTCTACGATAGTACGCTCTCAAACTGATGTCAGTGAAGTATACGCAGAATAAATATTAATATTTGTATAAAAGATGACGTTGAGAACATCCACCTGTTTGAATTATGCTGAAAATAAGATTAGATCTCAGAGAAGCGGTGGCACTCTGTTTGTGGAGTATAACTATCTGATGTAATACTGTTGTTGATATAGATAGAATGAAATAGGGTTTTTCCAAAGCTAATAGCCTCTGTTAAGTCTTTTCAATAAAGTAGAATTACATACTGTACAAATGCTTTACACAAATCAATTACTGCACAGATTTGTCCCATATGAAAAATATTAATACTGATCCCTTTCATAGATGTATTGGGCAGTAGATCTAGAGCTAGAGGAGGAAGTAAAGTAGAAGTGAGAAGCAGTAGAATCAATCAGTCTGAAAACGGAACTTATCCAGGATAAAAATGGAGAATATGGGAGAGGAAAGAAAGGAGAGCCAAATGTGTCCAAATTAGAAAGAAAGGACAAGTGACGGCTGCACTTACAGAAAAAGGGAGGAAAGGTGAACAGAACATACCTCAGAGGTTAGAAAGTTGTGAGGCATGTTGTTTATTATGTGTATTATTATAGCACTTACGAGCTTTAGTCTTTGGGCTAGCATCCAATTCTATTAAGTGCTGTACAAATAGAAAACAAAAATATAGTCACCGCACCAAAGAACTTAGAATCTAAGTATAAAACAAGACAACAGCTAGGTACAGACCAAGCAACAGAGACGTACAAGAGATCAATGAGACAATATTGGGAGAAGATAGTAGGTGTTAGATGAGGCAGGAGTGGGAAAGAAGGAGCTTGATGCCACCAGTACATCCTTCAGGGTTTGAAGGAAAGAAGACTGCGACTGAAATAGTGTAGCTATAGACTCCTCTACATCTCTGGCTGCTATATACATATTAGGGTGGTCTCAGTAAAACGTCGATGTCTCACCTATGAGATCATCAATGTTAGTTAATTACTGAGGACAAAAATGTTTCTCCCTTCCTCGCTATTAACTTAATCCAGAATTTTTTAAAATTGTCTTAGCGTATGTCTACACTACGAGATTATTCCGATTTTACAGAAACCGGTTTTTTTAAACAGATTGTATTAAGTCGAGTGCACACGGCCACACTAAGCACATTAATTTGGCGGTGTGCGTCCATGTACCGAGGCTAGCGTAGATTTCCAGAGTGTTGCACTGTGGGTAGCTATCTCATAGTTCCCGCAGTCTCCCCCGCCCATTGGAATTCTGGGTTGAGATCCCAATGCATGATGGGGCAAAAACAACGTCGCAGGTGATTCTGGGTAAATGTCGTCACTAATCCTTCCGCTGTGAAAGCAACGGCAGACAATCATTTCGCTCCCTTTTTCCCTGGATTGCCCTGGCAGACGCCACATCGTGGCAACCATGGAGCCCATTTAGCCTTTTTTCACTCTCACCGTATGTGTACTGGATGCTGCTGACAGAGGCGGTACTGCAGCGCTACACAGCAGCATTCATTTGCCTTTGCAAGGTAGCAGAGATAGTTACCAGCCCTATTGCACCGTCTGCTGCTTTAGAAATTGGCGATGACGGTTACCAGTCCTATTGTACCGTCTGCTGCTGTCATGGGTGCTCCTGGCCGGCCTCGCTAAGGTTGGCCGGGGACACGTGGACAAAAATGGGAATGACTGCCCAAGTCATTCCCTTCTTTATGTTTAGTCTAAAAATAGAGTCAGTCCTGCCTTAGAATATGAGGCAAGCCTATTAGAGAACCAGAGAGCACAGCCGCTCTGGGTCAGAGCCCCAGACATCCCGCAGAAATGATGAGCTGCATGCCATTCTAGGGGGTGCCCCTGCAACAACCCCACCCATTGCTTCCCTCCTCCAACACCCCTCCTGGACTACCGTGGCAGTGTCCCCCCATTTGTGTGATGAAGTAATAAAGAATGCTTGAATAAGAAACACTGAATTTTTAGTGAAATAAAATGAGGGGGAGGCGGCCTCCAGCTGCTATGATAGTCCAGGCAGGACAGAATCTCCAGGAGACAAAGCTTAAAGAAGGGAATGACCAGGAGTCATTTCCATTTTTGCCCAGGCGCCCCCGGCCAACCTCACCGAGGCCAGCCAGGAGCACTCATGGGATGATGACGACGGTTATCAGTCCTATTGTACCGTCTGCCATCAGGGAAAGGAGGGGAGGGGATACTGCTGTTTAGCGCTGCAGCACCCCGTCTACCAGCAGCATTCAGTAGACATACGGTGACACTGAAAAGAGGCGAGAAATGATTTTTTCCCCTTTTCTTTCATGGGCTGGGGTAAATTGACGACATAAACCCTGAACCACCGACGACAATGTTTTTGACCCTTCAGCAGGGGCAGCTCCAGGCCCCAGTACGCCAAGCGCATGCTTGGGGCGGCATGCTGCGGGGGACGCTCTGCTGGTTCTGCGGCTTTGGTGGAACGGAGCTCTGATAGAATAGTTTTGTCTCCCCATACAGCGATCAGATCCAGTATCTCCCGTATGGTCCATGATGGAGTTCTTTTTGAATTTGGGACTGCATGGTCACCCATGCTGATCGGCGCTCCACACTGGGCAAACAGGACATGAAATTCAAAAGTTCACAGGGCTTTTCTTGTCTACCTGGCCAGTGCATCCGAGTTCAGATCACTGTCCAGAGCGGTCACAATGGTGCTCTGTGGGATAGCACCCGGAGGCCACACTAACCTTGATCTGACATGCCAATACCGATTTCAGCGCTACTCCCCTCGTCGGGGAGGATTACAGATATTGGTATTAAGAGCCTTTTATATTGATATTAAGGGCTTCGTTGTGTGGAGGGGTGCAGGGTTAATTCGGTTTAACGCTGCTAAATTCGATATAAACGCGTAGTGTAGACCAGGCCTCAGACTGGTAATCATCTCTCATAAGTATTGATTTTAATCAATGTTTCTATAGTGTATTTGTCCTAGTTTTCCTAAAAGATATTATTCCAGTTTTGTAGACTGAGAAATTACTTTCCTCTGTGGTATCAAGTAGTATATATTTCTTTGAGATGATGTCTGGAATTAATAGTCTAAAATCTCTTTACGATTTTGTAATGCATCTTTTCTTTAACCGTATTTTATTCTTTGCAGAACTGTAACTCTTGACCATGCAACAGATAGTGCAAAAGTAATTGGGAAGGAAACACTAAACATGTTTCACACAATGAAATTGAACATATCAGATATGCGAGGGGTGAGTTAATAAAACTAAGAGTTCAAGTTTGTTTTTTACATTTCCCTCTCTACATTTATATATTTTATGCAACTTTCTTAGGCTGCACAGACTTAGATTGACATTAACAGGGTAATAGTTCCACATATGATAAAGTACAACTTGACTATTTGTAAACTGGGTACACTTAATTTAGTAATCTTTTTAGAATAGAAATGTGGAAGCTCAAACATGCCATTTTTATAGAGAGTTTTCACAGTTTAATATCACAATTACAGTAAAACTAATTGGCAGTGAATAATATCCTAGCTATGTAAACATAAAAAAAGTCCTAGCACTCCCCCAGCCACCGCCTATTTCATGCTCTGTGTCCTGTTGTACACTGTCTTAGGATTTCCCATCCAAGATTTTAGGAAGGTTGGAGGTAAGCCTGCAAATGGTACCAGGTGCACCATTGAATTGGGCAAAATAATTTTTAAGAATACTTCTGCAGTTTTGTTTTGGATATTATTTTGGACTAAATTAAAGGTGAAGGAAGCTTTTCTGGGCAGGAAATGTATCTGATATGAAAGTATGTTTGTTACTATCGTACTTTGGGGGAAACCCTGCCCTTGTGCACTTGGCATGGACCTTCACTGTTTGTCTGATACTCAAATGCTGAAGTGGTAAGTGTAATATAGATTAGATCAGTGAATTGGAATTAAAAAATAGTATCCCTCACTTGGTAAATCTTTCAGCTGTCATGGGTACTTCTCCGGGTTAGTATAAATTTCTACTGCTGGTTGCAACATATGTATTTGTTTGAGTTTGGGGAGTTTGTATAATTTTTAAAACCAATATAAGTTATAAAATGGTTCATATCGTCCTGTTGAGACAAACTTTTTCTTTATTTTACCCCCCAGAGAAATGAAGAAGGGTGGCACTTTTGTAATTTCTTAGTGTTGACTGTGGGGGCTGATTTTGTTTTTTAGTACCTGCAAAATATTTTTCCTCTAGTAATAAGTGGATGGGTTTGGCTAGGAGGGTTGGGGGAGTTTATATATTACAAAATACTCCATTAAATTTACGTCTGCTTAAGTTGCCCTTATTTGCCACTGTTCTTGACTTTGTGATTACAAATAAGGATACAAAATGTGTGTTTTGTTTTGAGGTTGGAATTCAAGTGCATCAGTTAGTTCCCATCAATAAAACCACTTCAGCTGTTTCCTCTCGCTCATCAGTACCATCTGGACATTTACCTGGGGGATCACATTCAGTTATCGATCTTCTCCATGTTCAGAAAGCTAAGAAATGTTCAGAAGAAGAACATAAAGAAGGTCAGTAATTACTTATGCTAAGCAATCTGTTCCAACTTGTATTTACCTGTGACACTCTGAGTACATTTTCCAGACCTGAAGAAGAGTTCTGTATAAACTGGAAAATTTGTGTCTCCCACTAACAGAAGTTGGTCAAACAAAAGATATTACTTCACCCACCTTGTCTCTCTTATGGCCTGGACTGACACAGCTACAACAACACTGCATGCTTTAAACTGCCATGGTCAGTTGTATTTTGGGTTTGTGATAGTATTGGCTTCCTTTAAGAAACAACTCATATTTAATTTGACTTTGCGTCTGAACATTTTTCAACAGAAATTCATTTCAAGTTATGTAAACAATAAGACTTTGCGTGCGTGTTTTGCTGATACATTCCACCTAAAAAAGAGGGATGTATGGATTAGTTTAGAATCAGAACTTCTGCAAAATCTTGAAAAGCTAGATGGATAATTAAGGTAGATACGTAAAGTAGAAAAAAGTTCTCACTAACCATTCCCATAGTTGCACAAACTACCAAATGTTTTTCAGTAGAAGCATAGAGTAACTAAAATTCCATATCATGTAAAAAGTAAGTTATTTTTGAAGAGTTAAGATAATTTTTCTGTATATTGTTTTCTACATTTATAGTATTTGTGGCTGCTATGGATCTCGAAATATCATCTGCATCAAGAACATGCACTTTTCTGCCATCTCTCACTACCCATCTGACATCTGGTCTCAATCCCGTTACCAGCAAGGCTGAGTCTGCAGTTAAATGGAATGGTTTACACACTCCTATCAGCGTAAAATCAAGACTTAATTTAAGTATTGAGGTTCCTTCACCTTCCCAGGTAAATGTGAGGGGTATGGAACGTCTGATGCATATTTGTTTGTAATTACTGTTCAGGAATGCGGTTCCTATTTTTGGTGGTAAATACCCAACAGGAAAAACTGTCATTCTTCCAGTATTTTTCTTCCTTTTTACTGTGTCAGGGAATGGAACTGGGACTAAAAAGGAGAAGATAGTCCAAGATCAGGGTATTGAATTACCCTAGACCCAGCAACTCTAAAGCTCTTTTAAAGAAATGCAAACCTTGGCTGTAAAAATCATGAAGTTCTGAAAACTTAACTCAGAGTTATGAAACTTTTTTGTGTTAATGCTAGTATATAATAAAAATGTCAATACTCTGTTAGGAATTTAAATATGTACTTTTTTAAATTCTGTAGTATGTGCTGAGCTTTAATTGTTACGTTATTAATAGGGACTATTTTCCATATAGGCTAATTACTAATGAAGTATTAAAGGGACTTTTACAAAGTACCATTTATGTTTGTCATGAAGGTAGAGCTCTTAAGCACTGTTAGTATTCTTTTGTTATAATCCTGATATTCACACCTGCTCATCCTAATACCTGACTAGAGCTAAATAAGAATTCTGCTCCGTGCAAGGTTACACTTTACCGTACTCATTAATTAGTAATACAACTAATTCGAAAGGTTCAAATGACACAGTTCAGATTTTGCCCATGTTAATTTTGTTTAATATATTGAACAAAATAGAAAAGTAATAGAATTTGAAAAGCTCACTCCTCTTGTACTCTAATTCAGTATGCTTAGAAATGGTTAGATTATTTGGAAATTCAAGGTTGTCCCAAAGAACCAAAGTGTTGAAACAGCATGGTGCTCTCCTTTTATTCTTTCCAACCTCATTTATGGTGAAGACCTTTTGCTCCCTCAGGAGATCAGACAAAATGATGTCTTTAAAAGATCACTCTGCAAATATGGAAAAAGGTAGTTGGATACTTTGATATAGCACCAGAATTTTCACTGATGTTCTCAGTATGCAGGCTGCCTTGTGCTTCTTTGGGACTGAAAATTTAACTTTTAAAAGATGAGATCCCATACTACAATAGTCAACCATTGGAGACTTTTTCCCATGCATAACACTACTAAACTTCGAAAGCTCAGAAATAAACTTAATCTACTTTCTTCAGGTTTCTTTGTGTACCAACACAATCATTTCCTAGACATATTTACAAAAGGAGAAGCTCTGCAAATGAGAAAGAAAAGTATAAAATAGACTCTGACCTAACAAAATAAACTCCTATATTTAATGTTATATTTCCTTTTGTTGATAAATTCCTGCAATTATATACCCCTAGTCTGTGCCCTAGGTATGAGATTTTAAAATTTTTCTCAAGGATAATCAGTAGAAGAAAGCATTTAGAATACTCCCCTGAAACCTGTATTTGCAAGACTTACCAGCAAATTTCATTCTGTACAGATTGCTATTTTCCTTGCATTTTAGAGACTTTCTTTTTGTTCTGTATTTGTTCTGTGTGGCCAGCAGGCCGCAGGTTGCCCACCACTGTTGGAGGCTCTGTATTTGTACAGAGCCTCCAACAGTGGTGGGCAACCTGCGGCCTGCTGGCCACACATGGTCTGTCAGGGTAATCCACTGGTGGGCTGTGAGACAGTGTTGTCCACAGACACGGCCACCCGTAGCTCCCAGTGGCCCTGCGGCCCGCACCGCTTTCTGCAGCTCCCATTGGCTGGGAACGACGAATTGTGGCCACTGGGAGCTGCGGGTGACCATGCCTGCGGACGGTCAATGTAAACACTGTCTCCTGGCCCACCAGCGGATTACCCTGACGGGCCTCAGGTTGCCCACCACTGGCCTCCAACAATGTAGTCCTGGCCTCTGTCTGGATCTCCTAGGTGCTACAACAATAAATAATAATTTTGAGCAGCATGGATTCAAATCTACATTTAAGATGTTCCTATTGTGATTATCAGTCATACTCTCTGTCACTCAGGGAGCTGCAATTACATACTTCAGCTTTTGGAATCTGATGCACCATTTCATTTGTTTAGTGTTAGTAATTCTATGTTTTATCAGAATCTACCCCTAGGACCAACTGTTGAGAACTGACTTGATTATTGAATGGTGTTTGTGGTTTGGGGGAAAAAGCATATCCTAAATTTACTGACTGTACTAAAAAAACCCATGTTACAAATATGGCAGTGAGATATCTGATGTTGCTGTAAATACACCAGATTAGTAACACCAAAGGAAATTGAAGCATATATATATAAAAAAATATCCTGGCACTAAACTGAATGATCACTCAATTGCTGTGTTGTTGAATGATCAGTCAGCTGCTTTAGACCAGATAGTAGACTTATGTTCAGATCAATATACATGTTGCCAATATCTTATTTGATTAGTTATTTAGGGTTATAATGAAGATTAGATTAATGTGAAGGGAAGTTTATATAGGAATTATATTTACTATGTTAAATATTATTTTTAAAAAAACAAGACTAAGCATTTATGTATACTAACTTAATTTTGCCTTTTACTTAATACAGCTGCTACAACATTCAGTACTGTCAGATTCCCAAGTCAGCTTGTGTATACAGATTAGGATGTCAGTTGTTGTGTTTTAATTTCTTCTAATTTCAATTTATAAAATAAATACTATGACTCTTTTAAACTGTTTTTATGTACTTATGTTCTTGGTTCTCAGAAAATCTAATGACCTTTTTATTCTATTTTATTTTATTTTATTTGCAGTTAGATCAATCTGTCTTGGAAGCACTGCCATCTGATCTCAGAGAACAAGTAGAGCAAATGTATGCCATTCAACAGGCAGAGACTTATGGTGATAGCAAAAAAGAGCCCATAAATGGGTGTAACAGTGAGTTTTTGCCACAGCCGGTTGGAGCAGTTCTCTTACAAATACCAGACCTCCAAGAACCAAACAGTGATACAGGAATTAATGTAATAGCCCTGCCAGCATTCTCACAGGTAGAGTATACTCTAAAATAAGTGGGCTTTAACATGGTGTCAACAAATATGAGCTTTGAATCTGTAGTAATAATAGTTAACAACTTCATTTGTCCAGGCAAAATTATTAGAATTTGTGAGTTGTTCATAGGCCACTATGTATTGGTCTCTGCACCTTTAGAACTTTTATCCTGGACTCCGGAAAAGTATGATACATGTTAAAGATTTATAGTTGCCATTATTTCTACATCCGTGTCTTGAAAAGTTATTTTTTGTTGTTGTTGATGAAAAGGCTCTGCAATTATCCCTCATTTTGCAATAAAATGAGATATATGAACATTTTTTTCCTTGCACTGCAGCTGTGTTACATTGCATTACCAGTGCAAGGCAGTCCTAAAATCAGCTTAACTAGCCACTGGAGGATCAGCCCATTATAGATGAATCTTTTGATGGCATAAAGCTAGTGTAGTAGCTCCCAAGCTACACATGTGCCTGCCAGTTTAGTTTAGTGTGTTTTTGTCAGGGGGAAAAGGAGGCGTGACAGGAGCTTCCATGGGTCCCAGCAATTCCCAGATGCCATATTAGTTGCTTGAGGCTGTTGGCTGCTGTTGCAAGTTAGACCAGCCTAAGGACTATTTTAAATCCATGAAGGCTACTAGACTGGTGCACAGCAGGACCAGGATCAGGGGAGTGCAAAAGTGATTTATAGCGTGATGGCTTGAAGTGGTAGATAGTTGCTGTTCATCCAAGGCTGGTCATCCTTTCTTCAGTCCCAGGGGATCACATATGTTGGAGATGGATGTTGAAAGATCTTGTTATAGACTTCATTTAAAATTCATTAGCAGCAACAGGGAGCTAATTCTCCATTCACTGTTTCAGGACACTATACATCGTATTAGGCAGAGGGGGAAATTGAACTGGGATCTCCCAAGCACCGGCTGAGTACCCTAACCACTGGGTTAAAGTTTGTAATAGATGCCTGTCTCCCCCCAACCCACCCCCAGCTGTTTTGTGTGAAATTGCAAAAACAGCTTAGCCACCTAAGCTGTCTAACTCCAAGAAAGGGGAGATGGTTTTCCAGTTGTGGATTTCAAACAGAGATAGGTGCCTCCCTGCAGCCTGGACTTAGGTGCTGAAATCTGTGAGAGGGACAGGGTTTAGGACATACTTCTCTCATCACCATTTCCCATTGGCTAGCTCAGGTGGCCCCACCTAGTGTCCTGGCTTTTGTGCATCCTGTTCTTAGGTGCCTAACTCAGGCTTTGTGGATTCCAGTGATTTTTGTATGCATCTAAAAGTTAAACATTGTGGTAAAGTCCCTTTGTAGATCCAAGCCCAAGTTCTCAAAACTAAAAGTAACATGAGTTCAGCAGTTCTTAAAGTTGTTACTATTGAAGTGGTATCTTAACTGAAAACAAGATATGGTCTTCATGTCGTAACTACATCATTATGGAGAATATATCATAGATGAAATGTAGAGATGGAAGGGATCCCAAGAAGCCATCCAGTCCAGCCCCTTTTGCCATTGCACAAATAAGTAAACCTAGACCATCCTTGACGGTGTCCAACTTGTTTTTAAAAACTTTCAATAACAGGAACTCCACAACCTCCCTTGGAGGCCTATTCCAAGTTTAAATACCCTTATCATTAGACAGTTTTTCCTAATATCTAATTTAAATCTCTCTTGCTGCAGATTAAGTGCATTACTTCTTGTCCTACCTTCAGTGGACTTGGAGAACAATTGATCCTCGTCCTCTTTTAACAGCCCTTAACACATTGGAAGAGAGTTATCAGGTCCCTCCTCAGTCTTCATTTCTCAGGACTAAACATGTCCAATTTTTTTAACCTTTCCTGATATATCAGATTTTCTAAACCTTTTTTCATTTGTATTGCTCTCCTCTAGATGCTTTCCAATTTGTCCATATGTATGTAAAAGAAAAAAAAGTTATTTATATTTGAAACTTAATGAATTAGTACAGTAGTACACTCCATAAATTGAAATATTACTGTCATTCTGCGGCAGGAGGATTTTAGCAGTGGAGAATTTTAGCTATAACAACTCAGCAGAGGTAAATTATTACACAGTTTACATCCTGCAGTTGCTTATTGCTTAATTAGGTTAATTTTTTTCAACTCTACACCACTTTTGTCTAAATTGCTTTTATATGAGTGGTTGCCTAGTTAATAAGGTGACTGATTTGTTCATTGGGAAATTTGTGGTAAGTTTCACTTGTTAATTCTAAGGTTTGTATTGTAAGAATCCATATAGGTTTAATTCATTTCAGTCAGCCTCTGTAGTAATCATTTGGAATATAGAGAAATCTATAAAAGTTGACAAGATTTGAAGCTTAAAGCAGAGCATTCAAGTGGTAAAGAATACAAGTATTTACAGATATTTAAAACTGAATGGCATGTGTTTGCTGTGTTGAAGTTAGTTTTTTCGAGTGCTTGCTCATGTCCATTCCATGTTAGGTGTGCGCATGCCACATGCGCAGTCACCGGAGATCTTTCCCTCAGTGGTATCTGTTGGACTAGCTCTATTGCCACCTGCACATGTGCCAGTATAAGGGGCCTATCTGGCCCTGCACTCTCTGTTCCATCTGACCACCCGTGACAGTCGCTGGAACAACTTCTCTTGCCTTAGTGAGGCATTTAGTCAGTGATTCTGTTATTCCATCCTTTCTTTCACAAGTTTAGTTACCTTCAGTTATTTCTTTTAGTAGTAGTGTCTATAGTTAAATCCTCCACATTTACCTTAGAAGGGCATCCTCTGCCCGCAGGGGCAGACGTGCCCCGATTTCTGGGCTTCAAATCTTGTACCTACTGCAGCAGGCCTGTGCCGGTGGGCGACCTGCACTCCACCTATCTGAAATGTCTGGGGGAGGATTACGTTCGAGAGCATTGCCAGATCTGCTGCCAGTTCAAGCCTCATATGAAGGAGGACAGGAAGGTTAGGCTAAGTTCCATCCTGATGTAAGCCAGATTCAGACCAGTATCAGAACCAAGCTGGTCAGACATTGGTGCGGAGTGCTCCTCCAGTGGCACTGGTGTCCCAGCTTCGTTCCCCTTCACCAGTGCTGAGGAAGAAACACAAGAAACAATGCTCCGAGAGGGGACATTCCCCAGAATTGAGGAAGGACAAACACAGGGAGTGCAACAGTGGGAAACCTGTGTCTGTCCACTCCTTTACCCCAACTCTCCTTGTGGCACCATTTACTCCACCCTGCTCGCAGATGCTGCTGAGTCTAGTACAGGACCATCCACCAATACCATGGGGTCATCATGGCACGAGCAGGGTTTCAGTGCAGTCCACCCTGGAGGCATTTGCAGTCGCCAGGGACCAAACGGCTTTCCTGGTACTGCCGATTCTGGCAGAGCAAGTTCTGGCACCGATGAGGTCATCGAGCAGAATGGGGCATGTTGTCTTGAGCACCTATCCAGCACTGGGTCCACTGGTACCGACCAGAGGGAAACCGACCCTGCTGATGTCGGCAAAGAGTTCATTGCTCCAGCACCGTTTCCTGAACCCTCACTGACAGAAGAAAGGAGTTCCAGTCCCCTACAATCCCTCCAAACTGACTTGTCCTCGGGGTAGGGTACTGGTATTGGCACCCAATCAAGGGGCCAATACCAGTACCCTACCTACGTTTCATCAGATCCTAGTGCAAGTGGGGGACTCTCTCTGGCTTGGTGGGCAGTGGCTCATGCAGAAATCCGTGGGGTTTTCCCCTGGTACTGGGAGTGTCTTCCAGCCATTCACACACAGTTGTGAGAGAGAGAAGGGCCACTCCTTTGTGTCACCCAAATTCCAGTACTGAGCCCGGTACCAATACTCAGGAGTTAGAGCTGCATGATGTGAAGGCAGAGTCTACCCTTACCTTGTCAACTGGCTGATCAAGAGCTGGTCGGAGGCCCACGTGAAAGCCAGCATCAGTCTGGTCCAAGCTACCTTCTGAGCCCTGGGCCTATTGATAAATTAGCAAGTCAACTCTCCTCCCCGTCCAGAGGATAGAGTTTATCCTGGTGGTGCTTGATTCTACCCGGGCCAGAGCATTCCTCCCAGAGGTGAGCTTCCAGAGAATGTCGGCTTTGAAATCAAAGATCAAGGCCCACTGCATGACGACAGCCAGTTTCTGCCTCAGACTTTTAGGTCACATGGCAGCGTGCACCTACATGGTACAGCACGCAAGACTGCTCCTCAGACCCCTTCAAGCTTGGCTGGCCTCAGTGTTTGTCACTGAGCCGTCACCACTTGGACTTCGTGCTTACAGTTCCTGCCCCGGTCCTCACCTCCGTCAACTGTCCCTTTGTCACTCTCCAGCCATCAGTATCCCTAATCTCTGACATATCTGGTCTAGGTTGGGAGGCTCGCCTCGAGCATCTCCGTATTCAAGGTGTGTGGTCTCAGGAGGAGCTGTCCTTGCATACAAACGTCCGAGAGTTCAGAGCAGTCCACCTAGCATGCCAGGTGTTTCTACCCCAGATCGCAGGCAAGTAGTGCAAGTACTCATGGACAACATGGCAGATGGCAGCCATGTTTTACATCAGCAAACAGGGAGAAGCACACTAATCCATCCTCTGTCAAGAGGCCATTCACTTGTGAGACTTCTGTACAAAGCACTCCATCCGGTGGATCCATCCACTGCAAAGCTTCTATACCTTGACTTTTTTAGCAAAGCTTTTGATATGGTGTCTCACGGTAGTCTTGCCAGCAAGTTAAAGTAGTATGGATTGGATGAATGGACTATAAGGTGGATAGAAAGCTGGCTAAATCATCGGGCTTAATGGGTAGCGATCAACAGCTCGATGTCTAGTTGGCAGCCGGTATCAAGCAGAGTGCCCCAGGGGTCGGTCATGGGGCCAGTTTTGTTCAACATCTTCATTTAATGATCAGGATGATGGGATGGATTGCACCCTCAGCAAGTTCACGGATGACACTAAGCTGGAGAAGAGATAGATACGCTGGAGGGTAGGGATAGGGTCCAGAGTGACCTAGACAATTGGAGGATTGGGCCAAAAGAAATCTGATGAGGTTCAACAAGGACAAGTGCAGAGTCCTGCACTTAGGACAGAAGAATCCCAGGCTGGGTACCGACTGGCTATGCGGCAGTTCTTCAGAAAAGGACCTGGGGATTACAGTGGGCAAGAAGCTGGATATGAGTCAACCGTGTGCCTTTGTTTTCAAGAAAGCTAATGGCATATTGGGCTGCATTAATAGGAGCATTGCCAGCAGGTGGAGGGAAGTGATTATTCCCCTCTGTTTGGTATTGGTGAGGCCACATCTGGAGTATTGTGTCCAGTTTTGGGCTCCCCACTACAGAAAGGATGTGGACAAATTGGAGAGAGTCAGCAGAGGGCAACGAAAATGATTAGGGTGCTGGGGCACATTACTTATGAGGAGAGGCTGAGGGTGTGACATTCTATATCTTGGGGGAATGTCCTGATTTTTATATATAAAGCATGCCTTGTAAGGTATCACGGGAAATCTTATGATCTGCTGAAAGTAATCTCTCTCTATATATGTATATCATTAATGCATATGAAGTTATGAGAATTGTGTGGTATGGTCATCACTAAAATATGCTGTAAGTTAGGGAATCAGCCAGATATTCACTCCCCAGAGGCTACAGCAAGGAAAGTAACCAGCACCTAGTGGGGTATCAATCAACCCACCAACAACCATTGTCCAGCAAGGGAGCTACAATGCAATAACTTACTTGCATGAGGCCACACCAGGTGAATTGCTCAACCTTTCCTGGAGTTTCAGCAGTGCCCCGAGACATGCCTGGACTTGTGCTCCCCAAGCACATGGGACTGAGGTTACAAAACAGACACAATGACGACATGTGGGGCCTTTTCTCCTGCCCCCAACTGCACTGCAAGCAACTAAGACACTGAGAAGAAAAGACTCCAATAGAGGAGATTGGCCTAGGTTTAAGGAAATATTAAGGACTGCAGTATTCAGTAAGGTGAGAAACTGCTTCATCTAGATGTTGCTGATCTGATAGAGTTGAGAGTTTAGACTGCGTGCTTATATTATATTTTATTTTATTTTGGTGACTGACTTTTTGCCTGTCACTTAAAATCAGTTTTTTATAGTCAATACATTTGTTTTACCATTTATCTTTACCAGTGAGTTTGTATGAAGTATGTGGCCAATCTGCTCAGGTTTTGCAAAGACTGGTGTATGTATATCCACTTTCCATTGATGAAGTGGTGAACCAATTAATAAATCTGCCCTACCCATCTTGAGCAGTACAAGACGGTATATTCCTGAGGTACAGTCCTGGGAGCTGGGGGGATTTGGCTCTGGTGCCTTTCTCTGTCTGATTCATTAGTGGCTCTGGGAGCATTCCTGCAATATATCTGGGTGTGGGGCTCCACATGCATTTGTGCTGAGTGATAAAAACACCTGAAGGGGATTGCTGCTGATCACTAGCAAGTCATGGTGAGAGACAGCCCAGGCTGGAGAGAGTTAAGGGGGCACAGTGGTCCCACAGTCCCAGGTTGCACTCCAGGGAGACCCTGTCACAGAGGGAACTGTGCTTATTTAGTCTGAAGAAGAAAAGAATGAGGGGGGATTTGATAGCAGCCTTCAACTAGCTGAAGGGGGTTTCAAAGGGGATGGAGCTAGGCTGTTCTCAGTGGTGACAGATGACAGAACAAGGAGCAATGGTCTCAAGTTGCAGTGGTGGAGGTCTAGGTTGGATATTAGGAAAAACTTTTTCACTAGGAGGGTGGTGAAGCACTGGAATGGGTTACCTAGGGAGGTGGGTGGAATCTCCATTCTTAGAGGTTTTTAAGGCCCGGATTGACAAAGATCTGGCTGGGATGATTTAGTTGGTGTTGGTCCTGCTTTGAGCAGGGGGTTGGACTAGATGACCTCCTAAGGTCTCTTCCAACCCTAAGCTTTTATGTTTCTGTGATTACTGGATCCCGGAACTCTCTGACAGATCACCTCAGCGGGTCTTTCTCTTCTCACCATGAGTGGTTCCTTAATCCTGATGTAGCAAGATCCATCTTCCAGAGGTGGGGGTTTCCCTTTGTAGACCTCTTTGCAACCAAGAAGGACAGGAAATGTCAGCAGTTTTGTTTGCTATGTGGTCGCAGCCCAGGCTCACTCAGAGATGTCTTAGTACTCCTATGGACAAACCACCTGCTCTACATGTTTTCCACCTATTCGTCTTGTACACGAGGTCCTACTGAAACTAAAGCAAGCGTTCTTATAGCCTTTGCTTGGCCTCATCAACACTGGTTCAGCACATTAGTGGATCTGTCAGTAGCGGCCCCATTGCCGCGCTTTCTCCTCCCGGACCTGATCTCATAAGATCATGGCTGTCTGCTCCACCGACCATGTGGAAGCTCCATGATTGAATCCAGTGAAGTGGGCCTGTTCTGGTGGACTTTTTCTGGTTTTGTAGTAGGAAACCATCTGCTAGAATGACTTACATCACCAAGTGGAAGCATTTCTCAGTGTGGTAATCCCAAAGAGGCCTCTCAGTCATCCCTCCAGTCCATGTGGGAATACCTGCTTCATCTGAAACAACAGGGCCTAGCCATTTCATCGATCAAGGTGAATCTAGCAGCAATCTCAGCCTTCCACCCTCTGATGGCCAGTAAGTCACTTTTTCCAAGGAACTAGAGGGACTTTACCCTCAAAGTCGCCATCCCATTCCCCTGTGGGACCTACACCTCATCTTGTCGAGAATCACGGGCCCTCCCTTTGAGCCACTGGCATCATGTCCTATGTTGTCTCTCTCCTGGAATGTTGCCTTCCTAGTAGTGATTATCTCAGCCAGGAGGGTCTTAGAAATGAGGGCCCTTACATCAGAACCCCTGTATATGATGATCTTTACGGACAACGGTCAATTCTGCCCCCATCCAGCATTCTTCCCAAAGCTGGTGTTTCAGTTTCATAGTAATCAGGTTTTCTTCCCCAAACCACACAAAAATTCGGAGGAGCATGTTTCCATACATTAGATATTAGACACGCCCTGGCTTTCTGCCTTCAGAGGATCAAGCTGTTCCATAAATCCACACAACTTTTTGTGGCAGTAGCAGCCAGGATGAAAGGACTACTGGTTTCAGTCCAGAGAATTTCATCCTGGATCACGTCCTGTTTTTGTATGTGCTGTGAGCAGGTGGGTGTCCCACTTCCTGCCCATTAAACGAGAGCTCAGGCTTCATCAGTGGTGTTTCTGGCCCAGGTCCCAATCCAAGACATCTGCAGAGCAGCAACATGGTCATCGGTACATACCTTCTCCTCCCATTATGCCATAATCCAGCAGGCTAGAGATGATGCCAAGTTTGGTAAAGCAGTGTTGCAATTGGTATGTCTATGAACTCTGAGCTCACCTCCTTGGCGTGGGGGCCACTAACGTGGAATGGACATGAGCAAGCACTCAAACAAGAAAAAACTATTACTAACCTTTCCATAACTGTTCTTCGAGATGTCTTGCTCATGTCCATTCCATGGCCCACCCTCTTGCCCCTCTGTCAGAGTTAGCTGGCAAGAAGGAACTGAGAGTGTACAGAGCCGGATGGGCCCTTCATACATGCATGAGCACATGGCACCAGAGAGCACTATTGCTAGTCCAGTGGATACCACTGAGGGAAAAATCTCAAGCAACTGTGCACGTGAAGCATAAACACCTAATGTGGAATGGACGTGAGCAGCACATCTCAAAGAACAACAGTTACACAAAGGCTAGTAACTGTTTTTTACCATTAGCAAATTTGCACCTCCTACTCTGATTTCAAATGGTAAATTACTTTGAGAATGTAAACAGCACATAAAAAACTGATGTTTTGTATGATGAGTTAATAAGGAAAGGTCACTTACGAGTTCTTAATTTCACAATAGATTTGTTTTGCCTGAGAGCTAAGTATATTGTAATCACCTTGTTAATAATTTATTACTGGCATAAATACCAGCATAACGTTTGAGAACTATTTATGTAAAGTATACAAGATTCACTTTTTTGTTCAGTTTTTTTAAACCTGACATTATGATTGCACAGATAATTACTTAAGAGTCAGGAAATTATTTAATTTTGTACTTTCAAACTTTAGTTTGGATCACTTTAGAGCAACTTACAAAGTGCACCTTTTAAGCAATGGGGAGTGAGTGTGCACACGCACAGGTAAAAACAAAATAAAATATCCTGTGTGTGATTTTATTTGAGAAATAGTTACGAGAGGGTGTAATTAGACTGTTGCAATGCATGTACACAAAGGGACCACGTTCATGCTGCATGTGCAGATTTCCTGATTCTTGGGTGCTTAACCATTCAGCTTTAACTTTTTAAAAATATATATTTTTAATAGAAATGCCTATGTTTTTAAAAGTAATTCCAAGTTCTGGAAATATTCGGCTGGATTCCACTGTAATGTGCTATCAAATACAAGGTGTGCATTCAGTAAGGCCAGGACTCCATCCAAGGCTTACTTTATTTACTGCAAATCTTATGTGTTGAAAAATTTGTGCTGGGCATGAAGAGTTTTCAAAACTGAAAAAAATCTGTGCCAAGCGCATCAAGATTTACCTTTGTAAGCAGATGCACAATTTATACTAAGTGAGTATTCATTAGAGAGGTAAGTTGGTATGTATGAACTGTGCAGCCTGTCTTCCATACAAATATTTGTAGATCTCAGTTGGAAAAAAAAATGCCATTGTTAAAAAAACTACTAGGCTTAGCAGAATTCTCTTTTTATTTTTTTTATAATCTGATGGATAATGATATGTTTATTTTTAAGCATTTTTTCAATTTTTCTTGATTTTTAAATTTTCATGGTTCCCACAATTGTGAAAATTGTGCAAATTATGGAGAGGTCAGACAATAATTAGTTTATGACCGTAGACATTGAGATTCAAAAAGTTAAAGCTTTATAATTGTTAAAAAATAAATTGTCAACATCACATGTCAAAATATGCACACTTAATATGCTTAAATCAAACTTTGATAAGTTCTCAAGCACCATTTTCTTACTTTTTCTATCTGTACGTTTGTTATCTCTGGAAGTATATTTTCATCAGTTTGTGTGTGTACAGAGAAATCAGTGGTTTATCTACATTTACCGATAAAAATCTAGCCTTCTAAGCCTACCAATAACATGTAATCTTCATGTACAGCTTGTTTTTGAAAGCCTCATAATTTTGCCAAAATATAACCATTCTTCTTCGAGTGATTGCTCATATCCATTCCAGTTAGGTGTGCGCGCGCCGCGTGCACGTTCGTCGGAAGACTTTTACCCTAGCAACACTCGGTGGGTCGGCAGGGCGCC
>NC_133769.1:250881583-250945606 GCF_003597395.2 Chelonoidis abingdonii | reverse complement strand
TATGACCGCAGAGCAGCAGAGAGCTCCTTGCACTGATGCAGGACCAGTGATACCCTATCCCTGCTAGCCCAAGGTGCAGGGAAGGCAGGGTCCTGGCAGAATAGAGCAGTATCCTGTCCACGGGCCTCCTTTCTGCCCCATTTGGTGCGTAACCCCCCCCCCACACACACACACACACACTTTGTGCCTGCTGTAATCAAGAGGGCAGGAGTGGCAGTGCAAGGAGCTTTCTCCAGGCCTGCTGTCGTGGGAGTAAGTGAATGCGTCCCAGGACCTACTTCAGCTTTTTTTGCCACCCGATGCGGCGAAGCGGAGGGGGGGAGGGAGGATAAAGCCAATCAGCAGCAGCTCAGTCGTGCTGCTTCATTCTTCTGTGGCACTTCGGTGGCAGATACTTCGCTCCCTCTCTTCCTCTTCAGTGGCACTTCGGCGGCAGCTCAGAGAGGGACTGAGGGACCCGCTGCTGACTTGCTGCCCAAGACCCAGGCGTGCCGGCCCTTTCCATTAGCCACCCCAAGCACCTGCTTCGTTCACTGGTGCATGGAGCCAGCCCTGATGAGGCCATGACATCAGAGTTGCAAGGTCTTGATGCGCTGCTGCTTCTGCCCTCTATTATCCAAACTCCCAATTAACCAAATAAAATCCAAGTCCTCCTTTCTATTCAGGTAATCAGGCGTATACTGTATATCTGTACTCAAGCTCTGGCCTGTTCAAGATGATGATGAATGACACATTATTCATCCAAAAGTGAAAATCTGTGTAATCAAAGGGGGCTAGCATAGGGAAGTAGGAAAGCTCCTGTCCACCCCACTCCCCTCCGAATCCAGCATAACTCATCTAACTAACTAGATTTGTAGCCCCTGCACTCAAGAAGGTGCAAGGCTGCTTCCAAGATGCTCCATTTGGAAAACACCAGCCTAAAAAAATTGCTAGGTGCAAGAACTAGGAGGAGCCAGATGTCAATCCTACTTGTCTTCAAGGATAAGGGTGGAGAGGGAATGCTTCTGGGTGCCTCTTCCTTGGAAGGATTTGTTTTGCACATGCTCCCATTACGTACGTACGTACGTGTGTGTGTCACAACTTCGCCTACAACATTCAGCAAGTGTGTACTAAATCTATTACAAAAATAAAGCAGTTGTTGATTTGGCACCTCAGAGTGTGTTATTTAAATTGAGTTCATTTATTATAAATGTTATTAAGCAAATTAGTTGTAAAATAAATTGTGTTTAAAATGTAAATATTGAAAGGAAAATAAGCTTTTCACTTGTTGACATAGTACAATATTTTAAAATCTATATATATCTACTGTTTGCATTTCTATATATCTAAATATTATAATTAACACAACACAAATCCCTTTCTCATGTGAGTAAACAAGAAAAAGTAAACATCAAACACTGTTGTCACCAGTAGAAAAACCTCTAATGAACTATTTCTCATTGTTCAGGTGGACCCAGAGGTTTTTGCTGCGCTACCTACTGAGCTGCAAGAGGAACTTAAAGATGCGTATGATGAAAGGCAGAAGCAGTTTGAGAACGTCATTTATCAGCAACCGATGAGCACCTTTGGTGAGTCATAAAAAAAAAAATGAAAAATGTACATCAATCTTGTATCTGGAGCATTCTAAGAGTTGAAGGGACTTCCTGCAATTCTAAATAAAATTGCAAAATATAACTCATGCATCTAAAAGAATACCTCAGTCTAAGAACACTGTTACACATTTTGGCCCCAGTTCTGCTGTCCAATCCAGGTTTGTTTTACTGGGCATAGGTTTAAGCATAAGTAGGCTTTAAATTATGCCAGGAACTTGATTGGTTTTTGCACGGTCCCAAGATCAAGACAGCATAAAAGTGACTTAAAGAGCCTCTCTTCCCTGGTTCTTCCAAGAAGCATGGCTCAGTTAGATTGGTTGATCCAGCCTTGTGACAATACAAAGGGAAAATAGTGGGTGGGTATAGGTATAGATTGAATGCCTAAAATCTGAGATGACCAAGAGTTGCTACTGGACTCTATCACTGCTGTTCTGCATTCCAGCTATTTTGTTAGGGACTATTCTATCTGATCTCAAAGTGACTAGGTAGAAGAACAAGCCAGCTTTCTCCAAAAAGTGTGCCCAAAGCAGCAAGTTGGAGGACAAAGCAGAGTAGCCAAGACAGTCGTTTGTATCGTTAGAAGTGACTTTCACACTGTCACTGTTCCACTCTATCTTCAGTTGGATCACTACCTTTGCTTTTGACAGGCTGTCAGTTTTTGCCAAACTTAATATACCATTTTGCAAATACTTATGCGCATAATTTTGCCCAATAGTCAGTTGACTTCATGGGACTAGTTGCAAATGTGTTTGCAGAATAAGCCTCAGTTTAAGAGTCAACTTTGCATTTCCCATGACTTGAAGATAGAATTCACTGTTTAGTTTAACTTGAGTGTTCAGATCAGTGCCTATTAGTGGATTGAGCACTGTCTTGGACTCAGGAGACCTAGCTTCTATCCCTGACTCTGCCTCTGGCCTGCTGGATGATTTTGGACAAGTCACTTCAGCTCTCTATCCCACATTTCCCCCTTCTCTAAAACGAGGATAATGGGTACTGACCTCCCTTTTAAAAGGCATTTTGAGATCTGCTGATGAAAAGTGCTATAAGAGAGCTTATTAGTATTTTCATTGCTTCTGTGGCATATGCCACCAAATGTTTGATTTTTATACAGTTGATTCCATGAGAAGCTTGTGTGTATTGTGATGGGGCAAGGCCAGATGGCTACAGTAAAGTACTGAGAAACAGGTATGTTAGGCCCAGGCTAAACAAATCCCTAGTACCCTGGTAACCAAATGGCAGTTGCTCCAGGTTAATCAAGGCACCTGGAGCCAATTAAGATCTTTCTAAAAGGCAGTAGAGATAGCTACTTTATTTAGAACACCTGCAGCCAATCAAGGCAGGCTAATCAGGGCACCTGGGTTTAAAAAGGAGCTCACTGCAGTCAGGAGAGAGGAGCGAGGAGAGGTGTGGGTGTTCAGGAGCTGAGGCAGAAGCATAAGGAGTGACGAGTGAGGGGAGTGGTGAGGCTGCTGAGATTGAGAGACAAGAGTTATCAGACAGCAGGAGGAAGGTCCTGTGGTGAGGATAAAGAAGGTGTTTGGAGGAGGCCGTGGGGAAGTAGCCCAGGGAGTTGTAGCTGTCATGCAGCTGTTACAGGAGACACTATAGACAGCTGCGATCCACAGGGCCCTGGGCTGGAACCCAGAGTAGAGGGCGGGCCTGGGTTCCCCACAAACCTCCCAACTCCTGATCAGACACAGGAGGAGCTGACCCAGACTGTGGGTTCCACAAGAGGGGAAGATCACCGAGGCGAACAAATCCGCCAATAAGCGCAGGACCCACCAAGGTAGAGGAGGAACTTTGTCACAGTATACAGTTCCAATTAGAATTTGAGAGTAAAGACGAGGATCTAACACCTTTCTCGGCTTTTCATTTGGAGATTGGACCCCTTCCCTTCATTTGTCCACAGGGTATGCTTTGCTCAAATCTTACGTAAATCATGAGTTTTGCCATTGACTTTCAGTGGGGTCTGGATTACACCCCGCCCGCCCCCATCGCCTTAAACTTGATCCACTATTCTGTGGGATCAAGTAAAGTGACCAAAGCATCAGAGTGATGTGCTTCTGTCACCCTGTTGGTGACCATTGGTTGGTCTGCTGCATTTTCCTCCAGTTGGAATTTTCTGTGTGTGTCTTTGGTTTCATTCCAGATTACACAGTACATTATAATAATCAAACTTGGAGTTCACAATTCATGGGCCATTGTAGATAGGTTTGAATCTAATGGGATAGGATATAGTTTCTTGGCTAGCCAAAGGTGGAAGAAGTTTTTTGCTGCTGTTTCTAGCTGGTGGGCATTATTAGTGTCCACGAGTTCTCAAGGTTGCATGTTGCTTTGAGAATAGTGAAGCAGTTTGCCTGACTAAAGCCACTATAGTGCTGACTGGATTTAGGTTCAACAGGTTTTTCTCATTCAGGCACTAGAATGTTTGATGTCAAAAAGAATATTAAGCTGTGTGTCATCTGCATGCACTAACTTAACTGGAATGACAGATACAAATAAGTCATCTTGTCTATGAATAAAGCTCTTCATTTTTGGTTTTTATTTTGCTTTATAATGTCCAGGAATTAATCTGTGTTCATTATAAAAATTTTAAAATGAGTGAAAATCGATGCAAAAAATTAAATTCACAGTTTTCTGGGAAAATATCAAGGGGAATGGGAGGACAGGAAAAAAAAAACAAATAGGGAAAAGTAAGAGTACTGAAGGTAAAAGCAATTTAATGCTGTGGTTCACTTAATGAACTGTGTTTAGTTGCTTAATACATTGTGCCACTAGGCAGTACTGAACCTATCAGAGCCCTGAGATACTGTAACAAACATAATTTAATGTGAATTAAATTGAACTCAAAACCACTACACACCACCTCTACCACATGTAATGTAGAGGATGTCTTAATATAATTACTATTTTCGTGTACTTGAGTGGTTCAGTGTTAGGTTGAAAAATCAGTAAAAAAAAACAAAAACAAATAACTTGTAAAACCTGGGGAGTGTTTTGGTAAAAACCATGAACAGTGGGTCTTGTCTATGATAAATTGGTTGATTGGTCTGCAGATTTCACATCAGTGTTATGGTTCTTGCTTTCAGTGGAAAAAAAATTAGAAAGTTAATGACCACTGATTATTCCTGCCTTTTCAGTGTCAAAGAATCCTTTATTACAGTTGAAGCAAGCAACAGTGAAAACTAAGAAAAAAAGCAGGAAAAAAAATCAAGTCAGTCCTATGAAAAAGATTCAAAGTCCTTTGAAAAACAAACTCTTTGGTAGCCCTGCAAAAAACATGGTGGCTGCTTCTGGAAGCCCACAGAAGCTAATAGATGGTTTCTTAAATCAGGAAGGTACAGCCACTGGTAAATCTCAGGTAATTTTAACAAAATTAAAAGGTTATCAGTAAATGCTTTTTATTTTAATGACTATTCTTTAGAATCAGTCTTTGATCACAGTTGTTACTGTAGCTGTTTAATGTACCAAGTAGGACTTGCGCTGCTTTTCTTGCCTCTTGTATTTGTTTTTCAAAGTATTAAGACTTGTTTTTCAGTATTTTGCTCAGAAAACAGCTGTTACATATTTGAAAATCAGTCTGACAAACATTGAAGCATATGAACAATATCAATTTTCTTCCCCCTGAATAGGTGGAACCAGTTCCATCAACCTCAAATACTTCAGGCCCATCAGCTTTGCAGACAGCACAGTCTGGCTCAATTAGATCACAGGTACCAAATCTAGCTGGAGCTGTTGAATTCAGCGATGTAAAGACCTTGCTCAAAGAATGGATTACAACTATTTCAGGTAAATTGTAATTCAGATAATTTGGTTTTCAGATATACCCATGGTGATTCTGCATACATCACAAAGAAAATTATATGGGAAAAACTGAATTTCTATACCATATCTTTTCTGTGTTCCTGCTTCTCTTGCTGGTGTCTTTTCCAATTGTCATGGTCTCTCTCTTCCTCACAACCTTGGGATAATTGGAGTACTTAGATAATGGCACCATAGCAACCATACAACAAAAACACTAACCCAGGAACCTATCCTTATAACAAAGCCTGTTGCCAACTCTGTCCACGTATCTATTCAAGGGATGCCATCATAGGACCTAATCTCATCAGCCACACTATCAGAGGCTCGTTCACCTGCACATCTACCAATGTGATATATCCCATCATGTGCCAGCAATGTCCCTCTGCCATGTACATTGGCCAAACTAGACAGTCTCTACATAAAAGAATAAATGGACACAAATCAGACGTCAAGAATTACAGCATTCAAAAACCAATTGGAGAACACTTCAACCTCCCTGGTCACTCAATTACAGACCTAAAAGTTGCAATACTCCAACAAAAAAAACTTCAAAAACAGACTCCAACAAGAGACTGCTGGATTGGAATTAATTTGCAAACTGGACACCATTAAATTAGGCTTAAATAAAGACTGGGAGGGGATGGGCCACTACACGAAGTAAAACTATTTCCCCATGCTAGTTTTCCCCTACTGTTATTCGCACCTTGTCAACTGTTTGAAATGAAATGGGTCATCCTGATTATCACTAGGAAAGGTTCCCCCCCTTCCCCCAGCTGATAATAGCCCACCTTAATTGATTAGTCTACTTATAGCTGGCATGGCAACACCCATTTTTTCCATGTTCTCTCTGTGTCTGTATAGCTTCCTACTGTATTTTCCACTGCATGCATCTGATGAAGTGGGTTTTAGCCCACGAAAGCTTATGCCCAAATAAATTTGTTAGTCTAAGGTGCCACAAGTACTCCTCGTTTCTCTTCTGTAGAAAGTATTTTTTATCAGAAAGATGAACTAGAAGGTTTTAGAATACATATTAGAATTCTTTTATAAGATTACAGAAGAACAAAAGTATAAAACAGTTGTTAAAACCTGAAGGTAGCATTGTACTTTAACATAATTTGAGACAATTATTGCCTCTTTGATATCCTGAAAAATCTGAACTGCAGTTTTTTTTTGATCTCTCTGACATTTCAGGACATCTCTGCCTTTATTACCAAAGTGTTGAAACAGTTATGCCATTATAAATGCATATGTCTGTTCCGTTTCTTTAATAGCTGTGCTGTCACTTGTTGTTGCAGAAAACAACAGGTCTGCTGTCTGGATTTCTCAGGATCATGCAGTCCTTGCAAAACTTCAGATAACTTCAGTGGGAGATGTGGGAATACAAGGGCTGCAAGATCAGGCCCTGAAATACTAGTCACTGCAGAATTTCTTTGATTCCAAGTATACTTGAAGAAAAGTCCCCTACTGTATCTATATTTTTCTTACAGATCCCATGGAAGAAGACATTCTACAGGTTGTGAAGTACTGTACTGATCTGATAGAAGAAAAGGATTTGGAAAAGTTAGATCTGGTCATCAAGTACATGAAAAGGTAGCTTAATTTTGTATATATATTACTTTAATATTTTGTGCTAAAGTTGATGTACTAGATATGCCAATACAAGAGCATAAACTTAACAGTCATGGCATTTATGAATATGATTTTAAAAGAAAAATAAAATCTGACTATGTAAAAGAACTTTCCTAATTTTTGGAAAGTTGAGCAAGTGAAAATAGCTGCAGCAATTTTGCATCCTTAATAGTACCATTAGCTAAAAAGTGGAATGCTTTTCGGACAAAAGATGGACTTCTTTCTGAGTGATTGCACATGTCCATTCCATTTCAAAGGTGTGCATGCCTAGTGCACCAGAGTCAGAGACTTTTTCCTTAGTGGTATCTGTCGGGTCATATGTGCGTCTTCTGCTGCCTCATGCTGTTGCTTGTTAGTGTAAAGGGTGGAGCCATCCTTGATCCTCCTCAGTTCCTTCTCACAACCCTCGGTTTGTAGTCAGTGTATTAGCTTGCTTCTGCAAGTATTGTCCTTTTCAATGTACGTAGTTTGGTACTCTTGTATATAGTTTGGTACTTTGTTCATACTTAGGTTAGTGTATGTTACATTTCTTAGTTGTTTTGTACTTTGGTGAACTGTTGCTTCCTGATCCTTCTGGATGCTGATGCCTGGTACCAGGCAATGCCTCGGTCTCCGAGCTTTAAGCCTTGCACCGACTGCAGAAAATCCATGCCGGTGAGTGACCATCCTTCTCAGAGTTTAAAGTTCCATGACAAGGGTCATGTCTGGAACAGGTGGCCGATCTTCAGGGACTTAAGACCCAAAAAGAATAGGGTAGTGAATCTCTGGGTATGTCTACACTACAGGATTATTCTGATTTTACAAAAACCGGTTTTGTAAAACAGATTGTATAAAGTTGAGTGCACGCGGCCACACAACACGATAATTCAGTGGTGTGCATCTATGTACCGAGGCTAGCGTCGATTTCTGGAGCGTTGCACTGTGTAGCTATCCCATAGTTCCCAGTCTCCCCCACCCATTGGAATTCTGGGTTGAGATCCCAATGCACGATGGTGCAAAAACAGTGTCGTGAGTGATTCTGGGTAAATGTCATCACTCATTCCTTCCTCTGTGATAGCAACGGCAGACAATCATTTCGCGCCCTTTTCCCCTGGATTGCCCTGGCAGATGCCATAGCATGGCAACCATGGACTCCGTTTTGCCTTTTGTCAACGTCACGTATGTGTACTGGATGCCGCTGAACAGAGGTTTACGGCAGCGCTATCACACAGTCACATTTCATTTGGCCTTTGCAAGGTACAGAGATGCTTACCCAGTTGTCTTGTACCATCTGCTGCCGTCAGGGTGCGTCCTGGCTGACCTCGCCTGAGGTTGGCCGGGTCATGCAAAACAAAAATGGGAGTGACCACCCGTCTCCCCCTCTTTTATGTCATCTAAAAATATTCAGTCCTGCAAGGAATATCGTGCAAGTGTACCTAGAGAACCAGTGTACCAAGGACATCAGCCCCCTGGTGTCAGATTCCGCAGAACTGATGAAGGCTGCATGCATTCTAGGGGTGCCCTGCCAACAACCCACCCATTGCTCCTCCTCCCCAACTCTGGGCTATCGCGCGGTCCCCCATGTGTGATGAAGTAATAAGAAGCAGGAAAAGAGATACCCCTGCTACTTTTATGAGAATAAAATTGAGGGAAAACGCCTCCAGCTGTACTGATAGTCAAGGGCTAAAGACATTAAACGTGATGGGAGAGGACCAATCGCGCGTGACTATGATCAGTCAAGCAGCTACAGAATCTTCTATCTTTAAGTTGAAAGGTGGGAGGGGGGGGTGACTGGACTCAAGCTTCCCAGTTGCTAGATGAGGGAGGTTACCCAGCCATTCTGTATCATCTGCCAGGATGCACCCATGAGTCATTCCTATTTTACCCATACGTCCTCCTCGGCCGACGTCCTCACCTGAAGGCCAGCCAGGAAGCTACTCACCAGGATGATTACAAGGATGCTACCATCCTTCTGCCAACGTTCAACATCTGCCACCGGGGAAGGGAGGGGAAAGGATGCTGCTGTCAGATTTCGGCCGCAGCAGCCGCTCTTACAGCACAGCATGCAGTACATACGTGATTGAAAAACCAACAGCCAAGAAACTATTTTTTACTTTCTTTCACGGGGTATCTATCTGAGGGTAGGATGGATAATTGAGAGAGAACCACCTACCACCCGGCAAATATATTTGGACACTACAAGGCATTGGTAAGCTCCAGCAAGAATTGCAAAATGCTTTTAGGAGACTGCGGGACTGTGGGATAGCTGGAGGATCCTCAGTACGCCCTCGCCTCCTCCATGAGCGTCCATTTGATCTTTGGTTTTCCGTTATGCATTGTGCACTGTGCTGTGACTTGTATTATGCCTGAAGGTTTTTTTTTTCAAGCTTTGGGATTTCGCTTCAGTAATGGATGCTCTCGAGTGAACAGATTTGTCTCCCATAACACGATCAGATCCAGTATCTCCTGTACGGTCCATGCTGGAGCTCTTTTTGGATTTGGGACTGCATCGCCACCCATGCTGATCAGAGCTCCACGCTGGGCAAACAGGAAATGAAATTCAGCAGTTCGCGGTGCTTTTCCTGTCTACCTAGCCAGTGCATCCGAGTTCAGATCACTTTCCAGAGTGGTCACTGGTGCACTGTGGGATACCGCCCGGAGGCCAATACCGTCGATTTTGCGGCCACACTAACCCTAATCCGATATGGTAATACCGATTTCAGCGCTACTCCTCTCGTCGGGGAGGAGTACAGAAACCCGTTTTAAGAGCCCTTTATATCGATATAAAGGGCCTCACTGTGTGGACAGGTGCAGGGTTAAATCGGTTTAATGCTACTAAAATCGGTTTAAACACAGTGTAGACCAGGCCTCTGTCACCTTCTAGTAAAGGCGGCCCTGCATCTATCATCAGAGCTTCCAGAGCTAATGCTGGAATCTTCCCAGTGCTCCTCTGCATCTGGATGGGTGACTCAGGCTCGTTTTCGGAATTGGAAGTTGGCTCGTGTGTGTGTCTCGAGATTTGGAGGTATCACTCTCCATCATCTGTGTTTTCTAGCAGAGGTTCCGTGTTGGTTGAGAGACATGGATCCTTGGTCTGAAAGAGACTGGGGTCCAGTGCCCTACCAGTGGCCATATTGGAACCTGTGAAGATTTCCTCCCACAACTGGATCCTCCCTGCAAACCCTTCTTTCTCCTAATCTCCAAGTAGATGGTGGGATAATTCACATGAGGAGGCTCACAAAGTTACCCTGGGTGCCAAGTTGGGTGCCGAGCAAGAGTAAACTGCCCCAGCAAGACCTCTGTTGGAGGAGTTCAAGAAAGCTTCACTGCAGCTTGCTTTGTGTTCCTTCTCCTCATCACCTGATGAGTTGATGCTATCTGGTGTGTCCTCTCTTCATTAGGTTGAATAAGGTCCTATCAGGACTGTTGAAGAGTGTGTCTTTCTCCCTGGACACACAATGGAGGTAGTGCAGGAGCGCTCACATAAGTTGGCGGAATTTTGGTGTTCAGCCAGGCCCTCCTGAGTAGCTCTGCCTATAAATGAGGCTATTCTAGAGCTTGGAAGAGTTTGGTGGCAAAAACCATCTTCACCACCACCAACACCCAAAAGGACTGAACAGAGATGTTTGTGGCTTCAATCATCGGGTCTTCCATAGGAGGTCCAACAGACTATGCAGGATATCCCTTCTGAGGTTCTGACACACTTTTCCCAAGAATGTTAAGTTCCACAGTCTGAAGAACTCCAGAGCTACATTGAAGTCTTTTGAGGATTTATACTCCACGCCACATGAAAAAAGCAATTCTGCCCTGAGTCATTCCACTGTTACCATTAGACTTAAAGGCCCATCCAACTGTGACTGTAAGGATCTGTCTCAGGCCACACGTACGTGTGTGGTTTGGCATGCCAGATTTCATCTCAGGAAGTTTTCGATCTGGGTGAGCTTGGTGTACTCTGATTTGTCACCCACTGGACATTCTAGTTCAAGAGCCCAGAGGAGTCCTAGCCATTTTGGACTGGTGAATGGATCCAGCCAACATATGTATGGGAGTTCCCTTTGTCCCTCCACAACCCATATTGACTCTGGTCACAGATTCTTCTCTAGTTTCACCTGAGAAATCCATGATTCAAGGTTTCTGGTCTGTCCAAGATTTAGCTCTCCACATAAATGTGAGAGTTGAGATCAATGCATCTAGCTTGTCAGACTTTCCTCCCTGACACTGGGGAAAGAATTCACTAGTGCTTATGGACAATTCTTACTCCTGGGGGAATTCTGTGCCCCTGTACATGCACAGAATTCATGTCCCATGCAGAATTTTTTTTCTCTGAAGAAAATACATTCTACTGGAGAAGTGCTGCAGTTACGCCTTTCACCCTTCACCCACCAGGGGCTGCTGTGGCACCAGAACAGAGCATCTGTTCCTGGGCAGGAGCAGCTCCAACTGCTGATAGGTAAGTGAATAGACTGTGTTCCTCACAGTGCCCTGTCTGTTGGGCCAGGTCAGAATGCACGGGATATGGGGGAATGGACAGTGTGGGGTACATGGGTTGCTATGGGGGTCACAGATGGTTCAGAAGGGCTAGTGGAGGGGACAGACTGACATAGGGCCTGAATGGCAGTGGGGGTGCAGGAATACAGGAGTAGGAGGGTGCAGAGACACATGGGGGAAGGGGGCTGGCTGAGGGGGGGGTGCAGGGTCACATGGGGATGGAGGAGAGTACAGGGATACATGGGGACAGGAGCAAATGTGCCTGACTCAGAGAGGCTAATAATCAGCCAGGGTCTGCATGGGAGAGGCTCCCTAATAATCCCCACCTCCAAAAAACCCTGTTCCATACTTCTCCCACCCACACCCAACAGCCCTCCAAATTCAGACCCAAGGTCCTTCCCAGCGATTACTTCCCTATTCCTCAGCTCCTTCTTTATCCCTGATCCCCACCCCCAAGCCTTTGCACTGCTTCTGAGGGGTACAGAAAATACATATCCATACATAATCACAGGACCATGGAGATCTCCTTCATCCCAGCCTGGATGCTCTTCATCTTACTGCCTGGATGCTCCATGGTTAACACCTGAGGAGGGGATCTGTTCAAAAGATTTACAAAACGCCCTCATGAATAGCAGAAAACCACCTTCTAGGTACCCATACCTGTTGAAGTGGAAATGGTTCTCCTTGTGGTCTCAGCAAAAAGGTGTTTTGCTGATCCAGGCATCTACGCAACAAGTTCTGGATTATTTATTCCACCTGAAACAGCAAGGATTTTCCATTAGTTCCATCAGGGTTCAGCTAGTGGCTGTTCCTGCTTTCCACCTTCTAGTTGCTAGTCACTCAGTTTTCTCCAATCTGATGTCACTCAGGTTCTTGAAAGATCTGGACAGTGTGACAAAGTTCCTCCTCTACCTTGATGGGTCCTGCGCTTATTGGCTGATTTTGTTAGCCTCAGAGATCTTCCTGTGTTGGATCAGGAATTGGGAGGTTTTGGGGGGAACCTGGGCCTGCCCTCTATCCTGGGTTCCAGCCTGGAGCCCTGTGGACTGCAGCTGCCTAGAGTGCCTTCTGGAACAGCTACACAACAGCTACAATTCCCTGGGCTACTTCCCCATGGTCTCCTCCCAACACCTTCTTTAGCCTCACCACAGGACCTTCCTCCTGCTGTCTGTTAATGCTTGTACTCCTCAGTCCTCCAGCAGCACATCCTCTCACTCAGCTCCTCGCACCTCTTGCTCCCAGCTCCTCACATGCACACCACAAACTGAAGTGAGCTCCTTTTTAAACCCAGGTACCCTGATTAGCCTGCCTTAATTGATTCTAGCAGCTTCTTGATTGGCTGCAGATGTTCTAATCAGCCTCTCTGCCTTAATTGTTTCCAGAAAGTTCCTTATTGTTCTGGAACCGTCCCTGTTACCTTACCCAGGGAAAGGGGACCTACTTAACCTGGGGCTAATATATCTGCCTTCTATCACTCTCCTGTAGCCATCTGACCTGACCCTGTCACAACAGGTTATATCCCTAAGTAAAGGAACCTGTCCCCCTTAAGGATTAAATCTGATGTTAACAAGATTGGTGAGTCCCCACTTTGAACTGCTGGCTACCTGTTCGTTGCTTCATCTTTTGATGAAAGTAGCCTTTTTAGTGGTGATTATTTCTGTGAGGAAAGTTGGAGAATTGTGAGACCTGGTAGGTATCCCATCTTATACAGTCTTTTATAAGTACTAAGTATACTTACGATCACATCTAAAATTTCTGACTATAAGTGTCTCATTTCCACATCAATCAGGCAATATACTTACAAACTTTCTTTCCCAAGCCTGATGCTTGTAACGATGAAGTGAGCTTCCGTACGTTATATGTTCAGAGAGACTTATCTTTTTAGTTGAACAGGACTAAACCGTTCAGGTCATCCTCACAACTGTTTGTGACCGTTACAGACAGGATGAAGGGTCTTCTGGTCTCAATTCAGAATCTTGCCATGCATTTCCTCCTGCATATGTTTATGCCACGACATTGCCAATGGGTCTCCACTAAGCCAAGTGGTATCACAGTTGAGGAGACTGCAGGTGGCTTCTGCAGCTTTTTTTTAGCTCAAGTGCCTGCCCAGAGCTGCAAGTTTGGTCATTGGTATATGTCTTTGCACCTCATTATGCCATATCTCAATATTCTAGAGATAATGCCAGGTTCAGATGTGATGTTCTTGAATCTTTTTCAGGTACACTCTAATCCACCTCTGGATTGAACTGCTTGAGAGTCACCTGAAGTGGATTTCCCATTGATTTAACTCTGTGATTTGAGCAAGTCACTTAGTGCCTCAGCTTTTCCACCTGTAAATTGAAATAGTACCTACCTCACAAGGTTGAGATCATCAGATAGGCACAAAGAAATGCAAAATATTATTCAGTTATGCCTGTGTGTTGTTGTATGTCATTGGGTTTTTGTAAATGAATTAGTCATACTGTGAAATTAAGAGAGCAGATGGGTATTTTATATAAAATTCTTAACAAAACTGGTGCAAAATCCCATAAGTTTAAGGAAGAACAGCTAGTGACATTTTCACCCCCACTCTGGCCCTCTGTACACCAGGTAAAGGAGACAGAGCAGGATAAAGAGCCCTGATTCTGACCTGGGGGAATTTCATCTGCAGAGGAGCTAAGGAAGACAGGTTCAGGATGTCCTAAAGAACTTCTTTGCAAATCCTGACATAGGGAGTATACCAGAGTGTGAGGGAGTGGGAAAAGCATGGGATAGAGCTGCAGCTTCCTTACATACAGCCAATTACAGGATGTTGTAATTTACGCAGCCCTCTAGGGCTATCTGAGTTGCACTGAAAGCCACTCTGACCCCTGTAGCAGTCTAGAATCAGAAAGTTTTAGTCAGTTTTGGGCTGCTCCCTCCTCTAGGCTCTGAGTTCTTTGCAGCACTCTTACATATGCAGCACAGAATCTCACTATTTGATTTTTGGGCAGCTTTCTGCGTCCTAACCTTTAGTTTACTCCTTTCTTCCTGGATTTTAAATACTAGAGAGGCAGGTTGTACTAGTCCATGGATCTCGAGGGTTTGGTCACACCTCTTCTGTCCTTGCACTGATGTTTCAGTCTCCAGCCAAGCACCCAATGCAACACGCCAGAGCTCTGTGTAAATGTTGAATTGCATTCTTGTAGGAAGAAAGATGCAGCCCAAATGTCCTGATGTGAGGGAAGTGTCAGAATCCAGAAATTTATCATTTAAATCCCTTCATTATTGGGCGTAAGGTTGTGAGAGAAGCAGGTTAACTGGTGACTGACTATAAATTGTAATCCTAATGGTAAATATGCTGAAATTTGTAAAAGTTGCTGGGAAGTTCTTTATATCTGGAGAAATACAGTCCTCTGAGCTTCAGAACAGCCTGAGCATTACCTAAGGTTGTATTGATTATAGACTGGACTAGTGACACCCCTGTTATTAAGGTTGCCTGACACTTCCCATTATAAGACCCTGTTTTCAGTTGCTTATAACTTTGACAGAATTACCATTCAGGCTGAAATTTTCCATTCTGTCCCAGGCTGAATTATTTTGGAAAATTTCAGCCAAAACAGTTCATCTTTTCCAAGACCAAGGGCTAGGGGAAAATAAGTTTTTCTTCAGTGTTGAAAATATTCTGGCAACTTTTTTTTAAGCTCTAGTCTGCTTAAATCTGCCCAAACATGGACAAGTTATAAGCCTTTGAAAAAGCAGAGTTCACAGGTGCTCAGTAGAGACTTCCTGGAGCTTAGCTGAATTCTCTGGGGCTTCTGTCCTCACTGAGCATCCTTGAGCCTCTCACTGCTTCTGTGTATGATCAGAATGTGCATCTGTTACCCCACAGCGCAACTGAGCAAGCCCTCTCCAGACTCGGGACATTCCAAAACTGTACTTCCCCCATAATGGCTGCTTTGGGCCAGAGTGGGCACTAGAACTGAGAGCAGGGAGACTGACTTCTGGGCATTCTGTGACCCCCTGTTGGCAGAAGGGAGGAGGAAGGCACCTGATTCAAATGCAGAGGGGAGAAGAGATGGACATCTGGCATTGCGCGTGGGGCAGGGGGTGTTGGGGAATAAATTGAGACAGATGGGGAGTGGAGACTGGGACTGGAAGCTAGCAAGGAGGGCTGGGACTGGCTGGGCAAGGAAGCTAGGGCTGAGGAGGAGAATGGGTGAGAAGACTGGATGATGGCAAAACTGAGCTTGGATGAGGAATCTGGAGCTGGAGGCCAGTGAGCAGGCTGAAGGAGGTGGGTGGAAGGGAGACAAATCTGACAAGGAGCTGGGGCACAGGGAGAGAACTGAGACTGACTGGGCAAAGACACTGGGCCAAGGAGCAGAGGAAGGTGAGGACAGTGAGATTGAATGAGATGGGGATGGAGACTAGGCTGCAGAATGGAGATGGGGGGGAGATCAGGAAGTGGAGGTTGGGTGGGGTGGTGGGGGGGACTAGAATTTACTGGGCAAGGAGACTGGGTCAGAAACTTGGGGAGTGGAGATTGAGACTAACTAGGTGAGGAGAATGGAATGGGATGAGGAGTCAGTGATGGGATAGAGGCAGGTTGGAAGGGATGGTGCAGAAGGTGTCAAGCTTGGGGTAAATGCGCAGAAGAGTCTGTCCATTAGAGTGTACACTCCACTCTAGAGTTTGGAATGGAACACAAGATCCCTCAGTCAGTGTCACCATTCCTCTATCTCAGCAAATATTTGTGAAACCCATTAGCAAGGTGTCTCATTCTCCTTCTTGCTGGTCCGCATAAAGGATAGCAACCTACCACTGCTATCAGTTATCCAGTTAGCTCAGTGGCAGAGGTCTATGTGGATCTAAAAGTTTCAGTGCTGCTGATGAGCCACAGGGGTATGCCACATCATGGAATTTCAGGGGGTTGATTTTGCTTTTTTTAAAATATAGCAAATTACATTAAGAGAACATTATTAAGGTAGTAAACTCCAAAGTTAGGAAATACCAGAATTAAGAACTTGTGCAACTTTAATTTAGCAATCATGTAATTAAAGAATAATGAATATGCATAAAGGGGCCAAATTAAGGTTGTACCGGCATAATTCTGGCCTAATTATTAATTCTTAATAATCTTTTAACGTAGTTTTTTGTGTGTTGTTTAAATTAGTTTTTAGTAAAACATTTTTTATATTGAACTGCTGTGATTCATTTCTAGTGGGATTTTTCTCTTTGGCTATTGGAAACAAGCTCTTCCCAAAGCATCCCGTACTGTAATACACATTGACCTGGGAAGGATGACTGTTGTATTGTTCTAAGCATGACTACCTTTTTTCCCCCCCCCCTCTAGGTTAATGCAGCAGTCTGTGGAATCAGTTTGGAATATGGCATTTGACTTCATTCTTGACAATGTTCAGGTGGTTTTACAACAAACTTATGGAAGCACATTAAAAGTTATCTGAACTTAACTTGTAATAAAGAGAGCGTGGTGGGAGCCTGGAGCTCTCTGCTAGCTGTGCCATAAGTGCTTGTGAGGTATTTGCAAAGTGCATGATAGTAAGGCTCTGAGTTTTTATAATTTTCAATTTCTTTTTAAACAAAAAAGTGTTTTGTACATTTCTTTTCAAAAAGTGCCAAATTTGTCAGTATTGCATGTAAATAATTGTGTTAAAATTCTTTTATTGTAGTATAGAATCTATTTGCAAAATGTTTGTTTATAAAGTTTTATGGATTTTTACAGTGAAGTGTTTACAGTTGTTTAATAAAGAACTGTATGTATATTTTTGTACTGATTCCATTTCGTCAATGCTTCAGTTTGAATATAGCTAACCCTTTATTAAAGCTGTAGCTTTGAGTCATTTTACTAATCTCTGCTGTGGTAAGCGCTTATTTAGTTCTCTCAAAAAAATTCTGTGAGAAAAATCCATGAATCATTGTACCTGTTTATATACAGTAGTCTAGAATACATGTCAGTGTGACAGCTTAAAATCACAGGCAGTGCTTTGGGTTGAATAATTTATCTATCTTGCCTTTGGGATTATAAAGCCAATACCCATAGAACTAATGGATACACTGTGTTCTATACATTTGTAGGTCCACAAAGTATGAAAGCATAAGTTCCATAGAGTCTGTAGCACACTCTTAAGTACACTGCACATAAAACTGCTGTGATTTCTGTGGCTCCATTCAGAAAACCTTTGAACACCCATCACTATGGTAACAAAGTTTTAAATTACATGCATGTATGTTTTTCCTTTAACATTTCACATTGTTACCTCTTTTGCAGAATCCAGGGTTGGCGTACTGGGGACCTTGCTGCTCCCTTCTTTCCCTATGACAGAGAAGGATCAGAGTGAGGCATGCCTGGGTAGCTCAGAAAAAAACTGGAAGGGCACAGAGAGAGCTCCTGGCAAGCTCAGCTCAGCTCCCACTCTAATCACTTCTCAGGTTTTTCATTAGATGGGAAGTGCCCACTGTGGGGTTTCAGTAAATGTAGATGTTGTGGCGTATGTTACCTTAAAACAGCTATGGGGGACGTTTCCATTGTTTGGGGAGCGAAAGTCACGCAGTAAGCACAAAATGGTAGTTGACTGCAACAGTTAACACATGTTTTATACAGAACCTGACCCAAATAACAAAATCTATGGCTATGGAATGAATTTACCTGTTTAAATGTAAAGAATGTCAGCATTAGTTTTCAGCCCTGAATTGCAATCAGATGATGCATTTTGCTTAGTAAATATTTACTATTGTTGCTCAGTTGCTGCAGCATAGTTTCATAGATTATGAAGGGACCATTATGACCACCTGCTCTGACCACCTGCAGTACCACAGGCCAAAGAACCTCACTCAGTAATTCCAAAGCCAGAAGGGACCATTGTGGTGATGTAGTCTGACCTCCTAGAACTTCCCCAAAATAGTTCCTAGAGCATCTCTTTTAGAAGATCTTTGCATCCATAATTTTTGTTGGAGATGAATATAAATTTTTAAAAGCTACGCTGCTAGCAGAGATTTTTTTCTATCAGGCCTCTCTGCATGTGCCCCTTGCTGTGCAATAATGTAAAGGGCAGAACAGCCCTTCACATGCCCTGTCAGGGCAATGCTCTGGAAGGACTCCATACAAAGCCAGTCAGGACTCTAGGGGAGCCTCCTCTCTCTGACCATACTATCTCCAGGGCAAGCATCTTACACAGCTTCGACCTTCCTGGCTGTCCTTGGAGCATTCAGTATCAGCTTCCACACCATGCACTTCCCTCAGCGAATCTGCCCAGGTGGGGCTCCTGGGGAAGCCAGAGGGTCCTGCACCCCAACTCTGCAGTCAGACATGATTGTCAGCCAGCCAGTAAAACAGAAGGTTTATTAGTTGACGGGGACACAGCATAAAATAGAACTTGTTAGCACAGAAATCAGTGACTTTCTGCCAAGTCCATCTTCGGGGTCCTGGGACAGACGCCCTAGGCTCCTCATCTGGGCTCTGGTGTTTGTGGTGAAGTTGACTTTCATTGCTACTACTCCATAGCCAATTTAACTCTGCTGACCAAGCAGTTAGCACATTTTAAAAAAATCAGTTGCTGCAGCCTTTCTACTTCAAGCACCTATACCAGAGAGTTGTAGAGCTGGAACTTGATCTTTAGCACTTACTTTTGCTTTTTCATCTCTCAGCAATCTAGAAGAATGCCAGACTTGTGTGTTCAGTTGTTGTTCAGATAGAGGCCACTCACATGCAGGTCAATCCAGAAGTGGAATGGACATGTGCAACCACTCAAAGAAAAAATGGTTACTAACCTGTAACTGTGTTTTGGGCTGTTGCCCATGTCCATTCCATGACTCACCCTCCTTCCTATGCATATCTAAGGCTGTCTGGTAAGAAGAAACTGAGAGGAGGGATCAAGGGTCTCTCCACTCCTTTGTAGCATTGCAGAGGAGCACAAGGTGCATTCACTGCCCCTACAGGTACCGCTAAGTGTCATAGTATCTTTCCCCAGTCTGAACTTTAGGGTCCAAAGATGGGGTACCAGCATGAATTCCTCTAAGCTTAATTACCAGCTTAGATCTGATTGGTGGCAGCCTATCAGGACTTGGAGTGCCTGATAAACTCTGGTCTCCCCAAAACCTTCCCTGGGGACCCCCAAGATCCAGACCCCCCTGGATCTTAACACAAGGAAAGTAAACTCTTTCCCTCCCTGGGTTACCCTGGAAGATCAAAACTCCTTGAATCTTAAAACAGAGGCTTTCCACCTCCACCCCTCCCTTCTTCCCCTCGCCCAGAGGCAATACAGAGTCAAGTTCCGTGAATCTACAACAAAGAGGAAATTTACCTTTCCCTTCTCCCCACCAATTCCCTGGTGAGTACAGACTCAGTTCCTTTGAGCCTTAACCAGGAGAAGAAATTAATCAGGTCTTAAAGAGAAAACTTTAATAAAAAAAAGTAAAGATAATCACTGTAAATTCAAGATGGAGTATTACAGGGTCTTTCAACTTATCGAAACTGGAGAAAAAGCCTCCTCCAGCAGAAATACAACTTAAAACACTTCCAGTCAAATACACATTTGCAAGTAAAGACAAACAATTTAAAAGACTAAACCACCTTTCTACCTTTGTACTTGCTAAATTTGAACAAAAGATTAGAGAGCCTGTAGGTACGTGTGGTCACTCTCGGAAACCCAGAGAGAACAACAGACAAAGAACACACACCCAAGCTTCCCTCCACCCAGATTTGAAAGTATCTTGTCTCCTGATTGGTCCTCTGGTCAGGTGTTGCAGGTCAGTTTGTTAACCCTTTACAGGTGAAAGAGACATTAACCCTTAGCTATCTGTTTATGACACTAAGGGAAACATTTCCTATGCTAGTCCCCTAGGCCCATGCACACACCAAGAGTGGAATGGACAGGTGGCAACACATCTCAAAGAACACTTACAGAACAGATTACATGGGGGAGGAAGGGGAACCTGTTACTAAAGGTCAGTCTATACTCATCTCTATGAAAACACACCCAATGTCATCAGTGGGAAAACTACTGGACTGAGGGGTGGACAGTTCTTTAATTTTACCAAACTCAGACCATAATGAAATGTTACCCTTTCCAGAAGTGAGCTTGAAAGTCCTGATGGTCTTTTTTTAGTGGTGGTGTTGCACCTTTTAATTATTAAAAGGTGCTTGCTGCTGGGTCTACTGATGACAAATGCATTTTTGTTCAAGCCACCATAGTCCAAAATAATGTGTCAGGGAACAGAGTAGTTAAACCAAGATGCCCTATAATGGGAGCTCCTGTAATGGGAGCTCCTCCAGCCCTTTTTTTTTTTTTTTAAAGGGGGGAGGTGGGAAGAGAAGGGCAGTCCAGCCAGCACTCACTATCTTCAGAAGATAGTTCCACTAGCAAAAATGTCAGTGCTTTTAAGATTGAGATCAAAAATCACAGTTAAAAGCAAAAGATGGCTTTGAACTACATTACTGCCACCTGCATTTGTTTATGCAGGTTAACAGTTGGTTACATAGCAGCTTTCCTCTGAACAGTGAATTTCAAACTGGAATGTGGGATTCCAAGTTAGTTTTAGGAATGTGCTGACCCTATGGATATACAAGTCACATTCTCATATTTACATTGTCCCAGAAACACTCAGCTAAAATCTTATAAAGCAAAGTCTATATATTCAGCAACAGCTGAAAAAAATTCTAGCTGATCTAGGCTAGATCTAACACGGAGTTGAATGTCCTTTTTAAGGGGAACAAAATCAAGGCTACGCACACTACAGACTTATTTCCATCTAGCCAAAATTAGCAGGTGCATTTTAGACTCATAGGCTTTAAGGTCTGACCTCCTGCACAATGGAGGCCACAGAATCTCACCCACCCAAATGTCTGAGTTACTGAAGTCCTCAAGCTGCAGAGGAAGGCGAAAAACCTCCAGGGCCTCTGCCAATCTGCCCTAGAGGAAAATTCCTTCCCAACCCCAAATATGGCGATCAATTAAACCCTGAGCACATGGGCAAGGCTCCCCAGCCAGCACCCAAGAAAGAATTCTCTGTAGTAACTCAGCTCCCACCCCATCTAACATCCCATCACAGACCACTGGGCAGACTTACCTGCTGATAGCCTAATTTTGGCAATTAATTTGGCAACTGATCTTTGGTTATCCCATCATACCATCCCCTCCATAAACTTATCAAGCTCAGTTCTGAAGCCAGATTTGTCTTTTGCCCCCACTACTGCCCTTGGAAGGCTGTTCTAGAATTTCACTCCTCTAATGGTTATAAACCTTTGTCTAATTTCAAGTCTAAACTTCTTAGTGTCCAGTTTATATCCATTTCTTCTTGTGCCCACACTGGTACTAAGCTTAAATAAATTCCTCTCCCTCCCTGATATTTGTCCCTCTGATATATTTATGAAGAGCAATCATATCTCCCCGCAGCCTTCTTTTGATTAAACAAGCCAAGCTCTTTTGAGTCTCCTTTCATAAGGCAGGTTTTCCATTCCTTGGATCATCCTAGTAGCCCGTCTCTGAACCTGTTCCAGTTTGAATTCATCCTTCTTAAACATGGGACACCAGAACTGCACACACTATTCCAGGGTGAGGTCTCACCAGTGCCCTTGTATAACGGTACTAACACCTCCTTATCTTTGGCTTGGAAATACCTCACCTGATGCATCCTAAAACCACATTAGCTTTTTTAAACAGCCATATTGCATTGGGCAGCTCATAGGCATCCTGTGATCAACCAATACGCTGAGGTCCTTTTCCTCCTGAAGTTATTTCCAACTATGTTTTCCCCCAATTTATAAACCCAAAATCTTTGTTTATTATATCCCTCAAAGCATGACTTTGCCACTTTTCACTATTAAATTTCATCCTATTACTCTTACTCCAGTTTACAAGAGTCATCCAGATCTTTCCTATATTGATATCCCGGGTCCTTCTCTGTGTTAGCAATACCTCCCAGCTCTGTATCATCCACAAACTTTATAGCACATTCCCGCTTTTTGTGCCAAGGGTCAGTAATAAGATTAAATAGATTTGGTCCCAAAAACTGATCCCTGAGGAACTCCACTAGTAACCTCTTCTCCCAGCCCTGACAGGTCACTTTCAGTACGACCCGTTGTAGTCTCCCCTTTAACCAGTTCCTTATCCACCTTTACAATTTTCATAATTGATCCCCATCTTTTCCAATTTTAAAACTAATAATTCCCCATTGTGGACTTGTTTTGTCAAATGCCTTACTGAAATCGAGGGTAAATTTAGATCTTTGCATTTCCTTTTTGTCTAGAAAATCTGTTTACCCATTCTACAAAGAAGGAGATCAGGTTGCGTTTTGACATGATCTACCTTTTGTAAAAAACCATGTTGTATTTTTTCCCAATTACCATTGACCTCAATGTCCTTAACTACTTTCTTCCTTCAAAAAATTTTTCCAAAACCTTACATACTGCAGATGTCAACTGACAGGCCTTGAGTTCCCTGGATCATTTTTCTTTCCTTTTCTTAAGATAGGAACTATAGTAGCAATTTCTCCGAAAAGGTCCAAATACGGTTACAACCTCCCAGGTTTTCAATTCATTAAAAATTTCTGCTAATGGGCCTTGTAATTTATGTGCCAGTTCCTTTAATATTCTATGGATGAAAATTATCTGAGCCCCTGATTTCGTCCCATTTTTAAGCTGTTTGAGTTTGGCTTTCACCTGAGATTGTCCTGGTAATAATCTACCTCCATTCCTTTCTTTCCTTTTGTCATCCTTACCATTTATTACTCAGCTCTTTCATTAAAGACTGAGGCAACAGTATTTATTATATATATGGGCCATGCCTAGGTTATCCTAACCTCCACTCCATTACTCAGTGTTAGAGGTCCCACTTCTTTCTTTCTTTCTCTTCTTATTATTATGGCTATTAGAACCTTTTTACTATTTGGTTTTAATTCCTTTGCAAAGGTCCAACTTCTACCTACTGGTTTTTTTGGCCCTTTCTCACTACCCTTCAATGTTCTGACGCTCACTAAGGTACCCGCTAATCCCGCCCATCTTCCACTCCTGTAGCTCGCCTTAATCACCCCGAGACCTATCATCTCAGCTTGGTCCTACTACCACCATGAATTTTTACCCCTTTCTTGTGTATGCGGCTTCTGAAAGTTTCTGCAACTTTGACTTGAAGCTATTCCAGGCCTCTCCCACCTTCAGATCCACGAGGTTCTTCATCTCCAATCCTCCCCTAACTATTTCCTAATCTTAAAGAGCCCTTTGAACAAACCCTCCCAGATCAGACCCTCTTCTAGTTTTGATACTGAATTAGGCTCTAACTCACTCGAACCTATTGTCCTCCCTATCCTTCCCATGTCCTCACTAGTCACCAAAACCCAAATCTTAAATCCTCTTGTTGTGTCTCACGAGAGTTGAAATCTTCTGCCATCAAGTTGCCAGCTGGGATTAATCAGTTCAATTTCCATAACTTTGCTGGGCAACACCTAAAAGTTTGGCTTCGGCCCCTGGAGATAAAGCACACGTTTTGCTGTGTCTGCCTATCAGGACCATGCTGTTATGCCTACTTTAGGCACATTCTGAATAATGACAAGGAAACAGAATTTCTAACCAAAGTTATTTCTATCCATGACTCCTCTGGCATTACGGCAACATGGTGTGGGCTGGTTATACCAGATTTCCAAACCTAAACCAGGAACTTTTATTTCAACCGCGATTTTTTCTTTATTCTTTTGTGGAGCAAGATGCTGCCAGCACCACAGGAGAGATATTTGGTGGTTTCCTGTCTAAATGATGGACCTGTAAATTTCTGCTTAAACCGCATCTGTTGGTACGACAGATGTAAACTTCACTTTTAACAGGAAAAGCCCATCCAACAGATCTTACTTACTGAAACAATTCTAACAAAGGGCTAATGGTGGTCCATTTCCCTTTTATTTGTGGCTTGCTTTGTAATGATTACAGATTTTAAGTTGACTTCATTGAACCTCCTGTACAAGCAAATTAAAGGTGGGCAAGTCATGCTTTACATTCATGTTTCACACAAGGCAAATACAGAAATATTTTGATCACCTAATTTTCTATTTTAAAAAATTCCTATATCAACAAAGCAGAGAATTGGGGGCGGGAGCACTCAGGGGACTGATGGCTAGGGGGGGAATCAAGGAGAGCGAGGTATGCATAAATAAAGGAGTATTTCTTACATCAAACATGTCCGAGAACCAAAGTCTGCAAAAGCTTGGTTAATCAAATACTGCAGTACTGATATCAATATAAAAGTGAAAGTTTTAGTTCTGTAATAAAAATTCAATTTTTATTTATTTGTTGATTACGGGGGTGGGAAAGGGCAAACTTTAAAACAGCAGCCACTAAAAGGGAAGGGCCATGGGAGAGGTGAATAGGCACAGTGGAACCGTGGGGACATGTAAATTGACCACTGTCAAACCAGTGTAAGTTTCTTGGTTTCTCATGGAAAACATTTTATCCACACATTTTCCTCCCAAACGTAAGTCCAACAGTCTCTTCAATACTCTGACTTTGTTGGCGGTTTTTAGAACAGGAATAGTGAGTAATATTCCAGCCTGCCCATTGCTTTAAAAAAAAAAAAAAGCCTAAATTATTTCAAACACTTTCTTCAGTTCTACAATAAGCTGCCAGTCAGACTTCTGCATTTCATCTCTGAACCAGTTCTTCAGGGCATCAATGGACTGACGACTAATCTGCAAGTATACAACATATGAATATTAGAAACAAGTGTTTTATTCCCCAAAATATTTAAGGTAGTGTGGTCTAGACGATAGGGCACCAGGCTAGGTGTGAGGAAATCAGGGTTCTAATACCAACTTTGCCCCAGCCTGCTGTCTACGTGGGCAATCCACTTTGCCTCAGTTTCCCCTCCCCATCCTTTGGGTATCTTGTCTAGATTGTAAGCTCGTCGGGGCAAAGACTTTCACTATGTTTGCACAGTGCCTAAAACAACGGGGACTTCATACTTACTGTAATACCAATAAAGTAGTTTTAAAAATATGAGATCAGAGTCAATGAATTATCAGTGTTTATACCTTGCCCCCCACAACAGACAAACTTCAGCAGCTAGTATTGAACATCCTGGCAGTTCTTTCCAGAGTACTAACTGGGCAAAGCTATACAAAGAAAGCAACGCACTACAGAATGCTGTATGCATTCATTCACCACGCTCAACAAATGGGCCTCTCCCCTACCATCCTTTGCTCTTAGCCAGCTTAATTCCTCCATCTCGGAAGGATGATGCAAGATCTATTTAGTGTTTCATTCCTTTGGTGACACCAATTTGCATTCTTAATAGCAGTACTGCAAGAGTCACTGTCAGTGCCACTCATGTCAGTCAGGAAATCCAGATTTCTGCGAGAAGCTGAGCTGTACGACACATGCCATGCAATCAGTAGTCAGCGTGCCCCACTAGCATGGGGGGCCAGTGCTGAGAATTTTAGAATTCCTCAGGCTTTCACATCCAACCTCCACTTCAAGCCAAGTTACCAACACACCCCAGCCTTAAAAAAGTGCAAGTCTCTGCTAAAAATATTTTACCTTACTGACTAGGATATCTGTTGCTTCAAAGTGTCGTCCATACATTTTAGGCGATTCACCAGGAATAGGTTCTATTTTCACACAGACTTCTTGGCCCTTTTTTGCAACATCCACTTGTTTGTGGTTCACCTCAATACTTGTAACTATTCCAATTTCAACAAACTGTAACAAAACGTAGAAGCTGTTACACGTCCACACGGCTTTCCCCAAATCCCACCACCATTCTGGGGCTTCTCACGGATGCATAGAATATAGAAAATTTACTTTCAAGACTGCTACTGTAATATGTCCCTCCAGTAGCTCTCTCAGCATTTTACTACAATGCGAGAGCAACACACACGCATTTACATTCACCTCTAGAACTCCTGAATTATCAAAAACCTGATTTTAAAACTGATTTGGAAGATGTAACTTAGTTACTTTTTTTTTTTAAAAAAGGTGAGTTTATTTCCTCCTGCTTCTAGCTGGCAAGAACTGAGTTTTCATCACTACAATGTAGTGCTGCACCACAGGAACTGTGCTGGGGGAGGACTCTAGTAATGCGGCCTCTCTCAGCCTGCGTCTTATCTCTGCTACAACCCAAGGTTACATCATCCAGCACAGGCACATATGTTCACTCCACGCCATGCTCCAACACTGGCCTATCCTTAGAAAGGAGGCTCATTTTAGGGGAGCACGCAGCTCCCACAGAGATTCTGTCCTTTTGGGATGCATATATAGCAGCTTTTGAGGGAACTGAATGTTGTCCTGCCAACTTCATCAGGCCAAAACTCTTATTATGCTCATAGTAGAAAGATTCGAACGCTTACTTACATTTTTGCTAGGTACACATATGAGAGTCCCCTGCTTCACCTGGCCTGCTTCCACCACTACACCCATCACTATTGGGTCACGAGAGTTGAAAATAAACTGGGGAAGTATTTTCATCTTGCAAGGAAATACTGCTATATGCCTAAGAAATAACAGGGAAGAGGCATTTTGAAATATTGTATATCATGCTGTTACGTTTGGACCTTCTCCCACACATACACACTTTAGACATTTATAATTATTTCAGAGGAGAATATTCACTGAATGTGAACAAATTCTTAACCATTCTAGTCGAAGCAGATCATATAGGAGAGTAGCTTGTGTGAGCTTTATTTAGACTAGCTTCAACAACCAATTAAGAACAAATGAAAGTAACTATAAGAATACTGATTAAAATGCAGTTCTCAAAAACAAAGTAGAAATAACATTGCAAGGGTCTCATGTTTGCCACAATGATCCCCAGAAATTTACTCATTACACAAATAAAAATAGGCATCTTTTAACTGCTAGTCCTGCAAACTCAATCTGAGAGAGAGGCAAGCTGAGTTCTTGCTTGTTTGCACAACACCAGCAATATGGATTCTGCAGGTCAAATGCTGCCCTCAGTTCATCTCTACAAGCTTTGGACGGGGCCGTATTTGTTTAACCAAAGGTCAGAAATAGTCACAAACTGGAACTTGGTTAACAAGTGCATAAAATGTGCAAGAAGCAATAAAACCCAGCTCACTCAGGCATTGCTTTCCTGAATCTGCAAAAAGAATAGCTAAATTGTTTTTGTCACTTGAGCAAGCAGAAACGATTCCAAAACCCCATACTCCTGAGGGAATTCTGCGTGGAGGTTGGAGATCACCCTCCCGTTGACTCCAGTACCTCTCTAGAACTTCATGAGAAGAACTCCATGCTTAACAGACATATGCATTCAACGTATGCTTTTCATTTCATTAGAGATTACACAAGTAAGGACAACTCTCACTTACTTGAACTCTTCCTGTTTCTGTTTTTTGTAGTCTTGCCTGTATTTTGTAAAGGCATCAAATAAGTGATAAATTATTTCTGCACTAAAAATTCGAACTCCTAAACTATCAGCCATTTCCTGGGCATCTCGTTCAATCCTCACATCAAATGCCAGAATTACAGCATACCTGCAAGTTTAAATAAATAAATAAAAATCAGCTGTGACATAGCCTACAGAACAAGTAACAGTTAGAAATTTTACCATATGTTGCAATGTGGACAGCAGCATAAGAAAAAGTTACTTACTGAGGATCGTGTTCCAGCATAACTGATGCCTTCATAACATCCTTTTTATGGACAGGACCTATGTTAATTCCAGCATACTGTGGGGGAAAAGCAATAAATGACTATCCTGCTCTTCTTCAGTCAGATGAACAGAGTATTTCAGACCATAACTTTCTAATGTTTTCGTTGTATCATGTACTTACTGGCACTTCTGATGTCTTAAGAAACTCAAGTAGCGCCTCCAAAGAGCCTAACGTAGAGGCCTGGACATAAACACCTTTCTCTTCCAACTTGATGGCGTTCAGCGTTTGCTTCAGTTCATGTATTAACTCATCCTTTAAAAAGAAAAAGCAAGTTTTAGCAATCTTACCAAACTACAATAACCGGCTAAGCTTCAAAACTCCTCTATCCATCCACAGTCTTACAATGCACCCATCAATATGGTATCGACACCATGTGCCAACTTATATAATTCACCCTCTGCTCCACCACTCCATGGCTAAAGTAACTGAAGTTTCTGTCAGTATACGGAGACGTTTCTTCTCCTCCTCCAATATAGCTAGAAGAATCTCTGGACCATGAAGTCCTACCAAATCACTTGAAGATTTTGCAAAAAGGTAGGTTTTGCATTATTATTCAAAGAGTTTTTCTTCAGGGGTTTGCAGACATGTATTCCACTCAGGTGTGTGCACACCCAGCACACCAAAGCTAGAAAATTTTGCGTTAGGGGCAGTGCTTGCTTCCCTCCCCTCATAAGCCCTCCCATGACTATATGAGGGCAACACTGCCCCAACCCCACCCTCAGGTCCTTTTCACCACCCACAGCTGGAGTCTGAACCCCTAGTGTGCTTTTTCTTTTTTGCATCATCTTTGTATATAGTTATAGTTAGTACCCTTAACTAGGGTTAGGTAGTATCGCCCTGTGGGATGCCCTCATCAGGGTTTAAATACTGCCCTTTGCATGGGGCAGTTATCCCCTAAATGATCCCCACACCAGAAGTGTATTGTGTCTTGAGGAAGGGCACTTTAAAGAAAGATGCTCTATGTGCAAGTCCTTTAAAAAGAGGACACAGGTAGCTAGAGACTTAGAATTAAAACAGCACCTTCTCAAGCAGGCAATGACGCCTGCCTCAATGTGGGACTGCTGCAGCCAGTATGGACTGGTGCTTCTAGACAGAGCTTGGAGCACTCACCCAGAGGAAAAACAAAACAAAAACAGGGACTGCTCCCCTTCATCAGGTCCCCTGAGAAAAAGAAACCACAGAACAGAGTGTGGTTGTTTCAGAGGTCAGGAAGATCATCTGCTCCACCTAAGAGAAGTACCAACTGGCACCAGGAGTCTCCCGGTGTGCAGGACAGAGCAGGACCCAGTCTCCGGTACCGAGGTGGGATCAGGAAGAACCTGTACCGTTGACTCCAGTACCACCTCAGGGGCGCCCTTTAAGACTGGTACCCTTGGCAGAGATGACAGCACTGTCAGTCTCCACTCTGACTGCCTATCAGGCAGCAGATCTGCTGTGCCCACCTGTCTCTGTTTCACTGCTTATTCAGGGTAATACAGCTGCAGTGGCATCATTTGCTGAGTCCTCAGCTCTCCTGGGTCTGGTGGCAGTTTCCTGCTGAAACTGACGTATCGTTGACACGGATTGAATCCTTGGTATTGATACAGACTATGACACAGTCTGCATCTGCTGGCCTGGGACCAGCTTCATTTTGATACCGATGCCTCTTTTGGGGCCCAGTATAAGTTCGGAGCTGGTCCCGGTATTAAAAAAGCCATCAACTGTTCCTTTCGTACTGATGCCACTGTGGGGTTGGGCCATGGTTAGTGCAGGACACTTGGTATCTTGGTCAGGAGTGGCCACAGGAGGGCTCCGGCTGGGGATGCAGGTTCTGGAGTGGGGCTAGGGGATCAGGGTTGGGGTAGGGGGTTGGGGCACAGGAGGGGGATCGGGGTGCAGGCTCCACGCAGTGCTTACCTCAAGCATCTCCCAGAAGCAGCAGCAGCAGCATATCTCCCTACCAGCTCCTATGCGAAGGCGCGGCCAGGCAGCTCTGCGCGCTGACCCATCCGCAGGTACCACCCCTGCAGCTTCCAGAAGCAGCGGCATTTCCCCCTACCAGCTCCTACACGGAGGCATAGCCAGGCAGCTCTATGTGCTGCCCTGTCCCCCCCAGGCACCGCCCCTGCACCTTCCATTGGCCACGGTTCCCAGCCAATGGGAGCTGCGGGGGTGGTGCTTGGGGCAGGGGCAGCATGTGGAGCCCTCTGATTGCCCCTATGTGTAGGAGACAGAGGGGACATGCTGCTGCTTCCGGGAACTGTGTGGAGCCATGGGATGCACAGAGCAGGTCAAACCCCTGATCCCACTACCTGGCTGGAGCACCGGGGCGGGGCAGGGCAAGCCCAAGACCATGCTCCCCAGCGGGAGCTCAAGGGCCAGATTAAAATGTCTGATGCAGCTCGTAGTTTGCCCACCCCTGCTCTAGAATGACAACACTTGTACCTCCAGTAGGCTCCCCACTGAAACCACCTGTCCTGCAGTCCCTCTGCATGACGACGTCCTGAACCTTTGGGACAGTCAGATGTCATTCCACAAAGGATTCCACTAGCCCCAGCTACCTCGTCCTCTTCAGCACCGATGACAAAGTGGTACTTCAGTCCTTGTCTCCAGTACCAGAGGACTACAGATCACATCAGGATCTGTTCAGATGCATGCCGTCGGACTGAGGTATTCAGGTCAAGTTTGTGCAGGAAAATACCCATACGTTGGGGGATATCCTCCAGCCACTGGCTTCTGGGAGAGCTGCCCTCCCAATAAACCAAACAACATTAGAGCCTGCTAAATCTTACAGAGTACCCTGGCTTTGTTAATGCCCACAGCAAAGTGCACTGATAAGAGATATTATGTCCCAGTGCAGGACTTGAAATCCTATTTCACCCATCCAGCTCCCAATTCCCTAGTTGTTACAGCAGCAAATGAGTGAGAGAGACAGTGAAGAAATACATTCATGTCTCAAGAGTTCAAAAGGCTAGATTTGACCGGGAGAAAGCTATCTGACTTCCTCCTTGCAGATGCCTATTGCAAACCAACAGACTTATTAAAATATGATTTTATGAACTAGACACCAAATTTGTAGACACGTTACCAGAATCCTCCAGGGAGAAGTTCAAGGCCTTTCTTATGGAATGTCATTTAGTGGCCATAACATCTTTACAATCAGTCCTGGATATAGCAGATGATTCATCCAGGCTCATGGCCTTGGCTGTAACTATGAGAAGAATCTCACGGTACAAAACTCTGGCATAGCGCCTAAGATTCAGCAAAGCATATAGTGGACTTGCCATTTGATGGTCACTTCCTACCCTGGCAGAAAAATGGGTGAGACATTACATTCTTTCAGAGACTCTTGGGAATCCTGTGCTCACTGGGAAGTTATACCCAGCCACATGGACAGCATTTTGGGAACCAACAGCAATATCATTCTGAGCAATATTTCCATCAGCCTTCCTACCTTGTGAGGCAGCAAGACTTCCCCCGAAAGGGGCATAAGTCACTGAGGAGGAAACCTTTTTGGTCTACATTTAGTCAAATGGCCTTCTTTAGCCAGACAGTCTGTTTGACCACTGTTTTGAGAGCAGCACCTCAGTTCTCAATGTCATACCTATGCCCCAGACATTTGGGGACAGGCTATCTCACTTCTACAGTACTTGGGAGATGACAATTACGGACAGATGAGTTCTAAGCACTGTGGAACTGGGTTATGTCATTCGGTTGCTAGCCATTCTCCCCTCCCATCCTTCTACCCCATCCTCCAGACACTCCTTTCACAAAACACTGCTGTTCCAGCAGGTACAAATCTTGGGTACTCTAGGGCAGCTGTTCTCAAACACATTTTTCCCTCCCGTAAAAGCTTCTCACACCTCACCCCTCTTCTCAGCGCTCTCATGCTCTCTATCTTCAGGACACTTATTTTCAAATGACAATCTTCCCAGACCACAGGAAGTTCCTCAGATTCCTTGTCACTGGCCATCACTACCAGAGCCTGGCTCTCCCCTCTGGATTGTTCCAAGTGAATAACTGTGCATTACCACAGCTTATGAAGGGGCTCAGATGATGCCTCCACAGTCACTGCAGGCTCATTCAACAAGAGCTCAGGTGACAGCGCTGCGTTTCTTAGCAATGTCTCAGTAGTAGATACCTGCAGGGCTACGATGTGGTCTTCTGTGCATACTTTTGCTAGACATGCTGTTATCACCATGGCATCGAGATCTGATGCAAACTTTGGGAATGCACTTCTGCACTCACTATTTAAATAGACTCCAAGCTCATCTCCTGCTGGAACTGCTTGTGAATCACCTGAGTGGAATACATGCCTGCAACCATTCAAAGAAGAATAGACAGTTACTTACCAGTATTGTAATGTCTGCTCTTCGAGATGTGGGTGCAGACATGCATTCCACGACCCATGCTCCACCCCTCTGCATCGGAGTCTCCAGCTGGGAGATTTTGGTGCAAAGCAACAGAGGAGTTGGGGTGGTGCCTTTATATAAAACCATGAGGGGGAGGAGAGCGAGTACTGCTAGGCAAAAAATTGTCCAGTTTTTGTGCACTGTGCACATGCACCCCTGAGTGGAATACGTCTGCCCTCATAACTCGAAGAGCAACAGTTACGATACAGGCAAGTAACTCTTTTCTTCAACCCACTGCTCTCTCCTTCCTAATACAGTAGTAGTCGCTACTGTTGAGACTGATGATCAGGCCATATAGGCAGAATGTGATTGTCAGCTACCTATAGCATCTTCACTAGTGTAAGAAAACAAAGCTACTCCTTTCTGATCAGCCACAAAAGCAGAGACCCCTAAAATCTTGGTCAGCAGATATATTTAAATACCCTTTGTGGTACAATATACTGAGCAAACAAATTACGTATTACATAAAACAGACTAGAAAAGACCAGCTCATTAAATTCAGAGCAAAATAACGACTCCTGCCAGGCTTCCTGCAATATCAAATATGCAGTCCAGTTCCTTGATAGACACAAATCTTTGTCCCCTTAATTCTGGGGAGTACTCAGATGGTCACTGCATGGAAGATTTTCTATATACACATACGCCAGTCAGAATTTTATGGAATATGAATTTAACATTTGTTTTTAAATTAATATTAAAGTGGACAGTTCTGAAAGTTATGTGATTAAATCACTGAGGCAGTCCATTTATATCATTTGATGGGACGAAGGTTTTGAAAAGTGAATTTTTGATCCACACAACTAAAAGCAGCTCATCCAGAACTGCAGTACAGCTATATTAGCACAAGGACATGAAACAATTAAACATGCATAGGAAAAGTCCTCACTAAGTTTCTCTTGTGTAGTACTTCCTAACACAGAGGTTGGCCACCTTTCAGAATTGGTGTGCCAAGTCTTCATTTATTCACTCTAATTTAAGATTTCACGTGCCAGTAACACATTTTAACATTTTTAAAAAGTCTCTTTCTATAAGTCTATAATATAATTAAACTATTGTTATATGTAAAGTAAATAAGGTTTCTAAAAAGTTTAAGAAGCTTTGTTTAAAATTAAATTAAAACGCATAACCCCCTGGACCAGTGACCAGGACCCGGAAAGTGTGAGTGCCACTGAAAATCAGCTTGCGTGCCGCCTTCGGCACTCGTGCCATAGGTTGCCTACCCCTGTCCTAACATATGCTGAAGTCAGTTCTGTAAATTCAAGTATTCTGATCTCACTAATGTAAAGAACAAATTTGTATTTTGGGTAATCACTAATTTTAATAAAACAGATCCAGATTACTACTGGTCCCAAAACAATAATTATACATACAAACTGGATAGTTTGGTTTTTAATTACTTAATCTCAGAATCAGACTACAGTAAGCTAATTTTCTACCTGGTAATAAATATCATGGAAACAATAACAAATTCCACTGTGCTACAGTTACAGGTTATAGCGTTAACACAAAACTATCATATATTACGAAATTGTTTTAGATACAACCAAAATGGCTACGTTTCCTGCATGCTGAAGTTTCAACATTTTAACAGATTAAAAATTCCTGTTGAAAAGATTTTCATTCTGTTACTTTTAATCATTCAGTGGATTTCACGTTACCTGGCATTCCAGTATAGATCCTACTGGAACTGTATATGTTCAACAATGCCTCACCTTAAGAACTGGGATCTCATCCTCTTTATGAGCCACAAGCAGGGGCAAACCAGCCAGTGTTTTCTCCAAGTCTTTCCCAAGAATCTTTACGCCCTGGGCTGCAATAACTTCTTTGTGTTTTTCATACTGGTTCTGAAGAAAGAAAGAAAAATACTAAATTTACAAGTTCACATGGATGTTCTTTAGCAGCAGACAACAGGGATTTAGCTACTCAGCAGATCATCTAGTCATATTTCCCTCTTTTCCCATGCTACCAATAAAGAGAGTCAAAGATGCCTAATTTTATGGCTGCACGAGCAAACAAGGAGGCACAGACTCTGACAATCAAGCTCCGTAGCACAAAGGTGGCTCAGGTCTGTTCCCACTTCTTCCAAATTTTCTTGGTCTCCAATTCCCTGAAGTGGAACTGCCTCTCTTTTAAGCCCAGAACTAAAGAAAAGGCCCAAGAGAGAAGGAAAAGGAATCCCAGAAAAGAGCAGACAGAAAACAGAGCAGCACAGACTCTCTTTAACAGCAAGTCCCCTGCCTCTGGCAGATTTAGTTTTTTGTTTTGTTTTTTGGTGGGGGAGAGGAGGGAAGCACATCAGAGAGCATTCTACAAAGAGTCTACAACGGCTCTGAGGCTGGACTGCCTCTGCCCCCAACCCCCACATACTCAGCATGACTGGAAAGTAGGTGGTCTTCGATGAGGAAAGTAGGCAGCCCTTCCTAACGGCCTCTTTCCTGATAGCAATACACTGGTATCTCCCCTTGCTCATCTCCCTGAAACTCCAGCACCGTTCCTCCACAGCCTAGGGGAATTTTGTAGATCCCTCTCCTACCTAGACTCTCCCTGCAGCAAGGCATTTCACAGTCTCAGCTTGAAGAGACCACCAAGTCAGTGTTGGGATCCTTTACCTCTGTAAGGTCTCCACCTTCCCTGGCGATTTCACTACAGCTCCCTAACCCCACAAACACCCCACCCTTTCAAGCTCTCTGGAGGCACCCAAATTCATCTCCTGTCTCAAGGCTGATGAAGTTTCTCTAGGTGACCCTAACCTGCTAGAGACCCCATTTACCATTGGACCCCTCATGAAGTGATAAGAGCTAAGGAGTCCAGACTCTCAGTAAGATTCAAGCTCTTAAATGCACTCTGAAATTGGGACAGAGGCAAAAATTCACCCTTGATTTTAAACACAAGGAAGCATGTGCCCAGATGTGCCTTCAGTTCACACACCCCCAGTAAGCAGATACCCAGCAACTGCAGATGAATCAAACAGTACCTTGCCCTGAGAATGACACAGAGGCACCTTAGTATCGGGGCGGCTCCAGGCACCAGCGCAGCAAGCGCGTGCCTGGGGCAGCAAGCCGCAGGGGGCGGCCTGCCAGTTGCTCTGAGGGCGGCAGTCAGGCAGCCTTCGGCGGTGTTTCTGCGGGAGGTCCACCAGTCCCGCAGTTTCAGCGGCAATTCAGCAGCGAGTACATCAAAGGCGCGGGAGCGGTAGATGACCCGCAGAACCGCTGCCGAATCCACGTGACCAGCGGACCTCCCGCAAAAAAGCCACCAAAGGCTGCCTGACTGCTGTGCTTGGGGCGGCAAAAAACATAGAGCTGCCCCTGCTTAGTATCCAGTCTAGCCCTTACAGGCCAACAGCAGTACCACTGGACACCAAGGACAGGAAAGCTGACCCAGCACTTCCTAGGGCCCCCAAGAGAATTGTTGTAGCCATCTGCATTGCTACTCAATCTGTGTGGGTGTCCAGGTGAATCTGGACCAGGTGCCTGATCTCCCTACTACAATTGGACCCAAAAGGCCCTATTAGTGTTGTCAGATTCCACTCAGACTTCTTCCTTCCTCTGCAACACCATTTTTAAAGCAGCCAGGATTGTGTGGTCACCACAGTGGGGCATCATCATGCAAGACTGAAAATGGAATGCCAAGGTGGGTGCTAAAATCCAGATTTACCAGCTTGCCCTATTATAGTGTCCAGGTCTGTGAAGCCCCCAGGATCACAGAGCCCTGCAAGGACATACTTCCCCAACAAAAGAAAAGATGGTCCTATTGCTAAGCTTCTGGACTGGGACTCAAGATCTGGATTTTAATCTGAGAAATGTTTATGATCTGTGTTATGCAAAAGGGAAGACTAGTGCGTCATAATGGTTCGTCTGGCCTTAGGTCTATGAAATTCTCCAGACTCTTACTGCCATCATTTCAAGTAGAGTAACAGAGAAAAGCTCTTCTGCTCCTTATCAGGTTCTAGCTTCTCCTCTTCCTCCTCTCATAAATCAACTTTTCACTTCTGTGGCTCTCCTCTTCCTTTCAGGATGATCCAGAAGCCAAGATTCTAACCTCCCCGTCTACGCAACCCTAGTGAGATCAGGCTGGCCCAGTCTCATACCCTCCTGAATCCTGCTGCAGCACTATGCAAGGGTTTCATTCATCTCGTCTCAGGACACCTGGCACCAAACGCCATAAATTACTGATTCATTGGTTCAGTAATTTCACTCTATATTTGAATGTCGTTTTTTTAAGAAGTCTTTCTGTGGGTTTTGTATGCATTTTACAAGATGTTTCCCTTCCACATCTATGCATTATGCATAAACCTTGATGCTTGTTAATATACATTTGTGTGGTTACTCTTTGATCCTTGTCCTGAACCATTTCCACAATTAGACACATCTATGAGAGGTATGGATGCACTGTAACTTGCAACTCCTTCCATTTATTCCCCATCCTTATTTTAATTTGATCATCTTTGGACACTTTTTACTATGATGCAACGTATATTGAATACTTCTCTGGGTTTCTCCCTTATTCTAATCTTTTGTTCTAACTCTTAAGACTTCCCTAAAATACCACCTGCACATGCTGTTCCTATACCTTAACTCGTAGTTCCTTCATAGGAGGAGGCAGCAGAAGACCTCGAATCTGAGTTACTATAGGACCTTCTACTCCAGGGACAATAATGGTATCACCCTCCTTCAGACGTCCATTAATCAAAATTACATCTATGGTAGTTCCCATGCCTGGAAGTGCTTTGACCTAAGAGATGGGAGGGAGAGAGGAAAAAAAATGTTAAACACTTGCATTTCAACTCAGTTTATCAGCCACAAAAAGGAAAAAAAGATTGCTAGACAAATATTCTAAAGCATAGACACTGACTTACCTCCATAACCTGAGCTCTCAGTTCCTCACATTGGGCCAGTCTCTTGTTCAGCATAGTTTGCGTCAAATCAACAAGAAGGGCTATCAGACTCCCCATGCCATCCCCAGTGTGAGCAGAGGTAGGTACCAGAGAAACAAAAGTGCGGGGATCCTTATTCTCATAGAACAAAGCAGCATTCAAGCCCTAGAACCAGGAACAGGACAGTTACATGGAAAATTACCACAATCAACAGTAATAGCATGTAACAAGAGACCAAATGGTTCTACCACATTTTTCAAATCCTGAATTCAAGTCAGTTTCATTTCAGCAACATCTTAATAATGCAATCTCTAATTTCACACTTTAAAAGCACAAAAGACGGCAACAGACACTCAAAATATGAGCAAATCCTATAAAGCTAGTTACTGTATTTTAGCTTATAGGCAGTTTCTGTGTGACCAGTGAGCGGCTGTAAAACTAAATATTGCTGGAACACAATCACACTAGTCTGAATTAAAAAGGGAGGAGACATAGTTTCTCTCAGGTGATTCAAATGAGGGGAGAGTGTGTAGAAAATCCACTCTGTTCTTGCTGGCCCTGCATTCTCAACAAAGTGCCCAGGACTGGAATGGGGGTACAGAAAGCGGTCTCTAATCAAAATAAAGCACAGGTTTTCTACTTTAGTTTCAATTTATATAAATGATTAACACACTGATAAAGGGTCAGAAAATAAACAGATTTCTTACGGCATGAATATCACACTTTCTTTGGCTTGCTTTGTGAGTCAGGCTTTCAGAAGTTGTCCACCTATTCTCACTTCTGTTAACAGAAAAAAATTTAATAATCCAACCTACCTGTTGTGCAAATTCCACTATGATAGCTTTTGCACGTTCCTCAAATTCATCTTTTGTGTTTTTCTTCTGTTTCTTTAACGTGGTAGCTACATCTGTATCAGGGCTTTTTTTCCAGTCATATAACCTATCAATCTTGAAAATACAATTTTAATACAGTTATGTCATGTCTTGCAATGTTCAGAAGTGCATTCCTGGGTTATGCCTACAGAAGTCAACTGTCATTTATGACCTGCCTTACATATGAATAACTTAAATATTTCTTATAAGTATTAATGACCATAGTTTCTAAATGCCAATTTATCCTAGTAGCCATGTGTATGTTTCAAAGATAAAAAGATTTCCAACATACACGTATCCAGTATTGTTATGGAAAAACAAACAGTACTGGAGAATATTTCCTGAGTGTAATAATTACATTTTTTTTAAACCTCGACTGTTAAACTTGGACTTTTGATACATGTACAAAGTGCTTTTATAATGAAAAGGTAGTTTAATTACATGTATTGCAACAAGTTTAAGACAAAACAAGTGGGAAAAGATTTTAGTCTTCCAGCTTCCCAAGAACATGACTCCCTTAAGTCATTACTTTTTTTATGAAATGTTCTTGGTGTTTATATACAGTAAAGAAAGGATACACAAAGCCCTGGCCTAAAGGATATTTAACTATTTCTAAAAACGTATTTCAAAAGCTTTTTGTTGAAGTTAGAACTCCTTTCCTGCAACTGCACAACAGAAACTGAGTCAATATCAACAGCAATTTGTTTTGTTTTGTTTTTTTTAAAGAAGATGTGTTCAGAACAGGCATCAAAAACAATAAAAAGACATTACAGAATTTAGGGTAATTCCCAAAGTAAGTTTTAAAGTAGGTAGGTCATGTTTAGCGCAAGGCATTATGGTCATTTCATTCAAATCTCTACTTAAGATTTGCTTCTTCCACAATGCTCATAAGAGGTATGTAAATTAAGACCTTTTTAACTGCGCCATAAAGTAGTACACATACCTACACTGAGTAACATGATTCTATTGCTGTGACGATCTTCATCACTCTTTACCTTTTTTAACCCTCGCACATTGCATCACATCTAGAAGTTAGACTATGGAGCTCATTGAGAAAAGGACCATGTCCCCAGGCACTTTACAGAACAGACGCAACATGGAGGTGTTTAAAAAAAAAGTAAGATTTGAGGGCCTCCATAATTAAGGTTTAAGACGCTTTCAAGGTCAAACCTCCCTCACCGCCATCTCCCAACCAGTAGACAAGAGTCCTTTCAGTAATTGAACAAAGGTTTCTCAACTCCCTGCCACTCTTAATTCTTAATATTTACTTAATACTTTGAAATCGTAATGCAGTTCTTTTGCAGTATGTATTAACACTCATTGAAAAAAAAAAAAAGACTGCCGGTGTGTCCCATAATTATGGCAAAGCGATCCGAACACAATTCGTTTTCTTAGCACCATCTATGTAACCAACTTTAATATGTACATGAGAGCTGTAACATCAGGGTTCCTGTAGTGTCTTAGTTTTTCTTTTCTATACAAATATTTAAATTGAAGCATATATTAAAGTGGTTTTTTAATCTTTATTTTGTAAGAAATCAAAATGTCTATCAGCATACCTGAAAATGCTGGCCAACTATTCCATTTTAAACACAAATTAATTACATTAACATATTTTTCCTCTACACTTTGTCACTTAATGCTGTAGTACTTGAAACCAGTCCTTACAATGTATTTAAATTTGCTCAGTGTTCTGCTGTGACACTGAAACCTGTCTCAAACAACTTCTGTGGTTAGTTTAGAAGACCCACCTCAGAAGATGCCATCGCTTGGCTAGACAACTATGCACACGCTAAATAAATAGTTAAAAGGGGAGCAGAATCATACTCCACCTTTCAATTTTACAAGGTAAAAAAAAGGAGACAAGGTATCACCCCAACTAATTTACAGAAGTATATTACAGAATGATTGAAGAACAATTTCCAGTAATATGAACCACACAAAAGAGCCATTAGACGAACTGAATAATATAATTTTCTTTAAGGAGACTCCTTAAACTGCTCTGCTAAGTCTATGAAAATCTAATAATTATTCTCAGTTTCATTTACAGAAAAGATGCAAGTCAATGGAAAGACAACTAAGAACCACAGCTTCAGCTCTTACAGTGGGTTGATGGCACTGTTCATAAACACAATTAAATTAACAGACAAAATAGCACAGTATGTATTTGATACTGAATTTTCTAAATAAATCTTTGAAAGGCCATCTTACCTTGTTGAGTGCTACAATAAAGGGACATTTCTTGGATTTCAGCAGGTTTATAGATTCAATTGTCTGGGGCTCCAAACCATGCATGATATCAACTACTAGAATAGCAATATCACAAAGTGAGCTTCCTCGATTTCTTAGGTTGCTGTGGCATAGGGAAAGAAAGACTGTCATTCATACAGTAATCAGAATATTCCATAATTTTTTTTATTAGAAATTATTAGTTCTTTTAACATCAGAATCAACTGATGTTTACCCAACAAGAAGTGAAAATCTTGTGATTTTCATTAAGACGCTGCCACGTTACTCTCTATTCCCAAGAACAAGGAAGACTGATTAAGTGACATAGCAGCTATATGACATTCATAGAGGATCACTTCCAAAACATATTATAGAGTGTTTCTATAAGTCCAAGTCCAATAACAAAAGAATAAATTTGTGGAAGAATTTGTAGGCAAACCTATTGGGAGGTGTAATAATCAGCAAACAATATTAGCTATCACACTTTTTCGAACTTATTCTTTTTGAGCAAGATTATTAAGAAGGTGATTGAAAATTGCTCTACAGGTCCTAAATCAGATCACTGTAATTCAGTTTTGAATTTAAGTATGGGCAGAGACTGCACTGATTGTATTCTTTAATACCCTAGCAATAAACGAAGTTCAGGTAATCCATGCAGATTTATTATATCTTCAGTCTCTAACCACGTTAACCAAGAGGTCAATTACTCCTACTTCCCTCAGAAAGTTAACACACTGCACAATTAACTTATTCACATGTTGATGCTGACTGTTTCCTCATGTTGCTGAGCTTATAACTGAGGTTATGTACACTGTGTTAAATGTAGTACGTTATTTATCTGCTGGAGCAGAAGGAAGTTTGCTATGAAGATGCTGAGTTAGTGATCATCTACAGGAATGGGCTGCGTAGGTATTGGAGTACAGCTAAAAGGTGTTCTATAACCTGGCATTACATAGCCTGCAAGGGTGTTGTTGGAGGATATCACATTTAACCAACCGTAATCAATCCCGTTTATGTTAAGTTTTCATCAGAGATTCATTAGGATCCTGAATTAATACGTAAAATATATAGGAGACCTTTTAAGAAAGTTAGCTTTCATAATCTCCAACGTCCAAACTCATTTAGGCTCTATAACAAGCCAAAATTTAGGTCACTGACTACTTATCTAGAGACTAAGATGGGAAAAAGTCTTTTCCCTAAACACTTAAGTTACATTTCACAGATAAGCACTGTTTTCTCCCAGTTAAGTTTTTATATTCACTATTCAAAGATAAAGATTGCCTTCACATGCTCTTCTAAATAGAACAGTTTGACCACGGATGGGAAAATTATATACACGTTTCATCCACAAGTGATTAGATACAAAATGCAAATGTAAATCAAGGCATATCCCTTGTCAGATACAAAAATGAATTTTTTTAGAAATGTAAAGATATACAGTAAGTAGCAGATTCATCCTAAATTCTATAATTCAGTTAAGTACCTATGCCTATATTAACAGTTAAGTCTTATGATCAGTTATTAACAAGACCCTTCACCACATAACAACAGAAAAAGTTACCTGAAAGACTCATGTCCTGGAGTATCAATTATCAGCATTCCTGGAATTTTTACGTTCTCTCTGTCAAACTAACATTTTCAAATATTAGCCATCTTGAGAAAATTATGTAAGAAAATAAACTTAATTTAGAGCCTCAACAGTAGTCATAGATTTCAAATATCCAACTAAGTGTTTTAAGAAGGGCCAACACCCTTACCCTAACAACAGCTCTTAAGAATGCCATGATGTCATGATAAAAGCAAAGCCAGTTGGGTAAAGGACACTCAAAATGACGACATCATATAAGGAGAGGTTACTTGCCTTGTACAGTAACTAGAAGTCTTTGAGATGTGTCCTACTCTGTGTGCCTAATTCAGAATGCGTGTGCACCGTGGACTCTTACCGAGATTTTGTCAGCAACGTCCATGCCTGTCCTCTAGATAGCCTCATGCTCTGGTACAAGGGTATATGGTGGGGAGAGGGGGGCAGATTCGCTGCCACTCCAATTCCTTCTGAACCACAAAAGCTCAGCGAGACGACTATGGCAGAGGGGAAGGAGGATGGCTAGTGGAGCACCCATAGGGACACACACATCTCAAAGAACTCCAGTCACTCCACAAGGTAAGTAACCTTCCTTTTTTCAAGCAGTGTCCCTATGGATGCTCCACTTCAGGAGATTCCTGAGCAGTACATCAATTACAGAGGTGGGTACCGAGGAGGCAGATCCATTACAGACGATAAAACAGCACCACCAAAAGGTGTACCAGCACTGGAAGCAAGCATAATAGCGCAGTGCTGGGAAAATTTGTGCAGTTAAGACCAGGTAGCTGCTCTGGAGATGTCTGAGACAGGCACATTTTCAGTAGGGTCACAGAGGTAGACTGAGCCCTGGTGGAATGGGCAATCAGCCTAGAAGAGGGACAAGTCCGCGCAGATTTATAACAGGTTAAGACGCATCTTTAACCCATTTGGACAGTCTTTGGGTAGAGATTGGGGGCCCTTTCATGAATTCCACGACAGAGATGAAGACCCTAGGAAAAGTCCTAAATGACTTAGTTCTGTCAAGGTAAAAGGTGACAGCCCTTCTTACATCCAGTCTATGGAGGCTTGCTTCATCTCTTGAAGAGCGAGGCTTGGGCTAAAACACTGGTAGACGAATCTCCTGATTAAATGTGGAATTCTGAAGAAACATTAGAAAAGAAGTGTGGATGTGAACAGAGTGTCACTTTATCATGATAGAACATCATGTACAGTGGGTCACCCATCAGGGTTCTTATCCTTCTGGCCGAGATGAAGACAAGGAACAAGGTCTGAGGGACAAATGGAGGAGGGAACAATGCCCCATATGTTCAAATGGAGGTTAAGTTGAGGTCCCATGGTAGAGCTGGCTCCTTGACAGGAGGGAAAAGATTGAACAGGCCTATAATAAACCTGGTAGTGGAAGGGTGAGTGAAGACTGAAAACTCCTCAGTGAGGGACAATGAAAATCAGCGATGGCAACTTGGTGAACCTCAATTAAACTCAGCAACAATTCCTGTGGTTTTTAAATTCAACAGGCAATCAAGAATGCATGCCAGGCAGCACTTGAAAGTAGGTATAGAAAGTGGCTGTACCAAGCTGGGAAGTGTTTCCACTTCTGCAAGTAAGTTTTCCTTCTTGAAGGTTTTAAGCTATGAAGTAGTACTCTTTGTATCACTGGAGAGCGGTCTTGTTCTATACCAGAGAGCCATCTAGGAGGATGTTCTTGAGTAGAAGCACCAAGAGGTTGGAAGGGGTGATGGATCTTGACTTCTCAGTGAAGAGATGTGCTGATACCAGAAGGTGAAGAAGAAGCTGTCAAGACATGCACACATGCTCTGGTAACCACACCTCTCTCTGCCACAGCAGTGCTATGAGGATGGCTACTAATTTCTCCTGTTTCAATTGGTTTAGGACCTTGAGCAGTAATGGCCTTGAGGGATAAGCCTATAGCAAAATTCAAGGCCAAGGAATGACTAGAACATCTCTTGTTGAGCTGCAGCTGTGCCCTCCTCTCAAACAGAATCATCTGCACTTTGTATTGGATGGTGTCGCAGAGACAGCCATCACCAGATCAACCCAAGTAAAATGCATCCTTCAGAACATAGAATCATACAATATCAGGGTTGGAAGGGACCTCAGGAGGTCATCTAGTCCAACCCCCTGTTCAAAGCAGGACCAATCCCCAACTAGATCATCCCAGCCAGGGCTTTGTCAAGCCTGACCTTAAAAACCTCTAAGGAAGAAGATTCCATCACCTCCCTAGGTAACCCTTTCCAGTGCTTCACCACCATCCTAGTGAAAGTTTTTTTCCTAATATCCAACCTAAACCTCCCCCACTGCAACTTGAGACCACTACTCCTTGTTCTGTCATCTGGTACCACTGAGAACAGTCTAGATCCATCCTCTTTGGAACCCCCTTTCAGGTAGTTGAAAGCAGCTATCAAATCCCCCCTCATTCTTCTCTTCTGCAGACTAAACAACCCCAGTTCCCTCAGCCTCTCCTCATCAGTCATGTGCTCTAGCCCCCTAATCATTTTTGTTGCCCTCCACTGGACTCTTTCCAATTTTTCCACAGCCTTCTTGTAGCGTGGGGCCCAAAACTGGACACAGTACTCCAGATGAGGCCTCACCAACGTCGAATAGAGGGGAATGATCACATTCCTCAATCTGCTGGCAATGCCCCTACTTATACAGCCAAATGCAGTTAGCCGTCTTGGAAACAAGGGCACACTATTGACTCATATCCAGCTAGGTCCTTTTCTGCAGAACTGCTTCCTAGCCATTTGGTCCCTAGTCTGTAACAGTGAATGGGATTCTTCCGTCTTAAGTACAGGACTCTGCACTTGTCCTTGTTGAACCTCATCAGGTTTCTTTTGGCCCAATCCTCTAATTTGTCTAGGTGTCTCTGTATCCTATCCCTACCCTCCAGCGTATCTACCATTCCTCCCAGTTGTGGCTGATCCATCTGCTGATTGTTCTCTGTGAGGGTTGTGAGGCTGGGCTCTGGGCCCTGAACTAGCTGGGTGAGACGGGTCTGTCTGTGTCTTAGTGAGGGCCATGCTACATGTTGCTTTTCAGCTCCCACTCAGGACTGAGATGAAAGCGCCAGCTGAGGGAGTTCGCCACTGCGTTCTGCAGTCCTGGCAGATAAACCTCTGAGATCTGTTTGTGGTGTGATATGCAGCAGTTTTATTCTGATGGGGCAATCCCTGATGTGGGTCAGGAAGTGCTGGCAAACATAAACCACTCTGAGCTTGATAAGATGAAGGATCACTTCCTTAGGAGTTCATTTGTCCTGAGCTGTGAAGTTCTGAAAGTGCACATCATTGGGAGGCATCTGTAGTGATGATCCTCATGGGATGAGGATGCAAGAACATAACTCCCATACACATCTTTTGTGGATCCTTCCACCAATTTAGAGAATCGAGGACCCTTCAAGGTACGGACACCCATTTCGACAGAGTGTGCCTGGTGTAGACCATTCTGAGCCAGGTTCAAAGACACCAGAAGTGTAGTCCTGCTAAGAGTGCCACAAACGTACAGACTGCCATATAGCTCAGAAGTGAGAGGTAAGCCCTTGCTGTGTTTGTGGGCTCAGGTGTATTTAATCCAGTGTTGTGTTTAAACTGAATTGTTTGGTAATGCCAATTAAAGGAGTAAACGGTTGTATACACTGACCACTTACAGGGTCAATTGACCTGCAGTACCTGAACTGTCCAGTAAAGTGCTGGACAGTGCAGAACACACATTTTTGAGGAAAATCTGGGATTGGGAGTGTGTTGAGGTCACCCTGTAAGTGGCAAGCAAGGCTGGTGGATGCCAGAGTGTTGACTGGAGTGTGCTGGCAGCTAAACACAGACATTCGCCTTGTTACCAGCATGCTGTTTGGCTGTTGGTGAGGAGCCCAAGTTGGGAGTTACAGCAACAAAGCATTATGAGGCACACAGGGTTACACAGCAGGTGGTGACAACCCCAGAACCTGACAGAAGCATAATAGTCTTATCCAGCAGGGAGGAAGGTGGTGCTGCTTCTTCTCTTCATTGCTCCTGTTCATCTGCAAGTTCCTCCTGTGGAATAGGATCCTAGGACAGCAGTTGTTGCTTTTGAAGTGTCCTCTTACATGATGGGACCCTCTCGAACTAGTTGCTATAAAGGACCAATAAGCCCATTGAAAAGGGACACATAGGAAGGGGACAGGATCCCAGGCTTGTTCTTGCCAGGCTTGCTGGGTATATGGCCAGCAGGGAGTAACTTCATCAGGCTGCACTGCCATGAGGAAGGCTGAAATGGGAGAATAGAAGGGCCTTGTACAGACACCTCATAATCAGATGAGTTGTCATCTACCACATCTGTTGGAGGGGCAAGTGGTGCTGGTACCGGCAGTCGAGTGGGTATGGGCGACCAGAGGGGATCAAATAACCACACAGGAACTGGAGGTTGAATCTGGTTTGTAGTGAGACAGTAACAGAGAATATGTCAAATCAGAAATGCCTCTCAGTAACCCCAATGGGTTTTTGTGGAATCAGTGACTGCATTGATACCAGATGGTAGGTCAAGTCAGTACAAGAGAAGGTCTCTCTTGATACCCTTGAGAGACAGTGACTCACGTTCTTCCAGGATCCAAAGATCCTTGTGGAAAAGGAGCCTGGACAGTACTGTGTACTCCAGATAAGGACCTCAAGCATATCGGGTGATAGTGGAGATGGTACTAAAGTACAATCTTCTCTGTTGGCTAGGGAAGGTGCTACTGATGACATTTTTGGCTTAACCTTAGAGTCACTGTGCTTCAGAAGCCACTGCAGTTTAACAGACAGCTTCACGGTATATGGCATGGTTTTCTAGTTGATGATGAATCAGGGGCCACAGTGGTACCCTTGTCAGGACACAAGGTCTCCCAAGATTCAGACCGAAAGGGTAACTTTCCACTTCTCTTATCCTATTCCTCAGAACAGGGTCTCTTTTTTAAAAGTCTGGGTGCTTTTTATGGCTCTCTCGGGTCTTTGCTTAACACAGCAGCAGTGATTCAGTTGTAGGGGCTCTCTGAGCAACTGAATCCAGTTTACAGGGAGGTGACTTCAACCCCCTAGGTCTCAGGGAACACTCCATCAACAGGAGTTTTATCTTGTCCCCTCAGTTTTTCAGATGTACTTTTAAAAATTTTAAGTGGATTTGGGGGGGTGGGGGGAAGCTCAAGTGTTCATCACTGTTGGGGAGAAAAAGACCTGTGACAGGTCTGATAGGGTTGGAAGCCCAGGATTCTGGGCATAATCCCTTACTTGAAGTTTTGGTTTAAAGGTCTTAGTTAAAAAGGCCCAGACTGGGAAAACAAAAACGAGAAAGGGTAACCCCCACTCCCAAAAAGCACAAAATGTGCTAAATAACAGAAAAAGAAATAAAAGAACTGTCTAAGAAAAATAAGCAAAAGAGGTGGCAAACCACGTAGCTAGCTAAGAGACACTGATGTTCCATCTCGAGCTACAGGTGGCTGAGAAGGAACTCAAGTTGTGGTGCGTCTGCCCTTTCCCCACATATGCTCATAGCAGAGAATGAAGATCTCTAGGGCACAGAAAAGGACTCTGCTGATGCAAATTCCAATCATGAAGTGGAGGGCACATAAGGACACAACCTGAAGGAAAAGTAAACTTTCAGAAACTATATTTGATGTAGCAAATCTTCCAGCTTTTTAGAAACCAGGATATTGCTTTGACAAGACAGATGAAGTTAGGATTTCTACTGCATTAAACCCCGCTAAAGGGAACAAACTGACAGCTTTTGCCATCTCAACCATCTAGTACTTCCCACATCAGAGAAACAAAGTTCCAGTAGATTGTTTAAATGCTTTCAAGAATATTTTTGTATGAAACAACTTTTCTAAAAATGTGATTTGCTGATGGAGATTTCATGAACAGCTCTCCTGCAACTTACGATTGTTCTTCATATTGGATAAAATGTACTAGGAGTGCATTTTTTAATATTAAAAAAAGGTGGCTGAGTGGTTTTCTAGATAAAATCAAACTGCAATATTTCATTTATGGGGAAAACTAATGTCCCTTGGAAAGTGATCTTCAATGGCAACATCAGATTTCTAATACTGTGAATTTAAAAGTAAAGCTTGTTGCCTGTTAAACTTAGCGTGAGTGCATGCACTGAAATTAAGCAGAAACCATTTTAAAGCTCATTGAAGCAATGTAATAAAAATATCTGAGTATATTTTAACTTTCAAGAGTATTCCCAATTTCTACCCAAATGTCAGATTTTTGTCAATATAATCAACATATACATGCATAAATGCACTTTCTAGAATGAAGTAGATGACAGAAGGTGTTTTTTTTTTAAAAAAGATGGTCATTATAAATTTTATGCCAATGTTGTTACTCTGATTCAGAAATTAGAGTATCTCTTTAAAAAACAGTGAGAAGAATAAATTCAACCCAAATAACGAATATGTCAACTAGGTTTTTACATACACAAAAGCAGAAAAAAATGTTAGAAAATATCCCACCACAACATCTAGTAAGCAAGCAGATTGTTTTATGAACTTTTGGACCTCAATCTAAGGTCTCTGAAGTGTTGTTACTTACATTTTTCACCATCTTAGCTTGTTCATTAATGGCTTCCAGGGGAACATTAGTTGCTCCAATCTGCTGAGTGATACCACCTGCTTCACCATCTTGTACATGAGTATGACGGAGCTATAAAACCAAAGCAATAAAGGGTGTACTGAATGCACAGAGAAAACAATAGAAATAGGAACCTGCTTATAGAAGGGAATTTAAAATCCTATCTTGGAAGTGTCATTAATTATTTCCTATTTATTTTGCAGAGAAAGAGAGAGTGTGTATGTATGTATTTAAACTATGTCTTTATTTAGGAAGTGTAAGAACATAAGGATGGCCGTACCGAGTCAGACATATGGTCCATCTAGCCCAGTATCTTGACTTCTGACAGTGGCCAGTGCCAGACGCTTCAGAAGGAATGAACAAAATAGGAAATCATCAAGTGATATATCCTCTCATCCACTCCCAGCTTCTGGCTATCAGAGGCTTAGGGACACCCAGACCATGGGGTTGCATCTCTCACCACCTTGGCTAATAGCCAGTGATGGACCTATCCTCCATGAACTTATCTAATTTTTTTTTTTTTTGCCTTCACAAACAAGTTCCATGTGCTGACTGTGAAGAAGTACTTCTGTATGTTTGTTTTAAACCTGATGCCTATTAATTTCATCACATGACCCCTGGTTCTTATGCAATGTGAAGAGGAAAATAATTCCTTACTCACTTTTGCCACACCATTTGTGTTTTTATAGATCATTGTATCTTCCCTCAGACATCCCTTTTCTACACTGAACAGTCCCAGTCTTTAATTTCTCCTCATATGAAGGCTCTTCCATACCCCTAACCATTTTTGTTGCCCTTCTCTGTAGCTTTTCCAATTCTAATGTATCGTTTTTGAAATGGGGCTCCCACAGCTGCACATAGTACTGAAGGTGTGGTGGTACCAGGGATTTATATAGGGGCTTGATTATATTCTGTCTTATTACCTATCCCTTTCCTAACAGTTCCTAACATTGCTTGCTTTTTTTAATGCCACTGCACATTTAGATGATGTTTTCAGACACCTATTCATGATTACCCCAAAATCTTCTTCTTTAGCGGTAACAGCTAATTCAGAACACATTATTTAGCATGTATAATAGGGATTATTTTTTCCAATGTGCATTGTTTTGCACTTATCAACATTGAATTCCATTTGCCATTTTGTTGTCCTATCACCCAGTTTTGTGAGATCCCTTTATAAAACTCTTCATAGTCTGCTTTGGAGTTAACTATCTTGAGTAAATTTGCATCTCGTCTGCAAATTCTGCAACCTCACTCTTAACCCCCTTTTCCAGATCATTTATGAATACACTGAACAGCACAGGTCGCAGTACAGCTCCTTGGAGGACCTGCTATTTACATCTCTCCATTGTGAAAAATGATCACTTATTCCTACTCTGTTTCCTGTCTTTTAACAAGTTACTGATTCATGAGAGGATCTTCCTCTTAGCCCATGACTGCTTACTTTGTTTAAGAGCCTTTGGTGTGGGACCTTTTCAAAGGCTTTCTGGAAGTCTAAGTACACCTCCACCCTGATATAACGCTGTCCTTGGGAGCCAAAAAATCTTACCGTGTTATAGGTGAAACCATGTTACATCGAACTTGCTTTGATCCGCCGGAGTGCGCAGCCCTGACCCCCCGGAGCACTGCTTTACTGCGTTATACTGGGTCGCGTTATGTCGGGGTAGAGGTGTACACTATATCCACTGGATCACCCTTGTCCACATGCTTGTTGACCCCCTTACAGATTTCTAATAAGATTGGTGAGACATGATTCCCCTTTACAAAAGCTGTGTTGACTCTTCCCCAACATATTGTGTTCATCTTTGTGTCTGACAATTCTGTTCTTCACTATAGTTTCAACCAATTTGCCTGGTACTGAAGTCAGGCTTACTGGCCTGCAATTGCCAGGATCACCTCTGGAGCCTTTAAGAAAACAACAACAACAACAACAACAACACAACAACAGTACATTAGCTACTCTCCAACAAATCTGGTACAGAGGCTGATTAAACCAATAGGTTACATACCACAATTCTGCAGTTTCATATGTGAGATTCTTCGGAACTTTTGGGTGAATACCATCTGGAGTCTGGTGACTTAATACTGTTTAGCAATTTGTTATTCCAAAACCTCCTCTATTGACACCTCAATCTGGGACAATGCCTCAGATCTGTGACATAAAAAGAATGGCTCACACATGGGAACTTCCCTCACATCCTCTGCAGTGAAGACCAATGCAAAGAATTCATTTAGCTTCTCTGCAACGGCTTTTGTCTTCTCCGAATGCACCTTTAGCACTGTGATCATCTAGTGGCCCTACTGGTGTTCGGCAGGGTTCCTACTTCTGATGTACTTAATAAATTGCTGCCAGTCTTTGTGATTTTTGCTAGTTGCTCTTAAAATTTTCTTGCCCTGCCTAATTATATTTTCACACTTGACTTGCCAAAGTTTATGCTCCTTTATTTTCTACAGTAGGATTTGACTTTACATTTTTAAAGGATGCCTTTTTGCCGCTGTTATTTAGCCATAGTGGCATTTTTTGGGTTTTCATACTTTTTTTTATTAATTTTTTTATTTGAGGGTATGCATTTAGATTGAGCCTTTATTATGGTGTTTTTAAATTGTTTCCCATACAGCTTTCAGGCATTTCACTCTTTTGACTGTTCATTTCCATTTAGTTTCCTTGTTTTTGTGAAGTGCCCCTTTTTGAAGTTAAATGCTACTGTGCAAGGTTTCTTTGACATTTCCCCCTGCAAGGATGCCAAATGTAATTACATTATGATCACTATTACTGAGCGGTTCAGATACATACACCTCTTGGATCAGAGCCTAACCATGTAATGATTATTGTATAGTCTCTGAAATTTACAACAGTAAGCTTTTGTTTAGAGGAACATTATTCAGTAATGTAATCCGGGGCTCCCTATTTAATAGGGTGTTACCATATTATAGAATGAGTACATTTATAATAATCATGACAGGTCATTTCTTGTGATTTTATTAAACTGAGTGGAATCTCTGATTACACATTTAACAAACCAGGCATGTCCATCAAATGCTAATACTAAAAAAAAAAAAAAAAAATCAACTGGTGTGCTGATTTTTTTGCAGGTGAAAGTACTCTATTAAATCAATGGTAACCAAATATCTATTTGTCTGCTATCTGTTTTACTGGGTACATTAAATTTTCCCATAACCACCAACCTCCCTCCCGAGTTGGACTACTTTTCTTTTTCCAATGGAAGGCTATCAGAAGCCCAGCTGCTAACTAGAAGAAGACAGATTAATTCTTCACTTTGTTTTGTGTGACCATTTCTGCTAGGAAGCTCAAGCAAGATTCTGAAAGGATCATCTGACAATAAACATCAAATAATTTGTGATATTTGGTTATGAATTACAGCATCCCAGTACAGTCTAATGACTGGACATAAAAGCATAAAATCTCCTCTTCACCACAATTTTTCTAACATTTATCTCCATACATTTTCTATTTTTCATCCTGACTGGTATAAGGTACTGCTGAAACATTATCGTAAATAAGTTTTTCCTTTATTGTGCTCTACATTGAGGTTGCTGGTATTCTTCCAGAGCAAACCCCATTCCTCTGGGGTAATCTGGTTATACAGATCCCTTTCCCAGCATGTCATATATGGACTTTTTTGGTTAGGAAAGTTATCTTGCATTGTATATTTATAAGCATTATAGGATTACTACACATTATTTCAAGCAGTAGCAGTTACATTATACCATTTAGAAATCAGCTATTACAGAAACTTGACAATGAAGATCCATCACACTCTGCATCTTACCTTATCTAGAATTTTGGTCTTTCCTGTGTCTACGTGCCCAAGTACACAGATAACCGGTGCTCTCAGCTTTTCAGTGTTTACATTTTTGTTATTTTCAATACGTCGTTTCTAATAGGAGAATAAAATAAGACATTCAAAACTAGAGATTAATATTTAAAGTATTACAAAAAACAAGTGGAGATTACCTAATGTTTCCAGCAGCACCTTACGAGAAAGCTGGCAGGGTTTTTGCACTCCCTCTCCAAGGCTTCCTAAACACAATACTTCCATTACAATTCAATCTCCAGGGAGGGTTGGGCAGGTTATGCAGATTATGTGGACAGAATTTTTCCTAGTCCAAGTACAATTTGCATTACTGGATTCAATACATGTTGGGCTAGGTTGTTTATCTCCAAGCAGAACATTTGAGGTTCTGGGACTTGCAATAAGGCTAGCTCGGCCTTTTGCCCAGCTTTCTGGCGCAGTTTAAAGATCAGAATTAAAGGTTAGCATCTTGGAAATCCAGGTCTAATTAAATTGACTCAAACTGTTTCAGTTAGATGGCTATCATCAGATCGTTGCTTTTTAAATTGCGAACTGAGAAAGTTATTAGTTTCAAGTTATCCTACTAGTTATTCTTACTTCTTTCATATGCTGAAGTATGGGTTTGTTAGGGATGTATAGCAAAGGTGTGCTTTGGGACAGGTAATAGGGCTTGTAGTGTGTTTTACTATGTATACACTTCAAAATCTCCTTACCGGTTGACACCAATTCCTAGGCATGCATTAATGAAAGTTAGAGTTTCTAAAATCTATTGTGCAGTATGCCGAACGAGGAAAAAAAGAGCCAATGCAAAATGTCAGTAATTGGAAAACAAAAAAAAAACTAATAGCACAGAAATGCTTCACTGAAATTCTAACAGCATTTATAAAGGATGGATTGGACAGTGATGCCACACACTTCCACCCTTCAAGGAAGCTTTCCTCTGAAAAAAGGATACTTCTGAGCCTCACAGAAGGAAGTTCTACTCCTTGCAGTTAGCTCATGCAACCTCTGTACTGTGGCTTTAAGTTAAGATAGATCTAAGAGGCTAAATGCATTCATAAAAAAGAAGCTGTATTAAGTACTGTTGAAAATCTTAACTTTTTGCATAAAAATTATTGGTAAGTCTGTAGAGCACTGACAATCAGTTCATTGCAGAGAGCTATGGACACACGCACTAATATATTGTTTGCAGTGTTGTTGTAGCCATGTCTGTCTCAGGATATTAGCAAGACAAGGCGGGTTAGGTAATGTCTTTTATAGGATCAACTTCTGTTGGTGAAAGACAAGCTTTCGCGCTTATACAGACCTGAAAAAACTCTGTGTAAGCTCAAAAGCTTGTCTGTTTCACCAACAGAAGCGGTCCTATAAAAGATATTACTATGCCCACTCATAGATTAAAAATAATAATGTGTCATAACTGCTAAAGTAATTTAGACAAGTATGGTTGAACGTCCACTAAAATCCCCAAGATTTTTCATGCCACACAGATAAGCTTCTCAAGACAAAGCTGCGTCTAGATACCTCGATTCTCCGCTTAGCTTTGTCATAAAGAATATCTTCTTTTGTACGATCATCATCAGAATCACATTCCGAATCGGAGCTTATTTCTTTGCTTGGCTTTTTCTCTACTGATTGTTTTCCAACAGCTTGAGACTCTGTTTCTCTCTCATCTGAAGTCTTTTCATCTTCATCTTCACTTCCCTCACTTTCTCCATCTTCAGACTCTTCACTCTCTTCCTCCTCCTCCTCATCCTCTTCCTCATCTTCCTCATCTTCCTCTTCCACTTCATTGTGTTCCTTGACTTCAATGTGGACAGGTTTTACCTCTGGCAAGAGGACAGAAAACTGAAGTAAAATACTCTGTCAAGATCACATGCCCAAAAACCACCATAAAGAGAAGTAGTAACTGAGATCAGGTTTCATTGTATAAACAGTACATGGACTAATTTTGGTTTATCTGCGTGAAGGAATAATTCAGCTGCATTAAGTATGGGAATAAACTTCTAAATTTAGAGCCAGTCAAAGCAGCATACGTGAAAAATCAAAACAAAGCACTGCAATACAGTCAGTGCACCCACCAAGAATGATACCTGCTGACCTAACGAGTCCTTTTTCAAATACCTGGAGTAATAAGATGTCTCAAATCAATTACACACCACACACTTCACTTATAAATTCACACACAGTCAGTGCAGGCAAGAACTACTCCTGGGGGAATTCTGCACCACTGCACATGTGTAGAATTTATGTCCCCCACAGATTTCTTTGCTTCCCTGTGGAAAAATGACTTTGACGGGGAAGCAATGGGAAGCCACAAGAATGCTCACGCGAACCTCCCCAGCAGTATGTTTTGGGTGCCCAGGACAGCTGGCAGAGAGGTAAGTCACTGAGGGGCAGAAGACAGGACTGGGGAAGACCAGTGGCTCCTACCCTGTGTCGGGTTCAGCTGCTAGTTCTGTCTGGGCAGACCCACCCCTAGATTTCTCCCCCAGCTACAGGAAGCTCTCCAAACCGCCCCCTCCTCCGCTTCCTGCGCCCATTGTTCCTCAGACGCAGAGGGAGGGATCCCTGTAGAGGGAACTGTTCCCCATCCACCCAACCCCCATGCAACCAGACCCCCTCATACCCAGAGCCACCCTCTCGCATTCAAAACAACACCCCCCCTCCCCTGAGATCAGCCCCAACCCCATCAACCCTCCTATACCCAGATCCCCACCCCACCAAGTCCCAGCCAGCTGCACTGGAATCCACACCTCATTGAGCCCCCCCTCATCCAGCATCTGGAATCCCCACTGAGCCCCCCCATACCCAGCTCTATTTCCTGCCACCACCACCCCCGAGCCCCAATCACCTTCACCTGGATCCTTCTGCAGAGCCATTACCGTTACACCCAGAATCCCCTAACGAGCCCCTGTGCAGCCAGATCCCTCCTGCATCCAGATCCCCCACTGAGACACCCGCACCCAGACTGCCCCACATAGAACCCTCTCAACTCACACCTGGATCCCCCCACACTAGGATCCTTCCTTGCTGAGCCTGCCTGTCCACACCTGGTGCACCTGGCACAGAGGAGCAGGCCTGGTCCTTGCACTGTGTCAGGGTTGGGTGCAGCCTCACAGCTGAGTCTGTGTCCCAGGTCAGAGTTCCACAGTCATCTCCCACCTCTGTGCAGCCAGTGGCCTGTGCTCCCTAATGCCATGCTGGAGTCACCACATTTATTTGACAAATAAAATTTTCCAGAATCTTAAAATAGAGTGAAGAATTTTTAATTTTTTGGTGCAGAATGCCCTTAGTAGTAAAGAACTAACACTCCAAATCTAACAAGTTCAATCTGGAGTCAATCAATTTTTCATTAGAAAGATACTTTTGAAAGTTTCTATAACTCAAGGAATTTGTGATTAGTGTAGAAGTGACTAAACCTTTACAAACATTGTCAAGACTGTAAAACATTTTAAAGGTAGTTTAAAGAAAATGTACATTTTCCAGCAGAATGCCCCAGTAAAGGAAAGTTTTTTACTAGTTACAATTTCTTTGAAAAACGCCTACTTATATTCATACTTGTGGAATATGACACTCCCCCCTTGGAGATGAACTACAGAGCTCTCTTCAAAGTTGTGTCTGCTGGAGGGGTGTGCAAGTATACTCTTGTGACACTGACATTTGACGTCTGAGGCTGTATAAGGGAGTGCACCCCCCACCCTCTTAGTGCCTTCTCTTAAACCAGAGTCCTAAGTCCATAAAGAAATCTCAGCCAGAGAAGGTGGTCAGCAGGAAGTGTGGATACATAGAGGAGACGTAGAGCAACTGTTACTAGCAATCAACCTCTTTCTTCAGGATCTTCTGAGCTTTCCTACTCATGAAAAATTAGCTAATAGTACTGCCCAGGAGGAATCTGGGTGAGGTGTTTATCCCAAGCTATGCACGGTTGAACCATTCTCCCAAACAGACCACTGGATCATGATGTAAGTATAAAGAGCAGCGCCTGGAAGTGAGACGCACCAAACTTCACATTGCTCTACGTAACTCCACTAGTGAGTTGTGCTTAACATATTCCACCCAAGCTGCTGTGTCTAGAGTCAAGTAAGAGCTTGGCTACACTTGCGAGTTACAGAGCAACGAAGGAGCCCCCGGCGCACTAGCTCACTGCCTGTCACACTGGCCAGGCACGTCGAGTGCTCTGACTCTGCGGGTACAACGCAGCTGGTACTCCACCTCGGCGAGTGGAATAATGTTTGCTGCCCCCTCGCTGGAGCGCCCCAGCGTCAGTGTGAACGAGGTGTTGCATTACAGCGCTCTGATTGATCTCCGGAAATGTCCCATAATCCCCTTAAATCAAGTGGCCATTCTTGTCATTGTTTTGAACTCGCTGTAGGAATGCAGATATGCCCTTTCAAAGCCCGTTTCTGACTGCCAGCTACTTATCTGCTCCAGGACAAAGGAATGTTGCTTGCTTTGAGAGAGAGAGAGAGAGAGAGAGGGGCGGGGGGCAGGGGGAGGTCTGCTGCTGTCTGAACTTACAAGACAGCATGCTGACCAGCTCTCAGCCCCCCAAAAACCCACTCTCTCCCCCTCCACATACATACAGCACTTCTTGTCACACGCCACCCCACCCCCCACATTTGAAAAGCACACTGCAGCCACTTGCATGCTGGGATAGCGATCACAATGCACTGCTCTCTTGTGGCATTGCAAGGGCTGCTAATGTGGCCAGGCCAGTGCACTTACAGCTGAGAGTGTAAACACTCGGCAGCGTTTTCCCTGCTGTGGTGTCCGAAGGTTGGTTTAACTCCCAGCGTTCTACAGCTGCAAGTGTAGCCATGCCCTAAGTCCTCAACCCTGTAAGATACTGGTCCTTCGAGTTCTATATAAAACTCAGATAATCTGTGTAGACACAGGCTCTCCCTGACAGTTTTACCCGCATGCCTGTCTAATGGGTTTTGTTTTCTTGAGGTAAAAACAAAGGGCTTTTTTTTCTTATAAAGTATGACAATTTACCTCCCCTGGGTGGGCATACGGTCGTCTCATGAGTCACAAAAAACTCTTTAATGTGTCTCCTGTGGCTCTTGGCAGCACATGATATTAAACCACTGTGATGTTATTAACCGATCAAGATGCTTTAACTATGTTATTAGCCAACTGTACTTGATAAAATAGTAATACTTTGTCAAACATTTGCAAACCTAAATATTTTCCTTGTCATACTGTTTAAATATGAATATATATTACTATAGTCAATGAAACAATGAATTCACACTACTGTGGCTCTTTTAGGTAATGTTGACTGCTAATTTGGCTCCTGAACCTCTGAGATCTGAGTATCACTGGTCTAAGAACACAAGAGGAAAATATATTGGCTAAGGTGAAAGCCAGATACCACTTAAGACAGGAAGCTATTGTGAGATCTAAGCACCACTTTCTTTGGGTACTACTGCACAGGGAAGAGTAATCACTAGAGTTTAGAGCTCATCAACTCCTCTCACTGATGTGGTTGCTCTAAAGAATGCTGTTTTCAAAGATAGGTTTTCTAAGGGAACATCCCTGAGAGATTCAAAGGGAGACCTCCCCCCAAACTCGGTGAGCACTAAATTTAAATCCAAGGAATGTGAATGTTTCTCTTGCTGGGGAAATGTAAATCCTTTAAAAATCTGGCTACTCTAGGATGGGAATATATTTTTCCTTCCACTGGCTGGTGATTGGCTAAGAAAGCAGGAAAGTGGACTTTCAGAGAGACTAACGAGACCTTGGGACTGGAGGTGCAACAAAAAGTCCAGTACCACAAGGATGTCTGCCTGTGATGGGGTATGACTCTTACTGCTAGATCACATTTTTAGGGGCTAAACCTAAGGATTTTGGTATCATGGCTGAGAGGCAGAGGCTCCCCTTCTGCTCTCTGCAGTGACAGAACTGAGATGGCTAGGGCTATGCTCCCTTTGTGCCCTCAGATGGTAAATATCAACATCACAAATGGGCACAAACACCCAGCCTACCCCACCTACAACAGATGTGGCTTTGAAGAGGGTCCCACAGCTTGTTGCCAAGGGGTGCCACATCCCCCAAGAGAAAACAAGAATTAACAGTCATGGTTTGACCAGGACTGCTTTGGATGCTGGGAACTGTTCCCAAGTATTTAGCCTCTGCCAATATCCCAAGGACTGGGCAGCTGAAGGCAACTTCATCATTGCTGCATACATCACCTCTCCAGCTGCCCAGGCAATATGTGAACAGCTTGTTGCTATCCTGCTGACTGTCCACAAATATGCCAGTTCAAAGCACCAAGCCAGCTACTTCATAGCTACTCTCAGTGGGAGCTCAAGACAGCTACTTCCATTAAAGTACAGAGGCCCCAGGAATATGTACTCTACATTCGTGAAAAGGTAGCCAAGTGGGGAGAATTTTCTATTTCGCAGAATCCTTCCTTCTAGATGGGAAACAAGAGAGCAATGCTACAGGGCTGAGCAACACAGACGTGATTCTTTCATTATTTATCTACAGTGGAACAGCTTCAATAGGAGACTGAGGGAGCCCCGCATCAGAATCCCATAGCTCAGTGGTAAGAGCACTCACTAACCTGAGAAGTGTTAGATACCAGTTCAAATCCCTTCTCCTGTTCAGGCAGAAGGGGAGCTTGAACTGAGGGTATCTCATGCCCCAGGTGAGCACACTAGCCACTAGCTAGAAGTTCTGAAGGAGGTCATCCTCCTCCTCTCCCATTCCTGGCCTTCTTGCGAAAAATAGTGTAAGTGCCTAACAAAAAGAGAGGGTTTGCAGCTGAAAATCCCAAGCAAAGGGAGGCATCTCCCTGAAGCCTGGACTTAGGACCCTATCTCTGAGAGGGGGCAAGGCTTAGTATACACCCCTAAGCTTGGCATCTCCCACTAGGTACCTCAGGCAAGGAGCCACCAAGCTTTTGTGAATCCCATTGTGAGGTACCTGTCTCTCCCCATTCATTGTACAAGGAGCCTAGGCCCCAAACTCACTCTGGGTTTGTGAATCACAGTTATTTCCCAGGTGCAAAGACAGTGTCCCCACATCTCAATCATGTTGTAAATCTAAACCTAAATCCCCTCACCACCACCACTGCAAACACACACACCAACAAAGACACTCACTGGATAGGATTTTTAATAATTTCTAAAAGTTGTCAATCATGATAAAAATCTTAAACTCACATCCTATCACAATTGCTTTATCTTTCTCCTCCTTTTCTCGGGGGGGTGGCGGGGGGGTTTGAGACAATTCTCTAACTAGAGATAGGTAGATGGATCTGATGTGGTCATAATAATCAGCACATACTGTAAACTAATAATGTTAAACTTGTCCTGGATATCAAAATACTACTAGACCTCTATTTACTCTCTCACACACCCACCTTTTTCTCTCTCTTCATCACTGACCATCGCTTCCCAGTCATCCAAACCCGTATCTGCCATTTCTTCTTCCTCCTTTTCTTCTGAAACTGAAAGAATTCCATATATGAATAAGTCTTCATTAGGATTACAATATCCATGTTATATAAAAGTGCAAGAAATACCAGCAGATGACCAAAATGAAACTTGAGAAACTTTTTTCTTATGGCAAAGTGGCAACTAACTCTTTTAAGCTCACAAAACTAGCATTACAGAGTAGCTGTAGAATTTTCATATTCTAGTGTTGCTGAGCTCCCCAGAGACTTCATTATGGGTTAAAGGAGAAAAAAAAATACACATAATAAGACATGCTAGTCTATGTAGTAGTCCTCAGTAACATATTATGCCCCCAAGAAATAAATCCACTCTCCTTCTGTGAGATCATACAATCCAGCATTTTGAGTAACAGATCCATCCTACTAATGAGTTTGTCATAGTCCTTATCTATTTAACAAAGCTTACTTACATCTCAAAGGACTCATCTCTAAAGGCCTCTGCTCTTTGGACAAGATTTGTTAGTCTAGTATTTGGCTGCTGTATCACATGCACGTGTGTCAAGAGCCACGTATCCTTAATTATTAATTGGGGACTTTTCTATTATCAACAGGTAAGAGATACTCCTGGGGGAATTCTGTGCCACTGTGCGTGTACAGAATTCATGCCCCCCGCAGATTTCTTTGCTTCCCCACAGAAAAATGGCTGTCAGGGAAGCAAAGGGAAGCTGCAAAAGCAGTCATACACCACTCCTTAGCAGTGCAGGTACATTGTTTCAGGCACCCGGAGCAGCCAGCAGAGAGGTAAATCAGTACGGGGCTAGAGACACCACAGCCAGTGGCTCCTATCCTGAGCGGGGATCAGCTACTAGTTCAAGTTGGAGACAGGAGAGGATGGGACTTCCTCTTGTCCTGCAAGGAGTTGCTGAGGCTATGTCGGACCCATGCCCAGAAACATCTCCCAGCTGCAGGAAGCTCAGCATCCTCCCAACATCGCTCCTCAGTTGTGAGGGGAGAGACCCCTGCTCCCCTATCCACCCAGCACCATGCATCTGGACCTTCCATATCCAGACACCCTTGCCAAGCCTCACCGGGTACATCCAGAACCCCCCTTGCCCTCCATACCTGAACCCCACCCCACCGAACCTCAACCCCTACCTCCAGACCCTCTCCCCTGCACTCAGATGACCCCCCACTGAGCTCCCTGCATTCAAACCCCCACCCCCTGCACCACCCTGAACCTCCACATCCAGACCCCCATGCCACTAACTCCTAACTAGCTGCACCCAGACTCCCACCCCACCAAGCCTCACTTCCCCAGAACTCACCCCCACTGCTGAGACCCCCACACCCAGACCCCTCTGCTGAGACCCAACCACCTTCACCTGGAAGCTCCTGAAGAGTCCCATTGCCCCTGCACCTGGATCCCCCCCCAACCCTCTGTGCATCCAGATCTCCCCACCCCTAGACCCCCTCACTGAGCTGCATGCACACAGAGTCCTCTCACCCCACACCTGGACCCCTCCCCCATCAAGCCCCTCCAGACTTGGATCCTGCCTGGTTGAGCCTGCCTGCCCTACACCTGGTGTGTCTGGTGCAGAGGGGCATAGTCCCAAGGTGTTTCTGGGGCAAGCCCAGGCCTTGTGCTGTATCAGGGTTGGGTGCAGCCTCACCACTGAGTCATTGTCCCGGGGTGGGGGTTTTGGAGGACGTGGGGGGAGGGAGGGGCTGTAGGGTGACCTCCCACCTTTGTCCTGCAAGCAGCTTGTGCTCCCCACTACCATGCTGCATTTGTTTGTTAACAAATAAAACTTGCAGAATTTTAAAATACTGTGCACAGAATTTTTAATTTTTTGGCACAGAATGCCCTCAGGAGTAGAGAGAGGTACCAAAGATAAGCAAAAGAAGATTTTGGTCCCATGGTGAGTTGTGGGTTTTTGGAGGACTGGGGTTTTTTTTGGTTTTTTTATTGGGGGGGTGTCATATGCCTACTTAGATTTAAAATGGTAAAAGAAGAGATGCTTATTCAAAGCTCTGTACACCTTAAGACAGTTATACAAAATAACAAGACCCCAGTAATATAAAAATAAATCATTCCAACAAGAAATCAGACAAACATATACCTATAGTGATTCGTTCCCACCTTTTATCATTATGGGAAGCTTACTTTCAGTCCTTTCCAAAAACCCTATTAAATAGATATTTTTTGTAAAGTGTCCATAAGGTCACCAATTTGGGCTATTAGAAAGACAAGGTGGGGTTTGGGATTTTTTTTGTTTTTTCATGTGGTAATGTAGCCGTGTCTGTCCCAGGATGTTATTTCCTAGAACTGACATAGCTGTAACACCACTGAATAATCAAATTTGGGCTATTTCAAACCAAGAGGAGAAGCAAATTGGTCTTGGAGCCTCATAGCCACCCCTTATCTTTTATGGTGAGTGGGATACAGCTCAGTCTACAACTGAGAGAGGGCAGTGAAGAAAATTGATCTGAAACTTTATTTGCTCTATTCCAGATGTATAATGCCCACCAAAAACTAAGTCAAGCTCTCACAAAGCCGAAAGTTTTTCATCACTGCCAGCCCTGTTTCAAACAAATGTACTGTTTGAACCTGAACCTCCTTTTCAAGAGCCAGGGGCTTAATAAGGAACAAATATTTTTCCCAGAAGAGTACAGCTGCTCAGGTTTCTGTACAATCATAAGCAATAAAATAGTAGCTTCAATACCTCAGCACACTTAGGTGGATCTACTGGGGAGAATATTGGCATTATGGAAGAAATTCAAGAGCACATGTATCTATTGTGGAGCAGTCATAGAGCTCCTGGTCCTCCACAGTTAGCAGAGAGGACCAGGATGGATTGCGGTGGGGAGCTTAATAAACGTAGGAACTTCTCACTGAGGAAGTTCTCTAGTTGCTGCTCTGTGTTTATGTCTTCACACCACACGGTGTCAGAATGAGGTGAATCTCTCTCCTTTACTCCTCCTGTAGAGAGAGAAAAAGAAAGCTCCAGACTGTCAGAATGGTGAGTGAATGGGGAAAGTGGAAAATCAGGGAAGAGACCTATGAAAGCTACAGCAAGGAGGCGGCAAAGCCCTGTCTCAGCACAGCAATGGAGTCCATAGCACAAATGGCTCTATTAACATGGAAACAGCCCACAAGCCCTTAGAGGTATTATTGCGTTCAAAACCAACAGGATTAACCTCCCCTCTTTTGAGTCACAGATTTCTACTACAGCTGATGAGATTTGTTTCCCCAACACTGACCACATACCAGTGAAAGCGCTGCAGCATATGCTCTGTCTAGAGCCCAAATTGAGCAGTGTAATCTTTTGTAATCTTTATGCTGAAATGTTCCCAATATTAAGCTGTTAAAGATAATGGGGTAATAAAACTCAGTTTAGTTTTGAGGTTCAAGCTTTTAAGTCAGTTACTGAAAATTTATTCAAAAAAGGACCACTAGATGTCACTTTGAATGAAACAATCAAACTTTATTAAAAGAAAAAAAGTGATTAGTTAAGTAAATAGGCACGCAGTTATTACTTACATAATACCACAATTAAACTTAATTTCAAAGATGAAGTGTATCAATGGGGTGATCAATCTATTGATAACAGAGTGAAGTATAGCCTTACAACCCTGGAAACTAATGAGACCTTTTTAAAACAATATAAAATTGGAGCTTTCCTGCAATTCAGCAACACTGCTCTTTTTATAGTCCATTATACTATTAATTAAAATTAAACTGCCTTTTACCATAATTGTATTTCTACCATCTTCTTACTGGCTCTTTACACTTTAAGCCAGCTATAACCAAAACATAACAGTAATATAACCCTGAGTCATGTCCTTACTAACTCTTACTTTCCCTTAACACACTGTCTCCAACTTATCTCTAACTTCTCACACTAACAACTTCAATTTCTCATACTCTGCTAACAATGATGTTTAGGTTAATTTAGGCCCCAAATTTCTTAACTCGAACCATCCTGTAGGCTACAGCAACCACCAAGAAGAAGAAGAAACAGCTCTAGAGAAAGATGTCAAAGTTTACATTGACCTTGTTCTGGCAGCAATTCCAGCATCTGCCAGCCAACTTTAGCAAACAGAGATGAACAATTAAAGGATGAGACTTGCCAAAC
>NC_133769.1:250822979-250874335 GCF_003597395.2 Chelonoidis abingdonii | reverse complement strand
GAAAGTTTGGGGGACCAGAGCGAGGCAGGCGCTGTAATTCCTGTCTGGTGGCAGCGAGATAAGATCCAAGCTGGTAATTAAGCTTGGAGGTTCATGCTAGGCACCCACATTTTGGACACTAAGGTCCAGATTTGGGAAAGAGGCTTATAATAGGCCTCAATTTACCTCTGAAACCTTCCTAGCATAAGGACTTTGATTTTGATTATCATACAAGTAGTCAACATAACCCCCCAGAGTAACAGGGGGATGGAGAAAGCAGTTAAAACAACTTCTGCAAAAAACAGTGGACCCATATAAAGCACTCCTGTCTGGTCAACAAAACTTGCATCTGGACTTTCTCCTGTAGAACTTCTGATGGGAAGATGACTAAGGACACCTTTACCTGTGGCACCTTAAACTTAAGTGGCCCAATCTGAAGGAATTTTGAAAACGGGATGCTGAAATTAAAGTTTTGTTACTGCTGAATTTTTATGTTTGGCACAGAAAAGAACTACCTGAACTTAGACCAGGGAACAAAGTTTGGCTCAGAAACTCCTTGATATTTGGAATTGTTCAGAACTTGTGAGAAACTCTCAGATCCTAAAGGGTGAAGATTCCAAAAAGACTTCTCCAGAGGTATTGGATTCATCTTCAACATTTCCCAACACAAAGAGGATCTGGGACCTGCAGTTACTGTGTCAGGATGCGTCTCTCCTCCACAGGGCGACGCCATGCACAAACTCAAAAGATGACAGAACGTGATCTGGAAGACTGATCAGACTCTTTTAAACACTTGATCTTTAGAATATTCCTCAGGACTACTAAAATGCAATTCATAAGTGGACACAGTAATATAAATAGTTTTAAGGAATTTGGAACTTTTTGTCAATTGTATGTATGTACACACATTGATTTATAATTTCAGTTTTAAAACTTTTTTATTATAAAAAAGGGAGCTGTGGAGTGGTTACAAAATTCCTGGGCCTCCATAGTAGAGACTATGGACTAGGATGTGCTGCAGCAACAAGTTTAAAAAACGTACCAAGCTGCTTAGAGCATGGCTTTTTATTGTCCTCAATCTATTACTCATCAAAAAAGTTAAGGTGGATCACTTAGTAAAAGGACAATCATGAGTTTAATACTTCCCATTACAAAGGCCACATCTTAAAAGCATTGTTTTCTGCACACCAGTGAAGTATATTTCTGCCCTGCACCTGTTCAGTTTCTCAAGCCAATCCATACAAACTGCTCAGCACTTGTGAAAACAAATCCTTTGGAATCTAGTCCTCCTGACAATGAGAGGACCAATAAAACCCCCAAAAACCTCTCTGGCTCAAACTCCCCCAGCAGTGCAAGTGAGAGGTTTCTGAAATTTCCAATTGAGAATATTTTAAAATTATGATGCCAGGCAACATATGCTTTATTAATGGGCTTAGTTGATTGTTTATTACTACTACCAACCTGGTTCTGAAAGAGGAATCTCTTCTTGTGCTGGTGTAATTGGTTCAATAACTTCTTCCGTTGGAGAGGTCACCTCCATGCCTTCTGAGATTGCAAGGAAATAAACAAAATCATTACTATGTTGCCTCTGAGAATAAATGCCTAGAGGGATACTATCAAGTTGGTTAGATACATTTTACCGCTGGATACCATTTTAAAGCCAAACTATCACCAAGAAAACAGAATCGCCACTATATTCTAGGAAGATCTAACCAAAATGCATAAACTTGTTGATCTAAAAATCAGAAGGTTAAACAAACAGCTCCCAAAGCTATGAATTCTCAAACAACATAAACAGGCTTGGAAATGGACAAATGTTGGGTCAATTATTGGCTAAACAGGATTACCACCCATTCAAAAAATCAAGATTCATTTCAGAGTTCCCTGCACTGTCAGAAACATACAATAAGATGTGATAATACAAATAAGTTATCAGACCTCTCTCCATTCCCCAACCAAAAAAAGGACAAAAATTACTAAAAAGTAATTTAAAATTGACGATTACTTTCTTAATTATCAAAGCACTATCCTTCTCACAAAGGGAGAATAGCTAGTTAGAGTTCAGCATCATTAAGACAAAAAAAGAATGTTTTAAGATGTTAAAGGTGTGTCTATATTTCACTTAAAACTCTTTTTTGGTATATAATTGATATTATGCTGAAAAACCTGTAACAATTGTAACCACAGGAGAACTGTCAAGCAGGAATGTCAGCCACTTAGCTACATGCAATCCATTAGATATCTATATCCAGCTGCTCTGACAGACTCCAATATTTCAGAATGTGAGCACCCACCCTCATTATATTTATTTTATGGAAGATGAAAGTTTCTAGCAATGAGTCAAAAAAGATTGTGTTAAAAAAGAAAAAGTTCAACTGATACAGCATTGTCTTTGAAAAAGCTCACAGAGGGCATCAATCCCCTTTTACCTTCAATAGGGTGTTCTCCCTTAAACCTAATGATATGAATCAGATTTACAGACTAAGTACACAACTGTGTCCATAACCTGCAAACAATTATTGTAATTGTGCTTGAAAATCATAAGGTGCAACCTGCATATGGAAATGGCAAAGAGTGCTGGTCCTAACCAAGAACTGCATCATTTTCTCCCACAGGTCAGTAGTTTTATTAACTGAATATTATACAGTTATATGGGGGAGGGGGGTTGTTGGTTTGTTTTGTTTTTTTAAAGCCACATGCTATTCTTAATCTTCATGCAAAATCTTCCATGGTCATCAGTGGACGATCATTAGAGATCAAAGGAAGTGCACAGCAATAACTTTGCAGCCTCATCCATGGACCACAATGAAAGTGCCATTTTGAGCAGAGTGCCAAAGGAGTGACACATGCTACAGAGCACATGCTAACTCCCTTTATTCAGGGAAAACATTTCTCAAGTTTGTACTGAAAAAGTTATGTTTTATGTGCTCAAAAGTTCTAATAATTATTCAAATAACTAGATCTAAGACAGATTTTAAAAAAGTTAGCATTTGCCAGTTTTCAGAATGCAAAAAAGATTTTCTTCTGAATCAGTAACCTGCCACACTTTACAGGTTCATTGATAAAAGGCACAAAAATAAATCAAATGGTCTCTTATTTCTTTAGGATAAAGCTTTACTGCTTTTTCACTTCAGAAATATCAGTAAGTTTAGAACACTATAATCCCTCATGTTACTGATCCTTCATGATGTATATAGTCTCACAGACTAAGATCAGAAGAGTCCAATATTATCGTACAGTCCGACCTCCTGCACAACGCAGGCTGCAGAATCTCACCCACCCATTCCAGCAAAAAAAAACCCTAACCTATATCTAAGTCACTGAAGTCCTCAAATCGTGGTTTAAAGACTTCAGGGTGCAGAGAATCCTCCAGAAAGTGACCCCATGCTGCAGAGGAAGGTGAAAACCCCCCAGGGCCTCTGCCAAGCTGCCTTGGAGGAAAATTCCTTCCTGGCCCCAGATATGGCAATCAGCTAAACCCTGAGCATGTGGGCAAGACTCACCAGCCAGACACCAAGGAAAGAATTCTCTGTAGTAACTCAGATCACACCCCATCTAACATCCATCACAGGCCATTGGCTATTTACCTCTAATAGTCAAATGAATTAATTGCCAGAATTAGGCTATCCCATAATACCACCCCTCCATAAACTTATCAAGCTTAGTCGAAGCCAGATATGTCTTTTGCCCCATGCCCCTTGGAAGGCCATTCCAGAACTTCACTCCTCTGATGGTTAGAAACCTTCTCTAGTTTCAAGTCTAAACTTCCTGATGGCCAGTTATAACCATTTGTCTTGTGTCCATACTGGTACTAAGCTTAAATAATTCCTCTCTCCTCCCTGGAATTTACCTCTGATATATTTATGAAGAGCATCATATCTCCTCTCAGCTCTCTTGGTTAGGCTAAACAAGCCAAACTCTGTGAGTCTCCTTTCATAAGAGAAGTTTTCCATTCCTCGGATCATCTCTCTGTACCTGTTCCAGTTGAATTCATCCCTCTTATCATGGGAGACCAGAACTGCATACAGTATTCCAGTGAGGTCTCACAGTGCCTGTATACGGTACTAACATCTCCTTACCGGAATACTCGCCTGATGCATCCCAAGACAGCCTTAGCTTTTTTCACGGCCATAACACCTTGGCAGCTCATAGTCATCCTATGACCAACCAATACTCTGAGGTCCTTCTCCTCCTCTGTTACTCTAACTGAAGCGGCCCCAGCTTATAACACTTCTTGTTATTAATCCCAAATGCATGACCTTGCACTTTTCACTATTAAATTTCATCCTATTACTATTATTCCAGTTTACAAGGTCATCCAGATCTTCCTGTTATGTATATCTCGGTCCTTCTCTGTATTGGCAAAACCTCCCAGCTTTGCATCATCTGCCAACTTTATTAGCACACTCCCACTTTTTGTGCCAAGGTCCAGTAATAAAAAGATTAATAAGATTGGAGACAAAAGCCTTTTTTGCTTGCAATACACCTTTTTGTTACCACTATTTTGATGTGAACAAGAAAATGAAGCTGTATCAGAGTCAATGATTAAGAGCAGTGTTTCCCAAACTTGGGACGCCGCTTGTGTAGGGAAAGCCCCCAGAGAGCTGGGCCAGTTTGTTTACCTGCCCCGTTTGCAGGACTGGCCAATCGCGGCTCCCACTGGCTGCAGTTCGCTGCTCCAGGCCAATGGGAGCTGCTGGAAGCGGCTGCCAGTACATCCCTCGGCCTGCACCACTTCCAGCAGCTCCCATTGCCCCGGAGCAGTGAACCACAGCCAGTGGGAGCCACGATTGGCCAGACCTGTGGCTGGGCCGATAAACTGGCCCGGCCCACCAGGAGTTTTCCCTACACAAGCGGCATCCCAAGTCTGGGAAACAATGATCAAGAGCAACAGCAAAAAATAAATTGTGAAAAGGGAAAAAGTGAAAATCAGTTTAGTCTATTATATGAAGAATTTTTTGCTGAAGTAAGATACACTCACCTTCTTTGTTTTCCTGTTGCTGCTGTTGCTTCTTTTTCTTCTTGTCTTCATAAATTGGCCTCTTCTTTGGCACAGAATCTTTTGATGGCACTTCAACACCTGCAAAAATGACGATTAGAACAGTTCAAAGACTACAATGAATAGAACTAACCTGTAGATTAGTGCCCAAGTTGGAAAACTAAAATAAAAGGTAATATTTGGTTTAAATTAAAGACCAAAATTTTCCAAACCTGCCCAAACTTAGGCTAACTGTATATTTAGAAAAAGCAGCAGAGTGTCCTGTGGCATCTTATAGACTAACAGACGTTTTGGAACATGAGCTTTCGTGGGTGAATACCCACTTTGTCAGATGCATGTAGTCGAAATATCCAGGGGCAGGTATATATATGTGCAAGTAAGCTAGAGATAACGAGGTTAGTGCAATCAGGGAGGATGAGGCCCTGTTCTAGCAGTTGAAGTGTGAAAACCAAGGGAGGAGAAACTGGTTCTGTAGCTGGCAAGCCATTCACAGTTTTTGTTTAATCCTGAGCTGAAGGAGTCAAATTTGCAGATGAACCGAAGCTCAGCAGTTTCTCTTTGAACTCTGGTCCTGAAGTTTTATTTAGACAGTTGAGTGGCCTGATTTGCAAGGAAGTGCCAATGACATGCATCTTCATGTGGCATTTGCAGGTGCTCATAACCTCTGGATAAAAGGGGTCGGGTCATTTATGCTTAAGAGTCTAACATTAGGTACCAGGTTTGAAACTTTTGACTGAGGTTTACATTTGGTCCCACAAACATATACATTTCAGATTTAGCAGTGATAAGGCATCATCAGTAAAGGATCCTCTATTCTGGAATTCACTTCCAACTGGCCTAACAAACAAACCTTGTTTTAGGGCCTTTAGACTTCTTACCTGCCATCTCTCTTTTCTTAAGCTTTTCAAGAAGGCTAAGTAGGTAGTATTTTGCCTGTTGGTATAAGTATTATGCTTCTGAAGTTACATAATTGTGTGCCAAGACATAAGCAAAAAAGTGAAGATCAGTACCTTCATTTTCTACCTCATCAGAAAGATGGGAGCTCCAGTGGCATTTCTCTCATTCGCTTTAAATTAACTTTCAGCATGAAAGGAGAAAGTTGACCTAGTGCAAGAGGGAAGGATTGCCACTGAAGTACCACAGGTATTTGCTGCAACAATCTAGGTTCCTCTTAAATACCTTCCACTCAGTTATTACCTAGACCAAACCTGCAAAGTTTGAGATCTGACAAGATTACACAGAGGTGTGTAATTTTGCAATGAGTCAGCAGGATTCCAGAGAAAGCTAGTTATAAACTACAGCACTAAATGTACAGAAATCCTGGGCCTTAATGAGTTTTTTTTTATTTAAAAAAATTCCAACAACTCTTGCCAGAGTCCCTAAATGGTTTGGATCCTGAATACCTGAGAGCGCTTCTGTTTCAGCAAGATAGCATGTAGTTATGATCAGTGGAGGCACTCAAGCTAGTTTCCTCCAGATTTAAAGGCAAGAGATCTCGCCTCTGGAATGCACTTCATTCGTTAGTCTGCCATGAACCAAAATTACTTACTTTCAATACATGCTGCAAGACTCATCTAATTTTTCTGGCCTTTGAGATTGGGATGGCCAAGAAAGTGATACCTCATAGGCATTTATTTTTGGCTGTAATTGATACGTAGATTAAGGTGGCAAATATAGTATATTAGCCAATTTTCCCTTCTGGTTTTATGGTTATATTTAATATCTGTACAAACACAGAGCTACTGGGATAACTATTGTTAAGGATACGATTCTCTCACAGAGGTCATGGATTCCATGACTTTCCAGGACCTTCATTCATTCTTTCAGGAACACTGCCTGTCGTGGGCAGCCCCAGGGAGCAGTGACCAGGGGAGATGAAGGGCCACCCAAACAACTGGTCCACGGCCAGCCCCGGGCCAGCTGGAGCAGCAACCAGGGTTGAGTCAGCCCTTCCAGGGCTGGAGCAGCAGCAGTCAGTCTCTGCCACAGGAGCAGTGGAGGAGCTGGAGCAGGTGCAAGCCCTGGCAGCGCTGTTTGTGGTCCCACCACGCCAGGGTATTTTTAGTAAAAGTCAGAGAAAGATTGCAGGCTTACATGAATTTTTGTTTATTGCCCACAACCTGTCCCTGACTTTTACTAAAAATACCTGTGACAGAATCTTAACTTTAACTATTGTTAATAAATCTGAAATAAAAATACTGCTTTCCTTGGCCAGAGAAACACAGTTTTACACATGGCATTTCTGGGTATATTCTGCTTGAAGCAACATGGGACCCAGACAGCAGAAAAGTCTGCAAAGTTTTCCTTGAGCAATAAGTGCACAAAAAGAGTTTTGATTTTACAAGACTACTTACCCTGAGCTTGGAGTAGTTTAAGAGTAGCCTCTGCTCTGGCTCTAGCTTCTCGTTGGGATTTAGTTAAAAGTTTTCCCTCCTTTTTCAAACGCTCTTTTCTCTCTTTCTCTTTTTGTTTCTTCCTTTCTTTTCTTTCTTGTTCCAATCGTTCCTATGAAAGTAAACAGTGATATGGAAAAATATCACTATGCATTTTTATGATTTATGGAGTTAGTTATCAAACTACAAGGATTTATTACAATTCATAGCTGGCAAAAAGGGGGATCTTCCACTACGTTCAGTGAGTTTTCACTGTATACATAGTAAGGGCCTAATCCTGCAACAGACTGAGTAGGGGTGCACCACTTCCCTACCCCTCACCCATTCCCCTCTGAACACATGCAGTACCTCCTCTTTACGCTTAGCTTCTAGTTCCTCAAGTCGTTTTAAGCGCTCTTCCTCCTCTCTCTTTGCCCTTTCTTCCTCTTCTTTCATCTTAGCCAAGGCTTCTTGCATAGCCTTAACTGTAGCTTTACTGGGACCTTTTTTCTTTTCTTTCTCTTCTTTCTCAACTTTCTTTTTCTTCTTGTCTTTTTTCTTTTTGTCCCCCTCATTATCATCAGCTACATAAGAAAAAGACAGATATTCAGAGGTGTCACAAATTCAATTTTAAAGGACTCCAGATAGTTAAGCAGTGTTTTAAATAACGTTTTCATTCCTCAGCCACGAGGCCAAGAAGCGATTGCTTAATTCCAGATCTGAGAAACATTGATGATTCTGATTTCATACTGAAAAAGAAAAAAATAGAGTCTTATCGCTTTAAGAGTCAAATGTGTTCATATAATAGATGTCTAAGAATTATCAAGTGATGAAAAATTATGTTTGCACTACAGAGTTATAAATATATAACACGGTGAAAATTCACCATGTGACATTTGCTTTCTATGTACCTGGACAATGTACAGGCCAGGAAAAATGCCCATGGGCGAACCACATACAAAAAAATAAAATATATATAGCTACTAAGTATCTTCAGTATTATTGACTTAGGAAAAAGCTGCAATCACAATCATTGGTTTGCCAGTGGTTTGGCTCACTAATCATTAAAGGGAAAAGGTCTAATGGCATCAAATATTACTCTCATAAAATTACCAACCTTCTGCTGCTGTAGGAGCCTCTCCCTTTTCCCCTGCAGCACCAGCTGGAATAGCTTCAGGAGAAGCTGCCTCTTCAACTCTCTTTGGAACCTCTTTCGGTTTTACCTGTTCTTTACCAGCTTCCAACTCTTCCTTTTCCTTCTGTTTTCTCAGTTTGGCTTTTTCCTCCTCACGTTTTTTTCTCTCACGCTCTTTTTTTTCTGCCTTCTTCTGAGCTACTGTTTTTATTTTGAATGAAGGCTCCTCTTCCTCATCCCCACTTTCAGCATTAGGAGCTGGCTTTCCCTTTTGATTTTTCGTTTGACCCTTTTTAGATTGGGAGAAATCGTCCGATTCATCAGCACTCTCACCTGAGGACACTGTTCGTGTACTCTCTTTACTTTTCTTAGCTTCATCCTCTTCTGAAAGGTCCCGCTTTTTATTTGATTTCTGAGTTCTTCCTTTGCCTTTCTTAAGCAACATCTCACAATCATCATCATCACTCCCAGAGTGAGTTTCAGTTTTTGGTTTCTGAGTCTTTTTAGACTTTGTATCCTTACCCTCCATTTCTTCACTGTCATCATCGTCAAAACTGATTTTTTTACTCTTCCCTCTCTTTTTTTTGTCCTGTTTTGAGAAGCTGATTTCTTGGTCGTCATTCTCTACTGTCTGGTAATCAAACAAATGTTTCATTTTTTTTCCATGAAAAATGTAATGTTTTCAAAATGCAAAATTCAGAGATTATATAGGACTCCTCTTACACAGGATAGAGTCTGAGCAGTAGTAAAAGGATACCTGAACTAACCAGAGGCAGCCTACAATAAAGAACGCTCTACTTAATCAGTCACATTTTTCTAATGTTTATCTGTGTGCAAATGTGGTATAAGCTAAAAGTTATCATTGTTTGCTTTTAACTACTCTTCTGCACTGATGCAATCGTTACTTTAAAATAGTAGTCAATCGTTATGTAGGTCCTCCTACTATACAGCAGCACCAAAACTTATGTAATCTGTGAATAAAGATTCGACTACCCAAAAACTGCCCCTTTCAAAACACTTTCTATTTGTCAGTAACCCCTCAACTTTCACCTTTGCTGAAGCAGGCTCTCGGTCAACCTTCCCTCCTTGTGCCTCTACAGACAGTTCTTCCAGCTCCTTTAGGATATCATCTTCACTAGAGAAAGAAGTTAAAATTATGTAAGTATTTGTTTATTTGTAACTGGATACAATGAAAGAGACAAAATTACTTACTCAAATTCTTGTTTCTTCTTTTCTTTTTTCTTTTTGCCTTTAGATTTTTGTGGTTCCTGCTCCTTGGCAGCACCTGCTCCCTCTATTTCAGCAGCAAGAGCATCAAGGTCAATATCACCTTTGGCACTAAACAGAAAGATAGACGAGTTTTACTAAAAGCTCAAATTAAAAAGGAAGTCACCTAAAGGAGTTTGAGTCACCAAGATGAGTATGTTTAACAATTTCCACAGGCATTTCAGAATGAAATGTAAATTTTATATATTTTTCATCTTACAGTAGATTTAAAATAAGACCTTTAGACTCCCATCCATCTTAAAATTAATGATATGGGAACAGCTTTTGTAGTGCAGTTCCACAAGCCAATTAACATTTTCCTAAATGTACATATCAGACTCTGCTGCAATGCAAAGTCACTGCATCCCAACCAATATCACTGTGCACTGCCAAAATGTGAAGATTGAGTTTAGCAATCCCAAACCCTAGTAACTTCAATTCTCTTCTCCCCTCCTGAGGAGATATAAAACACACACCCAGAATATCAGAGAGGAAAAAAAAAAATCTGTATCACTCATGTTTGTTTATGCAAGAACAACCATAGTTTTTTTAAAGAAACGGAAACTCTTGTTTAAAAAAAAAAAAAAAAAGTGTAACAACCAAATTCCAAAACTAAATTGTTACAAGAAAAAGGAGCAGGTTGACCCGAAGGTGGACAGGAGAACAGGCTTCTTTATTGCAATACTTGTTCCCCTTTACTCAATTGTCAAGTAAGCACTGGATTAGTTACATTACATTCTTTTTATTTAAGTTAGTATCTAAATACCTACATTTGCTACAACACCCCAAAAACCCTAATGAAGTAATAGAAACTCCCATACCATGATTATACCCACCTCTACTGACTGATTACTGCATTACATATATTATACACACATCTTTACCTTGAAAATACATTTCTTTGCAGTAATTTGTTGCTACAAATTCCCTTAATCTACAGTTCTCGTGGAGGGAAGAAGGGGCCATGACTCAGGGCTTGCTTATGTAGCTGGGAAAGGAAGGGAGGAGGATACACCTTTAGGGTAAAGTAGTGTTATCCTTTAGATCTCCACATTTCTTATGCAGCTGCAACACTTATCAATTCTTAATAAGGAGAAGGGAGGGGAAATTAAGCGAAAAAATAAGTTTCAGAGTAGGCACAGGCATGCACTATGCCAGCACACCAGCTGTTTTTCATGTCTCTGCCTAACCCTTACATATTCCAACAATAATTTCTAACAAATTCAAAAGCTACAGACACTAGTTACCATGAAGGAAAAATAAAAGAAAACAAAATTTGTAGAATGCAAATACTATTGGTAAAGTTTCTCCTTTAGCATTTACATCACCAAAGCATAACATAGTGGGTCTCAAACTTACTGATCGTGCCCCCATTCTGTGTCCCCCAGGTCTGAATGCAGCGTCACTACCAGCAAAGTAGTAAAAGTGACAATACCATACCATGTCACCCTTACTTCTCCGCTTCTGCCAGTGGTGGCACTCCCTTCAGACTCAGAGCTGCACATCCAGCCAGCTGCTGCTCTTCAGCCACCCAGCAAGTTTTGTTTTGTTTTGTTTTTTTTAACCCTCTAAAGCTTTTCATGCCCTCCGAAATATGTTCCGTGACCCCTTGGTGGGAGGCACCTCCCAGTTTGAGAATCTCTGACATAACATGGATTTCCTTCAAGATATGTACAGTAACTCCTCACTTAAAGTTGTCCCTGTTAACGTTGTTACCTTGCTGATCAATTAGGGAACATGCTCGTTCAAAGTTGTGCAATGCTCCGTCGTTGTTTGGCAGCCACCTGCTTTGTCCACTGCTCGCAGGAAGAGCAGCCCGTTGTAGCTAGCTGGTGGGGGCTTGGAACCAGGGTGGACCGGCAGCTGCCCTATTAGCTCCCTGCTGCCCTAGGTTCCCTGTGCTGCAGCCACCCAGTAGGCTATCGATCAGTGGCAGTTCAGCCGTCCCTCCCCCCACTATGTGCTGCTCCTGCCCTCTGCCTTGTAGCTGCTCCCAGATATTCCTGCTTGCTGTGCAGGGCAGGGCAGGGGGGGTGCTAATGTCAGGGTGTCCCCTCCCCCCACACCTGCATCCCGCTTACTCCTTCTCCATATAGAGCAGGCAGGGGACATGGACAGAGACAGACAGAGAGCTTGGAGCAGCAAATGCTGTCTCAACTTCCTGATCCACTTAAAAAGACAATGCACTTAAGAGTGAATCAGCTTATTTAAAGGGGCAGCGTGCATCTCTCTCCCCCCCCGCCACACACACACATACAGTGTGTGTCTATCTCTGTCTGCTATGCTGTCTCCCCTCCCTCCTGTTCGTGCTGCCTTGATGAGAGGCTACTTTAACAACATGTTAACCCTTGAGGGCTCAGCCAAGTGCTAGTTCATCATCATTTAGCAGTAAGGCATTCCCTGGGAAATATCCCTCCCCCTTCCACTCTCTGACTTCACCACCTCAACCAAGCTTCACAATCATCATAGCTGTGAACATTATTAAATTGCTTGTTTAAAAGTATACTGTGTGTATATCTACATAATAGAGTTTGTCTGGTGAAAAAAAATTTCCCTGGAACTTCACACACACACACCGCCCCCCATTTACATTAATTCTTATGGGGAAATTGGATTCGCTTAACATCATTTCACTTAAAGTCGCATTTTTCAGGAACATCAACGTTAAGCAAGGAGTTACTGTACACAGGTTCATCCTTACTCAATCACAGAAGTCACAGAAAGAAAAGGCCCTTTAAATCATATAGCCCATCTCTCAGACAGTGCCACGCAGTTCCCTATACCATATTCCATATGTTTTGCTCAGTCTAGTTGTGGGAGTCCCAAGCACAGACGTTTCCAACTATTATTCACACTGTAACAAATCATACTGTCATGAATTTTTTCATGATACATATCTTAAATTTCCTCCTAATTCAATCCCTAATCACCTCTTGTGCAACTCTAAATAATACCTCTTCATTCTGGGTACCCTTCTGTAGCCATAAAATTTCGTTCTTTTAGCCTTTCAACTCCATCCCTCCAGCAGCAATAATTCTTTTTGTTTATTTCCTTTATTGACAAATTTGAGGGAGACCTTTCTAAAAAGGTATCATGTCCAGAAATGAATGTTCTATGTGCAGTTACTCCAACATCTCAGAGAGGGGAAAATACTTTTACCTTAATTTCCCGCTCCATAACATGAAGCACTTGGAAACTCAACTCTCTTAGCTTACCATTTTCTTTTTTTGGCAATGTATTACTTTGCAAGTTCATGTCTAATTTGCTACTCATGCCTCTTCTAGCAGTCAGAATCTTTACCTGAAGAGGCAGGATTTGCCATCAGTAGCACAAACATCTCCCTCACATAATCAGTTCCAAATGCAACCATCTCACCATTACATTCTGAAACGTCTCCCTGCTATTTGATGGATTCATGAATACTGCTGAAATCTGATCCAAAGTGTCTGACTCCCTATATCTAAAGAAATATCACAAAAGGAAATGCACTTCCTTGAAATCCAGATTTTCCAAGACAGCAGCAAATGCGTGAATTAACAATTGCCAAGTATTAATATTGCTAAGCTCAATCATTAAAAAAAAAAAAAAAATCAAATCCCAAGAGTCAGGACCCATCAAATTATGAGATTTCAAAAATACAGTTTGAGTCCTTTTTGTTTGCTATTGGGTGTTTTAGCCAAGTTTTCAGGCTTTTCTATGAAATCATGAGGACAAGAATTTTTTTAGAAAAGTAGATCAGATTCTCACAAAACTGCCTGACTCCAGGAACTGGGGCTTTCAGAAAAACACCAAAAGTTGTGACACTTGTAATAAAGCAGAGCTGGCAACATTTAACTTTTGAAAATTCAAAATCTTGCTACTCTTGTCTTTTCTTAATAATGACTGCCTGCTTTACGTAGAGGGTTATTTGTTGTTGTTTTTTTTTAATTGATGAAACCAGGTAGCATTCTGGAATGGGATGGAGGCAGTTTTCACTTCTGTTTTTCCATTTCTGTGATGATGGACATAAGAGGGCACGGAAGGGCTCACATATTTTAAGACTTTATCATCATCAGTAAAGATTAGACTATGATATTGCTAAAAATAAGCACCAGCAAATACTGCTAAACAAGCAAGAGCCCCAGGAATGTGCATGTGTAAGGTAAACGATTTGGTGGAGAAGAGATGTTTTTAGTGTTCTGAAGAGTTCACATATATAACTAACTTCAAAAGTCATAAGCTTCTTTTAGAGGAGTAAATTACTGTAAAATTTTAGACTCTTAAGATTTTTGAATGATGGACTTGTTTTGTCTCTTTCTCTCTACTCAAAGTTTGCTAGCACATTAAGACAATGGAAAAAAACAAACTATAAGGAAAATCTAAGTAGTTATTCATAAAACAGTAGAAACAGTAGGGCTAATGTTTAACAGTATTTCAGAGAACGTCAAAACAATGCCTTGTCTAAAGTAGGGAGTTATAACCAAAAAGTCCCCTAGTGTTACCAAGTTACCAATAGTTCAGATGCACAGGGGGAAGTTGCTGGAGATTTGTCTACAGTAGTCTATTGAGTGTAACTGAAGCAATGGTAGAACCAGTTGGAATATTTTGTTACAGTTCCCTAATGTAGATAAACCCTATACACAAGAACACAAAATCCCTAAACTGAGACCTTATGACTCGTTCAGCATTTCACTTTAAATGGTTGTGATGGGATGTCCCGGGTGCAACCTAGACTGTGGGACCACTGAGCTCTCTCCCGCACTAACCTGGGCTCCCTCTCACACTGTGATGCTGTGTCAAGCCGCAAACTACTGGCAGGTACTGCGCTTACACACAAACATCCACAGGCAGGGACACACCTAACCAGTTTCATGAAGGATTTCCCATGAATAGTGAAGTTCCAATCAATTCCCCAAGGTCCCCAGTGTTGCACCTCAGAACTGTACCATATTGCACTGGTCAGAAGCCAAGCCAGTGTAAGTTCATTACGCAGTCTGTCCCTCCCTCGGTGTGGAAAGGACACACACTAGCCTTTGTAAACTGAGCAGACATTTCCCAAACACTTCAAAAACATCCTGTTTTAGGTAAAATATAAAACAGGTTATTAACCACATAAAGATAGATTTTAAGTGATTATAAGTAGTAAGTGCAGAGATCAAAGTTAGTTACTTAAGAAATAAAAATAAATTTGCAGTCTGGGTCCTACAAACGAAACAAGATTTGAATCAAGCAGTGTCTCACCCTGACAGATGGTATAGTTCCTCAATACACAGGCTAGGACTCTTTTCCAGCCTGGGACCTCCTTCCCCTGTTCAAAGTCTTTGTCTTCCAGATGTTTCTCCAGGTGTTAAGTTGGGGGGGGAGGGGAGGAGAGAGAAGGACAAGAGAGGTCAAGTGATGATGTCACTTCCCCTCTTTTATATTTTCTTTCAGCTTGCTGGAAAGATCTTTTGCTGTGACATGGGGATCAGGCAAGTGGCACTGGAAGGGGAGGGCCCCAAGGCCCTCCCACTTTTTGCTGGCGATAAGGGCAATGAAGGGCAGGGCCTCAGGGAGAATGGGTGGTGTGAGGGCGAGGCCACAGTTCAGGTGCCTGTGGGACATCCTCCCCCTCCTCACCTCCCCTCCACTTTTGGGGAGCTTCTGCCGTTCCTGGATCAGGCAGTCCCCATTGGTCAAGCAGTCTCCATTGTATACATACTCTCATCTAGAAGTTTCTGGGATGGCCATTACGAGAGTGGATTCCCTGTAATGGGCCATCAGCATACCTGGATGGTCCTTTGCTGGACCTCATCTCCCGGCCAACGGCAGACCCCGCGGATCAGTGCCTTCCCCCTCCTCCGCCTGCCTCCTGCCCACAGCAATCAGCTGGCTTGCAGTGTTCAGAAGGGAGGGGAGGGTGGGAGTGAGGGGACAGCATGAGACGTAAAGAGGATGGGGGGGGAGAAGAGGCGGGTCAAGGGTGGGGGCTTGGGGGAAGGAGTGGAGTGGACGGGCCGAGGGTTGAGCCCCCTGCCCCCAGAAAAGTCAGTGCCTATGCTTGCAAGAACAGCAAGAAGAGCACCCAGACAATCCATCCTCTTCCACTTTCTGATTCTACCACCTCCACCAAGCTTCATACTCAGCAGCGATGACTGTAGTATTAAATTGTTTCTTTAAAATTGTTTAAAACTAATACCTGTATTAAATTGCATGTTTAAAATTGTTTAAAATGTATATAATGCCTAGGAAAAGAGTTTTCCTGGAACCTAAACCCCCCATTTACATTAATTCTTATGGGGAAATTGGATTCGCTTAATATCGTTTCACTTAAAGTCGCATTTTTCAGGAACATAACTACAACGTTAAGTGAGGAGTTAACTGTATTAACTGGATTCAGGCAAATGTTCTTTGGGGATATTTTTGCTAAGGAAAAACTCAGGCATATAAAGAAAAAAAAAAAACACCTCAGTTACAAACCAAACTATGAAGCAGTTACTATGACTCGACAATCAGCTTGCAAAGATTTAATGTTATATCTCAGTTAGAAAGTCATTTTTGTTTGTAGTTAGTGCATTATGAAATAAAAATAGCAAATTGTTAGTCCAGTTAGTTTCAAAAAGCTAAGTGAAATAATTCTCAAAGGCTTCCCACTCAAAACTCCCACTTAGTATAATGTATTAAAATAGTAACTGCAACACAGAATGTTCCAAAATTATGTATGTTGTTATAGAATGAAGTGTAATGTGTTTATTAATTTCCCCAAAACCTTGCATATATGAATCAAAGCATTACTCACCATTCTGGGAAGTATTTCAAGTTGAAAGTAAGTAAAGATACTGCACCTATCTCTGCTCAACCAGCTATACAAGAGCTGTCCAATAGCTCTTCTACTTATAAGATTCCAAGTAGTTGCAAGCTATTGAGTCAGAAAAGTGGAAAATCCCTAGTGATATGCATGTGACCTAAGGAAACCTATTCCAGCGGCTTGTCTTGTTAGGGAGAGCAGGAGATAAATTGGTTTACAAATTAAGTATTGGTATGAACTCAGTTCCACAAACGAAAAAAAAAAAAAAAAAGCAGTACACTTTATGAGCAAATTCCTTTTCTGATGCAACATCTTGCAACAATCGGAATCTTGAAGTTCCATGTTAAAGTCATTAAGAAACCACAGTTCAGATTCATGAAATCCATAAATGATGTTCAAGCATATTATCTCAGTTTTAATACGCTATGGTACCAATATTTTTCAATGGGATTTCATATAATATTTTGGCTCCACACACGACAGCACTGCAACAGTTTTATGCTTTGTTGATGCTTGGAAGGTTGTATCTTTGTAAAAAAGCTAGAAAGTTTGGGGGAGGGAGGTTGTTTTGTTTTTTAAATAGAAGTCTAGGATTCTGCAGAGATTGATAGCTATAGAGCTCCACCGGGAAAAGAAAAAAGTTTAAAGTTTTTGTTTGCTTTTTTTAAACAAAAAGTACACTTAAAATTCAAAAGTGACAAGGTAAAAAGCATGACATGTTTTCCTAGCCAAAAATGTGAAATAATTTCATGCTCATTTCTCTTTCTTTTTTTTTAAACCAATTGAAATTAAATATTTTTGGATGTTATTCTACATTTTCTAATGTTTTGATTTTAATTGTAACACAGAATACAAAGTGTACAGTGGTCATATTGTATTATTGGGGGGGGGCAGGGGGAGAGGGATAGCTCAGTGGTTTGAGCATTGGGCTGCTAAACTCAGGGTTGCGAGTTCAGTCCTTGAGGGGGCCACTTAGGGATCTGGGGCAAAAAATCAGTACTTGGTCCTGCTAGTGAAGCAGGGGGCTGGATTCGATGACCCTTCAAGGTTCCTTCTAGTTCTAGGAGATATATATAATTGGAGATATACCTATTAAAAATATTTGCATTGTAAAAATGATAAACAAAAGAAATAATGACAGGTTTCAGAGTAGCAGCCATGTTAGTCTGTATCCGCAAAAAGAACAGGAGTACTTGTGGCACCTTAGGCCATGTCTATACGACGCGCCATATCGGCGCGTTACAATCGATTGCTCGGGGATCGATATATCGCGTCTCATCTAGACGCGATATATCAATCCCTGAGCGCGCTTACATCGATTCTAGAACTCCATCAAAACCAACGGAGTTCTGGAATCGACATGGCGAGCCGCGCACATCGATCCCGTGCAGTGAAGACGGGTGAGTAGATAGATTTTAGATCGCGCGTCGTGTAGACCTGGCCTGAGACTACCATCTCTTTTTCAGACACATACCACTGGGGAAGACTAGGATCACTTTGATTTTGTGATCCCTCCTGTTACCTCAGTTTTGACAGGTTCATATTAGTTTTTCCCTCCAAATAGCTCCTGAGGGTCAGTCCTTGGCAAAGTGCCCTGATTACAGTTCTTGTTATCTCTGCCTCACTGTACCCCTTTCAAATCCCACTTTCAATTTAATGAGCCAGACTGCTTAGGCTTAACTGTCCTTTTAGTTGGAGTTCCCAATCTGTCCTGTTATTTTGAAGTTTTTATTTAAAATTTATTCTGTTTTCTGAATTGTCTTTCTACTTCTGTGATTTCAGTTTGTTCCTCTTTTATTATAACAGTGAGGGGTAAAATGGTATCTTTTAATGCCAGCAACATAAATAATCCCTGGTCTTTCAACTCTTTCCGCTCTTCATTATTTAAGTGGTTTCTTATACATATGATTAAAGGAAATGGCTTTTTGCTGCAGTTCCACTGCAATTTGTGTCAGAAACGCCTAGAGTCACAGACTTCTCTTAAATGGTCATCCCTTTGCTGGCATAAAAGGCCTTGTACCTCAGCATGAAGGTCCTCTAACTCTCTCCCAGCCATATTGTTCACAAACTATTAAATTTTCCCTGGCAGCTTTTCCTGGAACAGTCAACAGCAGCTTCTAGATAGGTTCATCTCTCAGAGAGGTGAGATCATGGCAATTCAGCCTCCCCTGCCTGTGCTTGCCAAATGTTACACTCCCGGACCAAGGACAGTTTTCAAACAGTAATTTTATTAAACCTAGTATAAAAATCAACAGACAAACAAACAACCACAGCTTGTACCCGCTTCATTGTGGCTCAATCATTTAACAGCACACACAGCTCTGCTGCTGCAACCAGAGCTATCCCCTTTTAGAACCCCTTCATTCCTTAAAGGGACAGGAGGCAGGTACATCTAACCCTGACATTCCCTTATGAGAGCTACACTACCTCTGCCTCCTGACAACTGTGCAACAGATTTGTTGCCATTGTATAAAATATTCTATTTTGCTTACTTTGTAAGAAAACTAGTCTGAAAGTAAATAGGTCAGCTCTGAAATATAGTTACTGGGGATAAACAAGGCACTTTGGGTTAATTGTTCTATAGAATTTGATTTAGAGCTACTGTATTCAAAATTTGTGCTTAATCCAATAAAAGGTTAGTCTTGAATGCCAAGGCTTCTGCTTTTGTGTTCTGCCAATGATAGGTAGAGCCTTAAAACTGCTGCACTGAAGTGGAAGCCTTGACATTTGAGACTGCCTGCAGGATGCAATAAATAAATATTTTCAAAATATCTGTTCACTAAAGGCAAAACTGTGTCTGGCTTTGTATAATGAGGGAGGGGTAAGAGATGGCCCAAGGAGACAGCTACTGTCCCACTGAGTAGTGCACTAATGTAATACTAGTGATACATTAAGGGCAGAGTCATAGTCCCACCTCCTCCTCATCAGCCAACCAGCAACAGGAAAGGAGATGAGATATCCCCTCCTAGAGGAATTCTGCCTGAGGTAGCCATAATATTTTGATTAAAAAACTAACACAATATATAATTGCCAGAGCGTGCATTAAAGGGATTAAAGACTGGCTGATAGGTCTCAAAATGTTATTGTAAATGGGGAATAATCATTGAATGAGTGTGTTTCCAGTGAGGTCCTGCAAGGGGCCCTATGCTATTTAACATTTTCATTNTTCCACACCAGAGTGTTTCTCTAAGACATCTGAAAGCATGTTCTACACCTCATCCCTCTCAGATTTTGGAAGGCACTTCAGATTCTTAAACCTCAGGTCAGGTGCTGTAGCTATCTTTAGAAATCTCATGTTGGTACCTTCTTCGCATTTTGTCAAATCTGCAGTGAAATTGTTCTTAAAACAAACAACATGTGCTGAGTCATCATCTGAGAATGCTATAACATGAAATTATGGTAGAATGCAGGTAAAACAGAGCAGGGGACATACAATTCCCCCTCAGGGAGTTCAGTCACAAATTTAATTAATGTATTTTTTTTTTAACAAGCGTCATCAGCATGGAAGGATGAAGGGGCTGTTGTTGAATGTTTAGCATATCTGGCACATAAATACCTTTCCGTGTCAGCTACAACAGTCCCATGTGAACACCTGTTCTCACTTTCAGGTGACACTGTAAATAAGAAGTGGGCAGCATTATATCCTGAAAGACTAAATAAACTTGTTTGTCCTAGTGTGATGGTGCTGCCTGTGGGAGCCAGCTGAGGTCACTCAATTAGGGTGAACTGCAAAAAGAACGGGGCAGACAAACTCCAAAAGCTGATGGACATTCCAGTACTTAGATTTACCAAGCCAGCACAAAACTTCTCCTCTATTACCATACAGGTTATTCAGAAGTCCAAACAATGCCGTTCCCTTAAAGTACTCAGCCTCAGGCCTCCATCCAGACACACACATCAGATACGATGATGATTACTGAAAATCTCATCATACAAAAGAAAAGGGTCTTCCAACCCCAAAGGGTCAGCCACATACCCAGGTCCAATTATAACTTAGATCTTACCCCAAATACACACTACTAGCCAGTTCTGATTAACTAAGCTAAAATTTATTAAAAAAGAAAAGAGAGAGAAGGTTGGTTAAAAGATCCATATACATAAGAGACTTGAATTCAATTCTTGAGGTTCAGATACATAGTAGAGATGAGCTTATAGTTGCCAAAAGTCCTTTTAGAAATAGTCCATAGGTTATAGTCCAATGTCCATGTTCAGGGTGACTCCAGTCAATGACTGGGGATCTCAGTCCTTATGACTTAAGGTTTCCCCTTCTTGAAACCCAAAGCAGATCTGAGATCAAAGCAGGATTGTGTCCCAGGGTTCTTATACATTTCCAGCAGCCTTTCGGCCTGAGAAAACAATAGACTTAACTCCTTCTCCCAAACAGCCTGGCAATTAGCACAGGGTAATTTATCCATTAAATAGTTCAGATACAGGTTACCACAATCTTCAAAGAGACACATAGACAATAATACTATTTTACTCAAGTATCGTCTTAAACGTTAATATTCCTTTTTTGATCTTCAAATTAAAGCTATAAAGATAGACAAGATTTGCTTGCTTACATCACAAGACCTGAGCAAACATCGCCCCTTCTATCTCTAACAATGCAGACTTGCATTTCAAAGCTCTATTCATTTATATATTTTCCTAACAAGTCTCTAAAGTTCATCCATGGGTCAAGCCAGTTTCTGGCCCTGTCATCCTTCAATGAGATATCACACCTAGCGATTGGCTGAACGAGAAGTAGGACTGAGTGCACCAGTAGGCTCTAAATTTTTACACTGTTTTGGTTTTGAGTGCAGTTTTTTTGGCACATAAAATTCTACAGTTCAACTTTCATGAGAAGGGGATTGTATTACAGTACTTGTATGAGATGAATTGAAAAATATTCTCGTTTTTATAGCACAAATATTTGTAATAAAAATATGAAGTGAGCACAGTACACTGTGTTCTGTTTTGTAACTAAAATAAATATATTTGAAAATGTAGAAAATATCCAAAAATATTTAAATAAATGGCATTTTATTATTGTTTAACAGTGCAATTAATTATGATGTCTAGACCTGAAGACTGAAGCTCAGATTATGTAATAGATTTGTTCTCTTGGTCAGCAAGTATTAAATTAAATAGAGAAAAGAAAAAGCTATTCAGCCATGCATGAACTGATAAACCCCACTGCTCCAGTTGCTAAGTAGTGTATGGAAGAGGGGCCAAGTTCTCCTCAGTTACTCAGTTCAGCTCCACTGAAGTTAATTAATGGAGTAACATACTTTTTTCAAATCCCGCATCCCAAGACAGGGATACAATTACAATTTCTACATCGATAAGCAGAGTCAACAGGAAACATTATCCATCACCCAGTGAAACTAAAGCAAAGACTTACAAGGTAACAAAGACAAGCATAGGTTCAAGATGACAAGTGTTTTCTGCATCAACCAGTCATTCTCCGAGAGTCTGGGAAATACAGACATGACCATTGAAGCATGCCTTCTGCTTTAAAGGTGCTACAGGTAACAAGCTATACATCTGACTACAGACAAATGAACAGTTCTTATGCAAAGGACTTTCTAGTTTAAAAAAATAAAAGTGACTCGTGTAAAATGACAGCAACTTTAAAAAGCCTTCCAGTTTTTAGAACTAGAAGTGTACAATAAACCAACAGAACAAGAAAGTTGCATCGCTACAACATAGTACATTCACTGCTCATGTTCCTAAAAGGAAGTGTTTATGAGATTCATTTTGCTGAAGCAACTCTCATGATATGTCATAATTTCAGTGTCACCAGCAAAGCTCCAGGTGAATTAAAGGGACACCAGCAACTTAGGTCACCTCTATTTTTTTTGGACATGCCATTTTACCTTTAATATCCCAATTACTACAAATGAAAGTTTTCCAGAAACACTCAGAAAGAGGAAAAAACAATGTACTTCATGTATTTGACTTCATTTTGAATCTAGTCACCTTCACCATTTTCCTGTATAGTAAGTATCCCTCATTTGTTTTGGGGGGGGGTCTTTACACCCAGAACACAGAAGAGAAAAGCATTTAAAAACAGTAAGCTAATTGCAAGACTACTGAAATTGACAAGACTGCATGTATTACCTGAGACTGCTTTAAGCCCTTTAAAACAGATAAGATTTCAAGTTGATGGTATCTCCTCAAGGAACTAACCATTGAATAACTAATTTACTGATACATAGCATAAGAATCCTTTTGCCCATATGAAGTTTGAAATTAATCAAACTTTTTAGAGAGAGTGCTGATTGCACATCAGTTTCTTGTTTCATGCCATCTTTAAGTGGGGTTTTAAAGGGAAAATGCCTGTGTTGTGACTAAATGAGACTTACTAGCTAGCTCTGGAATGCCATTCAAGACATTCAGATGCTGTCCTTGGTCCAGGTCTCTTTCTACTCAAATAGACAAGGGCTAGAAACACTAAGGAAACATTACTTTGTTTCCAGAGTAAGAAGCGTAAGAAAGCTATTTTCAACACTAATGCAACTCCTTCCTGCAACACTAAATGTAATCTGAAAAAATATGGCTGTTACATTCTGTGTGTGGATATAGAAATATCGCCTAGGTGGTCTTTTCCTTATTTCTCATATTGGAAATCCAGGCCTTTTTCATTCAGTTTATCCTGGAAAACCATGGTTGACAGGAGGAGCTATGAAGTTATGATATCTAACAAGGAAGTAAAACCTGACTGAGAAAGGATGAAAATTCTGTTCAAGTTCTTTAAAAAGGTATTTCATTTCTGCTCAGACTTATTTGACAAACATTTAACAGCTGGAAGAACAGATCTAGCTACAACACCAACACTTCTATCCCTTCAATTTAAGGATCAGAGAGCTCCTAATGTTCTGTAGATCGTATAAGCAAAAGCTGATGAAAAAAATTGAGTAAAATAAGAACTTGTATTTGAGCACCGTGGGTTTTTTTAAATCTTTTTAAAAGTGGGAAGTCTTTCTGACACATCCTACAAAAAAGATGCACAATCCTTCCCTCTCTCTTCCCCCCCCACACACATTCTTTCACATTTAAAAGAATGATGGTGAAAAAAAGTTCTAGCCAGGCAAAGTTAAAAATGAAACCACTGACAGAAAAACTAGATACCAAGCAACAACAATGCAAACTCTCCTTTAAACAGTTACAATGGACCGAGCATAGAGCTGCCAAAGCATCTGACTGCATGTTAGGAATGTCAACTGTAACAATAAGTCTTCATTTGTTACAAGCAGGATGAATAAAAACCAATGTGGTTTTTCTAATGGAGTTTATTTAAAATTATAATTTCTTAAAATATTTAAATAATAAATATGCTGCATCCGTGAGTCCCTAACAAAAACTCTGAGTTAAAGGCAGCTTTTCTATATAAAGAATCAGGGGAGAACATCTAACTTTTGAGGTTAAGCTTTAGAAATGTAGCATAATAGGTCACATGCTGTATTAAGGGCTTGTTCTGTTTAATAAAAATACATTTTATATGCTAGTTTGTATGTTTAATTAAATTCCAGTTACCATCTCAATGCAGCTGGGCACAAATCATGACCAAAAAGTTAATTATTTAGTAAATAAGCAACATAGAAACCATTTCCTTAAAGTGTGCAATTATTCAGTAAGAATCTGAAAATATTAAGTGATGTAATTGCTTAAAATGTATAGAGTTATAGCGTACTCACCTAGGTAGCAAAAATATGTACCTAATCTAAGAGCATAAGAATGGCCATACTGGGTCAGACCAAAGGTCCATCAAGCCCAATGTCCTGTCCTCTGACAGTGGCCAATGGCAGGTGCCCCAAAGGAATGGACAGACAGGTTATCATCAAGTGATCCATGCCCTGTCACCCAGTGTCCCCTCTGCCATGTACACTGGTCAAACTAGACAGTCTCTACGTAAAAGAATAAATGGACACAAATCAGAAGTTAAGAATTATAACATTCAAAAACCGGTCAGAGAACACTTCAATCTCCCTGGTCACTCAATTACAGACCTAAAAATTGCAATATTACAACAAAATAACTTCAAAAACAGACTACAATGAGAGACTGCTGAATTGGAATTAATTTGCATAATGGACACCATTAAATTAGGCTTGAATAAAGATTGGGAGTGGATGGGTCATTACACAAAGTAAAACTATTTCTCTATGTTTAATTCCCCCTGCCCTCCCTGCCACTGTTCATCACACCTTCTTGTCAACTGCTGCAAATGGACCATTTTGATTACCACTACAAAAAGTTTCTCTCTCCTCCACTGGTAATAGCTAACCTTAACTGATTACTCTCATTAGACCATGTATGGTAACACCCATTCTTTCATGTTCTGTGTGTATATATATCTTCCTACTGTATTTTCCACTGCATGCATCCAATGAAGTGGGCTGTAGCCCATGAAAGGTTATGCTCAAATAAAGTTGCTTGTCTCTAAGGTGCCACAAGTACTCCTGTTCTTTTAGTTAGGATTATGGTTTTCCAATATGCATTACTTTGCATTTATCAACATTAAATTTCATCTGCTATTTTGTTGCCCAGTCACACAGTTTTATGAGATCCTTTTCTGGCTCTTCACAGTCTGCTTGGGACTCAACTATCTTGAGTAGTTTTGTATCATCTGCAAATTTCGCCACCTCACTGTTTACCCCTTTTTCCAGATCATTTATGAATATGTTGAATAGGACTGGGTCCAGTACAGATCCTTGGGAGACACCACTATTTATCTCTCTTCATTCTGAAAACTGACCATTTATTCCTACCCTTTGTTTTCTATCTTTTAACCAGTTACCAGTCAATGAGAGAACCTTCCCTCTTATCCCATGACAGCTTATTTTGCTTAAGAGTCTTTGGCGAGGAACTTTGTCAAAGGCTTTCTGAAAATCTAAGTATACTATATCCACTGGATCTCCTTTGTATGCATGCTTGTTGACCCCCTCAAAGAATTCTAGTAGACTGGTGAGGCATGATTTCCCTTTACAAAAACTATGTTGACTATTTCCCAACAAATTATGCTCATCTATCGTTTCAACCAATTTGCCCGGTACTGAAGAGAGGCTTACTAGCCTGTAGTTGCCAGGGTCACCTCTGGAGCCCTTTTTAAAAATTGGCATCACATTAGTTATCCTCCAGTCATTTGGTACAGAAGCTGATTTAAATGACAGGTTACAGATGACAGTTAGTGGTCCTACAATTTCACATTTGAGTTCCTTCAGAACTCTTGGGTGAATACCATCAGGTCCTGGAGATTTATTACTAGTTAGTTTATCAATTTGTTCCAAAACCACCACTAAATGACACCTCAATTTGGGCCAGTTCCTCAGATCTATCACCCAAATAGAATGGCTCAGGTTTGAGAATCTCCCTCACATCCTCAACAGCCAAGACCGATGCAAAGAATTCATTTAGTTGCTCCACAATGACCTTATCTTTGAGTGCTCCTTTAACATCTCAATCATCCAGTAGCCTCACTGGTTGTTTAGTAGGCTTCCTGCTTCTGATATTTTTTTTTTTTAATTGCTAATACTTTTGGAGTCTTTGGCTTTAAAATCTAAAGGCTCTATTTAAGTGTAAATCAACTTGTTTTAATATTTGTATCAACCAATAAGAATGCATTTGTCTTTAGAAAATAACTGAAATACAAATGGAAAAGTTGATTAATATTGAAGATTTAAGTCACTCCACCCTGATTGCAAGCCTTTTCATTTTGGTTCACAATTTTCAGGAATGTTCTGAAGACTAGAGGAATAGTGTTTCCATTCTCTGCTGCCATGCCGTGAACTGTTTCCCCAACTGCGACAATTAGTAAAGTAAAAAAAAGCCTACCTATACCTCAGGTAACACACAGGAACAGATAAGATTTCAACTTCAAGAGAAAACCCAACACTTAAGTTAGTCTATAAATAAAAGCAATACAGCTATTAGTACAAATATCTGAAGACCAATTATAGTAGCCAGACAGACACTAGTCTTTCCAATCCACAGATGGCACTGTTATTTCTTTAAAAGGATCCACCAAACCACCCACAAAAGGTAATTTTTATGTCACTAGGAAAGAAAAATGATGCATTTACAGCAAAGGCAGCCCTGTTTACCTCAGACTATGTCAATAACCCTTATGAACAAAACCTATTAATAACACAATTAATCTCTACTTTAGAGTTCTGTACTAGCAGGAACCACTAATATCCAGGTGCCTCCCACATTAGATTTCCAAAAACAAAGTGTTCAGCGGACTTCAGGGAGCCTTCAGCTCTTCTCCCTGCTGCAGTTATAAGAAGCTCTGCTTGGGTTATTATTTTGGGGGGAAGACGTGGATGAGGCAGTTGCTGTAAATACCATATTGGTAACATAGAAAGTTTACTAACTAAAAGGAAAGACTTGCAGCATAATCTATAGGTGATAGTATGCTTCAAATTATTATAAACGTCACAGTGGTTTTTCTGCTGCATCAGAAAGACTGATGCTACAAAAAGCAGCACAAGAGGAAGCGCTAGTTAGTACATGACACTAACAATTTAGCTTGCAGAAAACCAAGCAATACACAGAACTACAGTATGTTAGTTGTACTATAACTCTTAATTTATCTAGTGTTCATTCTTGGCTGCAGAATCACCCTTCTGGCACTTTTATGACTTCTAAAGCAATATGCATGAATGATCACACCAATATGCCTATGCAACAGACTGCAATGCCAAAGAGCACCAAAATATGAGTGAGAATAAATACAGCCAAAGATTAAATACTTGGAAGTAAAAAGAAAGATTTACAAGGAGAAAGATAGAAAATACGGAAGGCCCAGGACACCTGAGGGTGAGAATGAGAACCAAGATGGGAAACAGTTTTGTAACATAATACCACATGCCTATATGGAAGTCTGCAGCAACAGTGTGGGGTGTGAATTCAACGCAAAATGGCAAAGAGCCCTACATTTTCCCACAACCATCCCTCTCCCCACTCAAACTTTCCATGCAAGAAAATCCTGCAGAATAGGTTCCTACCTGTGCTACTAGAGTTCTATCCCATAGCCAAGGCCCTCTGTATCCTACCACCAGCTGGAACTAAATTCTGTATCAAGGTGTTTCTGTTGCACTCTCATGCAGGAGACTGAAAATTTTGAGGTGGCTTCCATTTACATTTTTAAAGAAAAGGAGTTCTCTTATTGAAAGAGAGTATCAGTACAACACAACCACTAAAACTTCAGGAAGTCACTAGTTAAGGCAGCCTCCACGTGCCTTAACAACCAAATATCAAATCTGAACCACTCACTCTTCACCTCCACAAACTCAATTGATCACAATGCATACACAGTTCTTCTACATCAATCTTACCTCCAACCAAATTGGATAAATATATTCTCTATAGACATTTTCAGAGGAAAAAAATCTATAATCAGCTGTTTGTATGTGAAAGTATGGTGCTCAGAGTTAAGATTTATGGGTAAGTGTGATGCAGTGGAATTTGATGTATTCACTGGTTATACGGTGGAAGTAAATCTATATATAAAATCAATGTTGAAAAGAATGTTTATGAGATGTGGACAAATCGTAGAGAATCCAGAGAAGAGCAACAATATAAGATGGAAAGATTAAAAAAAACTGGGCATGTTCAGTCTTGAGAAAAGAGGACTGATGGGGGACCTGATAACTTCTGCAAATACGTTAAGAGCTGTTCTAAACAGGATGATGGTCAATTGTTCTCTGAAGGTAGGACAAGTAGTAATGGGCTTAATCTACAGCAAAGGAGATTTAGGTTAGATATTAGGAAAAACTTGCTAACTATAAAGGATAGTTAAACACTGGAATAGCCTTCCAAGGAAGACTGTGGAATGCTCATGATGGGAGGTTCTCAAGAGCTGGCTAGACAAAACACGACAGGGATAGTCTACGTTTACTTGGTACTGCCTCAGTGCAGTGGACTCGTCTTGAAGACTTTGTGAGATCTCTTCCAGTCCTACATTTCTATGATTCTATTATTGTTATCCATACGGATAACTTAATTTTGATATTACTTTCCTTCCCAGGTCTTCTTGCAGAGTTTATATCTACATAAAAAAATAGGCATTTCTTTCTGTCCTACTTCTGCCACCTCAGATATCTCCAACCTTTGCTCAAGCCCCACATTCCCTTCATGTTCCCCCTCAAAGCCGTTTATGCCCCTCAGCCTCTGCATGAAGTAGAGCAGCAGCCAAGAAGGGATAAACCAGGATGGGAGAGGGAATGGGGAAAAGAGGGAGCAAGTGCAGGTCTATGTAGAGGGCATGGGAGAAAAAAGGATTGAGAGTGGTGAAGAACTGAATGTTTGTGGGAAACCCGCAGCTGGGAAAACAGTGCTTCTGCATAAAGCCACTCCCCTCTCATCATAACGAGGGACAAGGAGGAAAAAGAGAGGAAACTTGAAACTACCTCCATTCCTGAGACACCTTCTCTCTCTCTGATAAGACTGAGATTTGCAAGAAGGGACACTCAAGGTATGGCTACACTTGCAACTTTGCAGCGCTTTGAAGTGCGAGTGTGGTCCCAGCGCTGCACGTACTCCACATCCTCTATGGGTGTAGTTTGCAGCGCTGGGAGCCGTGCTGTTTACACTGAGGCTTTACAGTGCTGTATCTTGCAGCGCTCAGGGGGGTGTTTTTTTCACACCCCTGAGCAGGAAATTTGCAGCGCTGTAAAGCATCAATGTAGCCATAGCCTCAGTCTGATAGACTTGAGCAGGTCACACTGGGGAGGTACAGCTGTGGAGAGTATTTTTATTCTTCTTCCTTGTTAACTCTCCTGTGACCACTCAAGTCCCTTGCCCAGTCATCCTCAGAAACAGGAAAAGATGAGCAAGGATATGAAGCAGAACAGAAGAAAACCTGGTATCTCTCTACAGGCTTCACACTCCACCAACTCCATCATTGGTGCTTCAGCTCCCCAGTCCACATCATTGTGAGGGCCCAATTCTTTGCACACCAAGGGCTGGTCTACACTACGGGGGAAAATCCATTTTAGATACGCAACTTCAGCTACGTGAATAACGTAGGTGAAGTCAAATATCTAAAATCGATTTACTCACCCATCCTCACCGCGCGGGATCAATGTCCGCGGCTCGCCATGTCGATTCCGGAACTCCGCTGGGGTTGGTGGAGTTCCGGAATCGATATAAGCGCGCTCAGGGATCGATATATCGCATCTAGATGACGCGATATATTGATCCCCAAGCAATCAATTTTAACCCGCCGATACAGCGGGTAGTCTAGACCTGGCCCAAGACTTCAGCTTTTGAGGGGTTCTATGCAGTATTGCTGTCTGCTACACTAAGAAGTCACAGCAGTAGCACCAAGCCCCACTTCTTTCCCAGCCTCCATAGTGAACAGTCTCAACCAACCTCTGTTCCATCTCAAAGCCCCATCTGACTCCCATTGCTCAAATACCCCTACCCAACCTGCCTCCCTAGTATGTTTTTGACTAGCACAGTTGGTGAGTCAGGCTGCCAATAACAGATACTACAAAGCAGCATATATGGTGCTTCCTACTCTTCCATGGTGAGCAACAGTTACACTATAAACATTTTCATTAAAAGCCAACTCCTTACCCAGAAGGAGAAGTCAGATTACAAACTAGTTTTGCTCTAGCTGATACTTCAGCATGTCCTTCTTTACCTGATGTCAAAATAGACATTGGGATACAGCAGTGTTATGTACCTTATTCCTACGTTCAGATGCCTTTGATGTATGATCTGTTTTTGAATGAAATCAGCTGTAAATTGCGAGTCATTTAAAAAAAATCTGAGTTTTACTGGATTTCGTCCTCTACTTTTAAACATTTATTAGTAAAAAGGTATGCTGTATCCTAAATGCTATGGAAAATGTTAGTGATTTAAGGCAAAATGAAACAAACGTGCGCTCATGTATTTTTATTTCCTTTTGGTTTGTACTGTGCAAGAAAATACTTGTTTATCTCCTGTTAGCACTAATTATGCAAGACCTATGATCAATTAAAATAGAATTAGGTCATGGTTTTGTTAAGGAGTACAAGAAATATATCTATTGTGGATGAAAGGAACAAAGCATCCTGCACACAACTGTGATCTTCCTGGTAGATTTAACAGCTTTCATGGGAGTCCATTCATTCACCAAAAAGATATTGACTGGCATGCAGCATTCAAGATGGCCTTAACAAGGCAAACAATATTTTGTGACCATGGAATCATGTCACATGTACAAAGCATGGAAGTGTTCTGTATGGAGCCATCAATATAATTTAGAACATCGTTAAGGTTTAAAATTGAAGCAAAAAAGGGACTGTCAACACAGCTGAAGTCTGTGCTTGCACATAATGTCATCCAGCCATTCATTATAGCTAGCAGCATAAATACAGATGTTTGGAACTAGAACTAAGGTTGAGAAAAGATAATTAAAAATTAACATGATTATCTCTTCACCAACCACTTAAGCACTTTGAAGTGTCAAAAATCCTCCTTTCCTACCTTTATAAGTACAAACTAACTTCTACTTTACTGGAGTACGTTCAACACCTCGTTTGTGATGACCCCAAAGAGCCTTTCACCTACAGACATTTTTTCCCACTTAGTACTACGAAATCCAAGGCAAATAATGTTTCAGCTAAACATCGCAAGCGTTTGTGGGATCTGATACAGCATATATCGGAAGCTATTTATCCAAATGTATCTGGGTGGCTAGTGAAGCTTCAGGGATGCAGCATATAAGTGTTGATCTCTCCACAGATTTTCACTTCCAGTCTGGCTCCAGTGCTCTGCTGCGCTTACAGACAAGGCTCAGGATTTGGGAGGCAGATGTCCCTCCCCGAATACAGCCGAGAGAGAAGACAACACCCACACGCGTTCGGGCTCAGACGCCAGCATTAGTTACTCACAACGCTCAGCTGCCCCGGGAAGGAACTAGCAGGGGGAGGCGGCACCTGGAAGGCAGCGCCAGCTACACAGTGCTGGGCCGGTCGCCCCGCCACCCCTCCCAGCCGTGGGGACCAAGACACCGCGTCCGAGGGTTGAGGGGAGGGAGGGGGCGCTGGTGTCCGAGGGGCGCGGAGCTGCCGCGACTCGCCCCCACCAGCGCTCGCTGCCCGCGGAGCCGGGGTCCCCCTCGCAGCCAGGGGCTCGGAGGGCCCCGCGGCCGAGCCCGCCCCGCGCTGTCGCTCCCCAGCCCCGAGCCCGGCCCGCTACCTGTCCTCGCTCTTGTTCTTCTGCTTCTTGCCCATGGCTGCGCTGGCGGGGCCGCCTGGTCACCGCTCGCCTCGGTCCGCGTCCGCCTCAGCAGGGTCCGGCCGGCCACATCCACTCGCACCTGGGTGCATATGGTGACAGGCCGCAGTGCGCATGCGCCTTCACCCCGGGACCCAGCGCCACGGCAGCCTACGGAGAGGGCGCGAGACAAGGGCGCAGGAGGGACCCGCTGAACGAGGCGCTCACTGCTGCCGCCCACCGCCCCCTCTGGCCGGAGGGCGAACAGCGGCAACAGGCTCACGCTCCCCGCTCCCTGCCAGGCCAGGCCCAGCCCTCCCCTCTACTGCCCCCTGCCTCCTAGCTCCAGGCTGCCCCTCATTGCCCAGCCCTAGGCTCGCCCCCTTACTGCACCCTGCTGCCAAGGCAAGAGAAGGAAATTTCTCATCCCCTTCCCTCCTCGGCCATGGGGGTGTGCACTGTACACAACAGAAAACAAGGGATGCTCTGATTCTCTGGTGTGGCCCAGTGAACTGGGAGTCAAACTACGGAATTCACAGACCTGACACCTGACTTAGGTAGTTTTCCCTCACTGCGCCTCGCCTCCCCCTCTGTAAAACAGGCACAACCACAGCATCATACATCCCAGGGGTGTTGAGAGAATTCATATTTGTAAAGCACTTTGAGATTACTGGGCAGCTAACAGCAAGTGCCAGATCTTCTTCTTAGCAGGGGCAGCTCCAGGCCCCAGCACGTGCCAAGCGCGTTTGGGGCAGCAAGCCGTGGGGGGCGCTCTGCTGGCACGCCTGCGGGAGGTCTGCCGAAGCCGCAGGACCAGCGGACCCTCCACAGGCAAATCACTGGGAGGCAGCCTGCCTGCAGTGCTTGGGGCGGCAAAATCCTTAGAGCCGCCTCTGCTTCTTTGGTACCCACAGTGTGTGCAGGGCCAATATAAACAATGAAGAAGACACAGCCCATAAAGCTTACCCTCTAAATCAGGCACAGAACACACAGAGCAGACATTTATCATACATTTGAGAGAGGTTTTGGGGGTGTTTTTGAATAATCACTGAAAAGCATTTGGAGAGAAGCACATTTTAAAAGGATAGTCAACTGGATGATCAGATAATTAAAAAATAAGTATTACAAATAGTTTCAGGTATACTGCCAGTCCCTAAGTTTTCCTGTCAATTTTTGTGGTGTTACAATCATGTTTTCTAAAATTACAAAAAAATCACTCCCTTTCTGCTCTGTGAACAACTCAAACACCAGCAGAAACTGAATAACTAAAGTCCCTATCTTGCTATGTACTCTATGCAAGCAACCCCATGTCCACACAGGGCTCTAATGATTCCTAGGGCTTTGCAGCAGCACAAGGGTCAACCCCCATAAAGCTCATTGTAGGATCATAGTTTAACAGATGGTTCTGTACATACAGGGTAAAGACTGAAACTCACTCTACCCAATGTGGCGATAAATGCACAGAGTAAACTGAAAAATTTTCCCCGATAATCTTTTATTAATAGTAATCTTAGATTTAAAAAAATACAATTTTTAAGTTGCCAGTGTTCCTTTAAAGCAGAATATAAAGAAATGTCACATAGTGTAAAACGAAAGGGAAGACGTTTCAAGAATAAAAGAAAGCACATTGTTACCAAAAGGAAAGACAGTGGAGGGGCATTTTAATACCTGGGATTGAGGAACCATATATAGAGGTTTTATCCTGGATTGTGCAAGGTAGTTATGGAAGCTTGGGAAATGTGGGGAGTTTAGGTTGGAATCACTTGTCAATGGAAGGGTTTGGCACATGAAAGCGCTTTCAGGGTAGGCACTTGCTCTCAGGAAGGTACAGAAGAACAATCTGATATGAGGTACTTGCTATTGGACACATTTGCTAGATCTTCACCTCATCCTCCATACCCTCAATTCTTCTTTCCCTTTGTACTGCATCTCTGTCCTTTCCTTTGCAATGGCATCTCTGAATGTACAAGATTGCCTTGCAGTTAAGCTGGAGATGATAGAGTCCAAATTCCAATATTGTGTAATTTGGCCCCAGACTACACTGCATGTCAGATAAGGCATAATTCAAAGGGAAGGGACTGTGCTAGGGATCAGCACAAAGGCAGCTGACCCACAGCTCAGCTTTAAAGAGATAAACAGAAATGGCAGCACCAACTGGTGCGGAAAAAAGGTATGTGTGCCTGCCAGCTGGCCTATGATACTGAAACTGCTTACAATCAGGGCCGGCGCTAGGATTTCTGACGCCCTTGGCACCGGAACATTTCGCCGCCCCCCCCCCCCCCCCCCCCGCGCGGGTCTCGTGGCTCCGGAGCTACCGTAGGCATGCCTGCGGCAGGTCCACCGGAGCAGCGGCTCCCTGATCCCGGGGGGGGCGCCCCAGGCCGCCGGACCGCCGCGGCGGCCCCCTGACCCAGCCGCGGCGGCTCCCTGACCAGCAGCGCCTCGGGCCGCCGGACCGCCGCCGCGGCCCCCTGACCCGGCCGCGGCGGCTCCCTGACCCGGCCGCGCCCCGGGCCGCCGGACCGCCGCGGCGGCTCCTGACCCGCGCGGCGGCTCCCTGACCCGGGAGCGCCCCGGACCACCGCGGCGGCCCCTGACCCGGCCGTGGCGGCTCCCTGACCCAGGGGACCCCTGGGGTGCCGGGCCGCTGCGGCTGCGCGCTGACCCGGGGGCGCCCTAAAGCTGCCCGGCTGCAGGCAGCTGCTGCCGCCGGCAGCTCAGACTATGCAGTGGCCGCTGCAACCATTTAAAAAATTTGGGTGGGGGCGCCGCTTTTTGGCGCCCCCAAATCTTGGCGCCCTAGGCAACCGCCTAGTTCGCCTAAATGGTTGCACCGGCCCTGCTTACAATACTATAGTAAATCAGGAAGTTTGATCAGTGTAGGTGGTACAAGAGCACTGTGGAACTCCTGGAATATTGCTCAGCTCTTGGAAAGTTCCACTCTATGTTAGCTTCATTCAAGGAATTAGGGAGGGTTAAAAGAAGGAAAAGACAAAGGTTATCAAGAAAATTTCTTAGCAAAAGTATAGGAAAAAGGTCTGTGGTTCTGGCAGCATATACTTGTGTACCCAGTAACACCAATCGAATGACAAACATACACTAGTAGGATTGATCAAGTCTTTTTTTCATTACACAGAAATGTAAAAGAATGCAAATCCTAGATGGTACCCAGGGCCGGTGCTACCATTTAGGCAGCCTAGCCAATCGCCTAGGGCACCAGGATTATTGAGGGGGCAGCATTTTGCTGGGGGGTGGCAGGCAGCTCCGGTTGACCTGCTGCAGGCATGCCCGTGGAGGGTCCGTTGGTCCATGGCTCCGGCGGAGCTGCCGCAGTCATGCCTGTGGACGGTTGGCTGCTTGCGTGGCTCTGGTGGACCTCCCGCAGGCATGCCTAGGACCTACGGCGTGAGAAACCCTGGCACCAGTCCTGATGGTACCAGAATTTAGATCAAAGTCTTAAGCTCTTATTAGCACCCACATTTAAACCGCAACTAGTAGCTGAAAGCCTCTACTGGCACATAGGTGTAATTTGTCATGTGTGTAAATAAGGCAAAATGGATGAGAACTTAAAAGTTGGATGGTAAGAGACCACAAATCGCAATGATGATTGAACCTGCTGATATGCTGAACAAAAAAAGTTTTCAGCCATGCTTGTAGTTCTTTCCATTGCTTCACACACAACAGATATTCTATGCTTCAGAGTGATGTTTGGGGTTATTATGTGTTCTGGTTGTGTTTACTTCTGTCTGTGGGGTTTGTGTTGGGGGATTCTGTATTGATTTGTGAAGGTGGCAAATGAGGGGTGTGTGCTGCTGTGAAGGGCTGTATGTATTTGGGGTTATTATATACCAGAGGTCAGCAACCTCTGGCACGCGGATTGCCAGGGTAAGCAGCCCGGTGGTCCGGGCCAGTTGGTTTACCTGCCGCCAGGCCAGTGCAACCCTTTAGGCGATCTAGGCGGTCACCTAGGACACTAGCATTTGGGGGGTGGCATTTCGGGTCCTTCAGCGGCCACCCCCGCCGTCATCGGCATTTAGGTGGAGGGACCTGGGGCAGCGGGGCACGGGGAGGGCCGCCTGCAGCAAGTAAGGGGAGGGGCGCAGCACACAGGGAAACCGCTCCCCACCCCAGCTCACCTCTGCTCTGCCTCCTCCCCTGAGCATGCTGCCTCGCTCTGCTTCTCTCCCTCCCAGGCTTGCGGTGCCAAACAGCTGTAGGGGGGGAAGCTGCCACGGGGGGGTACCTTAGGGTGGAGGGGGGCGGAGAGCTGCCACAGAGCTCGGGGGGGTGCAAGGTGGAGGTTTCGCCTAGGGCGCGAAACATCCTGGCACCCGCCCTGCCTGCCACATCAGCAGGTTTGGCCAACTGCGGCTACCACTGGCCGCAGTTTGCAGTCCCTGACCAATGGGGGTGGCGGGAAGCGGCGCAGGCAAGGGATGTGCTTGCCATGCCTTCCCACCACCCCCATTGGCCTGGGACGGCAAATCGCGACCAGTGGGAGCTGCGATCAGCCAAACCTGCCAATGCAGCAGGTAAACAAACTGGCCCAGCCCGCAAGGGTGCTTACCCTGGTAAGCAGAGTGCCAGAGGTTGCCAACTCTTGTTATATACAGTGGCTGTGTTGTGTGGGTGGCTGTGCTGATTTTCATCTTGGTGGTTGTGCTAAGAGAGTAGCGTGGATTTGTGCAGATGGTGAATGAGGGGTGCATGCTGCAGTATGGCAATTGGGTGCCTAGGTGTGACAGTTGGGCCAAGTAATCCATCACGTTATCCCTTAAATTACCAATAAAATTGTTGCCTGCAAATTAGCTATAGAATAAGGATGGTGATTGGTTGAGTTACCTCTGACATCGGAACTGCCTACGACTCTTGGCATGGCATATCCATGATGGAATGACTGTAGCTGTACATCACACAGGGATAATTAATTAAGTCAAAATGGCTGAGAACTTAAAAACTGGATGATAATAAACTGTGAAACCCAATGATGATTCATTCTGGTGGTATTTTGAACAAAGAGAGCTCTCAACACGCTTGTAGCTGCTTCTGTCACTTCACACTGACTGTACAGACATAAGCTTCAGACTGACTCCCACAGTATGACATTCCTGGAATCTTATTATATAGTGTCAGTATTTAAGAACTACAGACATCACTCCTGCTGATTGCCCTAGCCGTTACTATCATTACCCTGTGTCAAAAATATTACCACTGTGATTAAAGAAAAGAATTAAAGGATCGTTTCAGATGTAACATTTGGAGTCACAAAAATACAACAGACAGACACTAACCAATGGGCAGGTTATGGCGATATGGTTCACAATTCCCAATCACCTCCTCCTGGCTCCCATAATGGGACAATGTCTGTCTGTAGATAAGTGCGATAGAGTAGTAAAATGGTTGTCTATTGGAAGGATCACACAACAGGAAGTTGTAAAATATGTCTGAATGAATGCTATATGTTTAACATTTCCAATTCAGGGTAAAAAAAATCTAGATGACAGGATAGAGCAATTACTATATATACCTTTTATATAACTTGCTCCTTCACATTTAGAAAAACATCCCATCTTGATTTTAGAATAGTCAGTGACATACTAAAGTCATGTGGTAGAAGCAATGATCTGTTGTGACTACTCCACTCACCGGAAAGCATCGCTGAATATGCTGCACTCAATTTCCCCAGGATTTTACAAACAGCCTAGTGTGACCCTTATTGGCTAGAAGGTTTTTGCCTATGCATCATACACTGATGCCTGAGGAAAGACTTGGCCCCATGTCTGACGTCAAGAGATGCCTATTACGACACAGGCCTAATGAACGGCCTAAAGAGCCAGGAATGACTCCTCCTGACACCAGCAGCCCAAGGCCACAAAGCTGCACTCCCACCTTCCCACCAAACGAGGCCACGGATGGAAGCATCACCCGGCCGTGGGCAACCCCACTCTAGCTGGAGTCCCTGCACACCCAGTGCTTCACACCCATCCCCCAGCCCAGATGGAAGCTCCTGCCCCATTCCTCAGGGTGGCTCCCCAGCCCCAGCCCCAGCCTGAAGGAATAGAGCAGAGCCTCACAGCACCCACAGACAGCAGGTCACGGTCCCCAGCAAGCATCGCACAACACACTGTTCTGCTCTGCACCTGCATGTGTCTCGTGAGGGTGGAGGGGACAGATTCTCCTTGTCTGTCCAGTAATGTGAAAGTGCTTTACAAACAACACGCCTGAGAGGTAAGATGCCGCTGTTGTGTCTGTTTTACACAGAGGGGAGGGGAGCTGCAGTGAGGGAAAACGATTTGCCCAAGGCAGGTAGCAGTTCAGTGGCAGAGCTGTGAATCCCATAGTCTGACTCCCTGTTCTGTGCTCTAACCACGGGGCCACGCTAGTGAATCAGAGCATCCCTTGTTTTCTGTTGTGTATACTGCACACCCCCATGCCCGAGGAGGGAGGGGGTGGGAAATTTCCTTCTCTGGCCTTGGCAGCAGGGTGCAGTGACGGGGCGACCCTAAGGCTGGGCAGCGAGGAGGGGCAGCCTGGAGCTGGCCAGCAGGTGGCAGTAAAGGGGCGGGCTGGGGCTGGCCCGGCAGGGAGCGGGGAGCGTGAGCCTGTTGCCGCTGTTCGCCCTCCGGCCAGAGGGGGAGCAAGGCAGCAGCAATGAGCGCCTCGCTCAGCGGGTCCCTCGTCCGCCCTTGTCTCGCGCCCTCTCCGTAGGCCGCCGTGGTGCTGGGTCCTGGCGTGAAGGCGCATGCGCACTGCGGCCTCTCCCCTCACCACCATCCTACCTGGTGCGAGGCGAGTCAACGATCATCGGATTCGCCAGGCACGAGCTGAGGCCGCGAGACGCGCGGACAGGGTGAGGGAGCGCCGGGGACGGGGACTGTGAGCGGCGCGTCCTGTCCGGCAGCGTTTCCCTTGTCGGCCCAGGGGCCCGGCTGCGGGCTCCTTTCGCTGGGGTGGGGCTGGGATCGCCACGGGCGGTTTGTCCGGGGCGGGGGCGTTGGAGCCGGTGAACGCAGCTGTTGCAGCAGGCGCGAGCCGCGCGTGCGCAATACTTTGTGTTTAGCTGTTGCCTGGCTCGGGGCCCTGTCGCCCTATAGCTGGTGGACCCCCCCCCCCCCGCACTAGGCAGGAGCTGCAGGGGGTAACAGCTGGAGGGTGGGGGTGCATCAGGCACCACCCCCGCCTCACCTCCCCTGGTGGGAAGTGGTGCTGATGCTCGTTTTCTGGAACCGGCTCTCGCTCCCCCCCCACCCCCGGGCTGGGTGTTTCGCTTCACTTCGCTACTTACACTGTAGATGGAATTAAGCCCTACGGGGCTTAAGGTGACCGGCTTATTTTGTAGCACAAATAGGTGGCTGCTGGCTTGCAGGCTGTTCGGGTCCTGAGCTGAATGGTCTCGTTCCCGCCCTGCTGTAAGCCTGTTACAAAACCACCACACAGCACTACATCGCTAGGGGTAAAGTAAACATGGAGCACAATGGGGGAAAACTTAGTGAATTCTTGCAGCTCATTTTTCTCTCTATTCCTGGTACGATGTGTGTCTGAAATTCTGCACAAGGAGGATCTCCACAGAGAAAGATTGAGCCTATGCTGCTGCCCAGAGCAGTCAGTTTTTCACTCACCTGACAGGTGGCAGATCCCTGTTCAGATCCCTCCTCATAGGGCAGAGGAGGGACTTGAACAAAGGGTCTCTCACATCCTGGGTGAGTATCCTAAACACACTGCTAAAGATTATAAGAAAGATCCACCTCCCACTCTTCCCTAGGCTGTTTTGTGTGGCATTAGGTAGCCTCTGCACACACTTACCAGTTCAGGACCTACCGGTGTGTTAGGCAGAGGAGAGCCTATCTCCCCTGGTTTGTGGATTGAGCTGGGCCTTAGGCATGAGATAGGTATTCAGACACCTAGAAAGAGGCAGCAGTGCACATGGCCACAGGCAGAAACATATGTAGGGAACTTCTATACTGAAAACTTAGGCACTGAATGAGTTTAGGCACCTACAGTTAGGTGGAAGCCAGGCATTTGTGTTGTGGATCATAGTGGTGCCTAAAACTGAGACTGAAGTGCCCTTTGTGAATCTGGGCTTCCCTCTCCAAGAAGCTGAATGTGCTATTTTAGCACCTGCCTAGGGAGTCAGAGAATGGGATATGACTGGAATCTTTGTTATCTTGCGTGTGTACCGTGTAAGTATTGTTTTCTTCAGGGGGATTTACAACTCTGTAGACAACTATCTGCATATTAGTTCCTAATAGGATAGGTACTGTCTCTCTTTTCTCCACCCCCAGTTTTGCTACACAGCACTCTATAGATAAGAGATTGGCTTGATCAGGATATGAACTAAAGGCTTAAAATAGGTATTGTTTTATGGTATTCATCTCTACTTTCATGTATTATGTTTTGCAGCTACAAGGAGTGTATTGAATATCCAGAAGAATGGCTGCTGATACTTCTGTTGAAATGTTTTCAAAAGTTCTGGAAAACCAAGTGCTTCAGACTACTAAAGTAGTGGAAGAACAGCTGGATGCTGAGATTCAGAAATTGGACCAGATGGATGAAGATGAATTGGAACGCCTTAAAGAAAGGAGGCTCGAAGCACTAAAGAAATCCCAGCAGCAGAAACAAGTAATTTTCTGGCAGCATTTTACATTCTGAACTTCAAAGAATGGGATCAGATGCTTTATGCACTATAGCAAAGACTACCATAGTTGATTCTGTTTGTGTTTGATAGAAAATCTCGGGGGAGGGTAGGTGTTGAATAGCAGTACACTTGTTCGGGCTGAAATGTGGCATAGAATCATAGAATACAACATGTCTAACACATTTGAATTTTTGGCCTTGATTTAGAACAGTTTGGTAACATCAAAATTATACAAAAGTATATTAAAAAAAATCTGGATTAAGAGAAGGGTAAGCAAATAAACTGATATTTGAATTTGATTATGTTCATATTCAGGTGATTGAGACCTCAAATATTATTGACTGAAAACACCAGTAATGCACACTTGCCAGCAGATTTTAGGGATCCTTCTCCTCCAAACTTCTAAACATTTGAAGTCTTCTTGTGGTAGTATGCAAGTCCCTCCCTCTCTATGTTTTGAGGCATTTTACAAAAGGAATGATGCATTGCCTCTCCCAGCTCTTTAGCCTATCCTCATTCTGCAAAGGGGCTTCTCACAATCCAGTAAGACTTTGGGATGTATGTGAAGAAAACGTACTTGCTCATGTTTTTTTGCAGGGGCAGGAAATGATCCTACCTTGTTGTTGCAACCATCTCATTAAACTATTGATCTTGATGTTTCCCAAAAATCTTTTGCAACATAGCTTGGGTTTTCTTAGCAAGCGGTATGGAACTTAAGCTGCAAATAGGGAATTCCGTTGGGTTTCCCTGCCTACTATCGCCTCAAAAACTATAAAACTGGACAGTGATAGGCGGTGGAAAGAGGGCATTCCAGTTGTGAAGGGAATAGTAGAGGCCAATATTAGGCTTTGAGATGTGGATGCAGCTGAATATGGCTAAAAGACAGGGAACAAAGGGTGGGAATTAATGGTAAATTCTCAGAATGGAGAGGGGTAACTAGTGGTGTTCCCCAAGGGTCAGTCCTAGGACCAATCCTATTCAATTTATTCATAAATGATCTGGAGAAAGGGGTAAACAGTGAGGTGGCAAAGTTTGCAGATGATACTAAACTACTCAAGATAGTTAAGACCAAAGCAGATTGTGAAGAACTTCAAAAAGATCTCACAAAACTAAGTGATTGGGCAACAAAATGGCAAATGAAATGTAATGTGGATAAATGTAAAGTAATGCACATTGGAAAAAATAACCCCAACTACACATACAATATGATGGGGGCTAATTTAGCTACAACGAGTCAGGAAAAAGATCTTGGCGTCATCGTGGATAGTTCTCTGAAGATGTCCACGCAGTGTGCAGAGGCGGTCAAAAAAGCAAACAGGATGTTAGGAATCATTAAAAAGGGGAAAGAGAATAAGACTGAGAATATATTATTGCCCTTATATAAATCCATGGTACGCCCACATCTCGAATACTGTGTACAGATGTGGTCTCCTCACCTCAAAAAAGATATTCTAGCACTAGAAAAGGTTCAGAAAAGGGCAACTAAAATGATTAGGGGTTTGGAGAGGGTCCCATATGAGGAAAGATTAAAGAGGCTAGGACTCTTCAGCTTGGAAAAGAGGAGACTAAGGGGGGATATGATAGAGGTATATAAAATCATGAGTGATGTGGAGAAAGTGGATAAGGAAAAGTTATTTACTTATTCCCATAATACAAGAACTAGGGGTGACCAAATGAAATTAATAGGTAGCAGATTTAAAACAAATAAAAGGAAGTTCTTCTTGACTCAGCACACAGTCAACTTGTGGAACTCCTTACCTGAGGAGATTGTGAAGGCTGGGATTATAACAATGTTTAAAAGGGAACTGGATAAATTCATAGTGGCTAAGTCCATAAATGGCTATTAGCCAGGAAGGGTAAAAAATGATGTCTCTAGCCTCTGTTCACCAGAGGATGGAGATGGATGGCAGGAGAGAGATCACTTGATCATTGCCTGTTAGGTTCACTCCCTCTGGGACACCTGGCATTGGCCACTGTCAGTAGAGAGATACTGGGCTAGATAGATCTTTGGTCTGACCCGGTACGGCCATTCTTATGTTTCTAATATCTGTCATTGTTAGGCTGGAATGCTGAGGGATATGGAACCTTAATAGTTCTGACTCAAGGTAGACCTGAACATATTTTTTTGATAATGTAACATGTCTGTCTCTATTGCTGATTTTCCTTGAAGAACAGTTTAGTTTGTTGTTGACTCTCTTTCTATTTCTTCTTCTTTGTAGTCTCTTGATCAAAAAAAAATAAAAATAATTAGGCTATACTAGGCGCCATGAGCATGGACAACATTCAGGATATTTATGACCTCCTTTTAACTCAATTCACTCCTTTTTAGGGTAACACTTTTTTTTGCACTGGCATCTTGTTGAAACTGCTTTGTTTTACCTTTAAAAATTAGGCAACTTGAGATTTAGCTTTGGAAAAGCATATACTGCTTGTAAACATCTAGCTTACTCAATCCTTCTCCAATGAGTGCAAAGTAATTTTTATTATAAAGGGCTAGACTTTCAAAATTGCAGGCACACATCTGCACACCTAATCATGCAATTACTGCAATTTACATGTCCCATTATAACTTTTCCCTTGTGAAATTGTAACTGTGCATTCAGTAAAAACAAGCATGCATTTTTGTGTGTATAATTGCGTGCATGTTGTTCTGGAAAACATGCTTACATTGGGGTATTTGGATTGAACCTAGATGTTTGAGGACTTTTTGTTTGTATACAATTGTCATTTTTAAAGATTATCTAAATACTTAATCTGTCTGTTGTAAAGCCACCTCTGGTGACCTTTATAATGTTGAGATGCTAATGCATGTTTCAGAAGTTTTAAAAATACAGTATTCGTCTGCATTTTCTATATAGGGACAACTGAAAATAAATCTGTTTTAAAGTGTGCTGTGCCATGCTTTCTGTATGTGTGTTGTGTTGTTGTTGTTGCGATTTTTTTTGTGATGTCATGCTTTGGTGAATTTTTTTCAGTGTACAATTACTTTCTGAAGAGGGCAGTCCGCATTGCAACTTTGAGGGTCCCAAAATTGTTGAGAGAACTTTGGGGTTTATATCCTCTCTTGAATACTGGCGGTTTAATCTATTCTTCGTAGGAGGTTATGCTATGGAAGCGTATCGTATTCTGTACAAGGACTGCAGCTCTCAACAAAGCAGTGACTCCTGCTCCTCTTCTACCCCACCAAAAAAAAAAAATATCAGCAGATTAACCCAGCAGCCATGTCCAAACTAGTGGTTTTTCATCCACTGTGCAGGGGAAGAAGGGGTGAAGAGAGAAAAGTAGTTTGCCTTCAAATGTTTCCAAGTAAAACCTTCCTGCCTCTTCCCCTCTTTATAAAAAAAAAAAAAAAAAAAAAAGGGCTTTCAGGTGGCAGTCTTTTTTTTTATGGAATATAAATATATTTTTATAACATGTCAGAGTTCTCCAAAAGTAATATTGCTCTCAGAATAGATTAAATGCAATTAAGAAACATAGTACTAACTTTTTGCTTTCTCATCATTAGGAATGGCTCTCAAAAGGACATGGAGAATATAGAGAAATCCCAAGTGAGAGAGACTTTTTTCAAGAAGTCAAAGGGAGTAAAAATGTGGTTTGCCATTTCTATAGAGATACAAACTTCAGGTACTGTAAATACCTTATTTTAAAGAGACTCTTGTGATGCTAAAAATGTGTAAAAGTAAATAAATTATTCTAAAAGCAGCAAGTGAAACTGAATGTAGAGGTTTTAAAATCAACAGATCTGTCAAATCTCACAGAGCAGGGGGGCCTGCAATCAGTCATGTTTCTACTAAAACTAAATAAGCATCTAAATACTTAACATGGGGCTTATTTTATAACATCATATAATTATGCTGACCAGCTTAGTAAATTGATATCTGAAAATACTCACGAAGGTCTGTAGACAGGATTTCTAGGGGAGCATTTTGCTTCACATCATCGTTGCTTAGCTTTGAGGCAGGCAGTTCATTAATATTAAGCTGAACAGCCATGCCAGGTAATGGAACTAGGTAAAATTCATTTTGAAACGAGTTTATCCCTAGAAAAGGGTCATTGGAAAACTTGGTAGCAGAGGAAAAGAATTGGTGGTGATTGTGGTGGTGAACAAATTGGTGGAATTTGTGGTGGTGAACAAATCTCACTAGATTGCTTCTTAAAAACTTGGGCCTGATCTTGTTCCTATTGAAGTTGAATAGCAAAATTCCCACATACTTGACTGTGAGCAACAACATGCCCTAATGAAAGATGAGAACATTTCCTATGAACTGCTGGCAGCCAGAGGCTTCAAGGAAGGAACGTGTTATCCCAATTTGCCCAACCACAATGCCAAGTCACTTATTTTGATAACCTTGAAATCCAGATAATGCAAGTTGAAGCTCTTGAATATTTAGTAAACTGATTGGAATATTTTATTTTTCCCTAAAAGTAAAACCAAAAGTAACAAGTTATGTCTGTAATGTTGATTCTTCAAATATGACCTTAATAATAAGAATTCAGCACTGAAGTAGACTTAAATGATTTATGGCCTTTGTGATACCTAACTGATAAGTATTTTTTTTTCCACAGATGCCTGATATTAGACAAGCATTTGGCAGCACTTTCAAAGAAACACATTGAAACAAAATTCCTGAAATTAAATGCTGAAAAATCTCCATTCCTGTGCGAGAGATTGGGCATCAAAGTAATTCCCACTTTAGCACTAGTAAAAGATGGAAAAACACAAGATTTTATTGTTGGCTTTACTGATCTTGGTAATACGGATGACTTTATCACAGAAACTCTAGAATGGAGATTAGGCTGTTCAGACATAATTAATTACAGGTAATGAATATATTTGGTTTTTTAAGTTAATGTGTGAGGGTTATATTTACAGATTCATTTTTTGCATAAAGATTCTGTTGATGTTTAGTATGCCCAAGACCAAAGTGAGCTAATAATCCAACTATTACAGCAATAAACCTTTGGCAAGGAAAACAAAGAGAAGGCCTCTCAGGAAGCTCCTGAGAAAAGGAAGTTTTCCCAATACTAGTGAAAACAAACAAAGCTCTGGCCTTTGGGCTTTAGGATAACCAGTTCCCACCCACTCTCTTTACAGCCGCTTCTTAATAAGTCAGCTGAAGGCCCAGCCTTTCCTCCCAAACCAATTCAGTCTTTACCGGATATCTTCACACTTGCACTGTTCAGCTGGGTATGGGGCATGTGCCTGTCCAAGGTGATAGCAAAATGTAGGTTAAATATCATTTGACTTTAGAAAGTCTGTTACTGAAAAAAGTGCAAATGATTTCTATTATGTTGCATTTGCAAAGAACTGTCACATAGCCTTGTGTTTTGTGATCATTAATGGAAAGACATCGATAGTAAAAACCAGGAGTAGAATTAAGGTATTGTGGGATCTGCAATCTGAATTTACTGATTAAAAGGTCAACCTTGTTATCACATTAATGTACCTTCTTTTGCTTTTAATATTCTTGGCTTTTTTAAAGCTAAGTTATTAAAAATAGGGAAAGTTTTTCCATTAAACTCCTCTACATTTATTTGAATGTTAAATCTTCAAATTGTAGAATGTATTCTTGTTCTTCTTTAAAAAGAAGCCCACTGTTCGGAGTGGGAACAGTATATTGTAGTCTCATGGGAGCTAAGCTGTAGTTAACACACTCCTAGTCTTAAGTATTGTATTTTTTCAGTGCCTTTCTAGAACTCTGTTTTTGTTTGGGCACTTCATTAATCTGTAACTGTGTCTGGAGGAATGTCCGCTTCCTCTTCCCTTTTCCCTTTCTTCCACACCAGTAGCGAGCAAGCAGAGAGGGGGTGGCCAAAGAGAATATATTAGTAGGATTCAACAAATGAGAAACAAATGGACTTGCTGGATTGTAATTTATATGAGAGAACCTATTCTGTGAATGCTGTAGTGTCTTGAATCTTGTAAATATTGATGGGCTGGCTCATTCCTCACGTGATAAAACTTAGAGGAAGGGATGAGGTGGGAGGAACCTGTATTAGGTTCTCCTTACAGAGTTTCTCCATTAGCCCTCCCTCTGCAAAATGAGCCACAAACCCTGCAGATCACCAGGGATCCACTGTAGGCTACAGCCATCTGTGTGAAGGCTCTGTATGTCCACACTACTCTGGAATCCTAGTCTCATATGTCCTGCTCTGTGAGCTTCTGACTAGCTCTCCTCAGGAACCTTGCTTAAGAGGAGGCAGCTGCATAAGAAAGAGAGTACAACCTTGCTGTCTTAAGGCATGGCTACACTTGTAGATGTAGAGCGCCAGGAGTTAAACCAGCCCTTGGAGACAGCAGCAAGGAAAGCACTGCCGTTTGTTTACACTGTCAGCTGCAAGCGCAGTGGCGTGGCCACATTAGCAGCTCTTGCAGTGCCACAGAGAGCAGTCCATTGTCGTAGCTATCCCAGTTTGCAAGTAGCTGCAACGTGCTTTTTAAATGAGGCGAGGGTGGAATGTGACGGGGTGAGGGTGGAGTGTGACAGGGAGTATGTTGTGGATATGTCGGGGGGGAGGCAGTGTGTCAGCATTCTATCTTGTAAGTTCAGACAGCAGCAGGGGGAAACTCTGACATCAGCCCCCTACATGCACAAATGCCTGACCAGGCAGCAGCAGCATTCCACAGTTATGGTTTGCCTTGTCCCAGAGCAGATAAGCAGTTGGCTGTCAGAAATGGAGCGTTGAAAGGGGATATCCGCATGCCTGCAGCCGAGTTCAAAATAATGACGAGTGGCCTCTTGACTTCAAGGGATTATGGGATGTTTCCGGACGCCAATCACAGTGCAGTAATGCAACATGTTGTCCATACTGACCCCAGGGATTTCAGCCAGGGTGCAGGAAGCTCTATGCTTCTTGTGGAGGTAGATTACCAGGGGCACTCCTGCTGCAGAGTCCAGGTGCTCTTAGTGCCTTGCTAGCGTGGACACCTCAGGAGTTAGGGCGCCCGGGGCTGATTTAATGCGCTCTAATTTGCAAGTGTAGCCAAGGGCTTAGTCTTACTTTCTCTGGCAATCTCTGGTTTTAGTGAGGTGCAGGGGGGAGATTAAGGGTATAAAAAGAACATGCTCCTCCTAGCCACTATTGATCCCAACCCCTCTTTCTTGAAACAGATTTGTCCAATTGCTTCTCTGGGTCTGTGCTGCTGTCTGCTCATATATTTTTACCTTTTTGCTTTAAACAGCAAAATTTTATTTCTTTCTAGTGGAAACTTGATGGACCCACCTTTTCAGAGCCAAAAGAAATTTGGAACCATTGTGACAAAGCTGGATAAGAAAACTATCAGAGGAAAGAGATATGATTCAGATTCTGATGACGACTAAAAGCTCAGCTGTAAATCTTTGTATATCATTTTTTGTTTAAGCTTGATACATTTCTAGGAATGTTTTTATAAAGTCTATTGATTTCGGTATGTTTGCACATAATACTCCATTTTTCTGTACAATTTTATAAACCGATTACATTCAAAGAAATTCCAACTATTTGTTTGTCTTTGGAAGTAGGTTGAAAATCTGAGCCCCTTTGAACCAGGTATCAACTGGGAACTTACCATAAATTTAATCTGTTATTTCAAAACATTTCCAAAATTTGCATCTCAGTATTTTATACCATTTATCATATTTTCAGTAAAGGAAACCTAAAGATGCAAGAATTGCAAATAACTATTTCCGGAGTAGGGCATCTTAAAGCATTGCTTATCTTATAGTGCTATAGTGTAGCATTGACTAACTTAACTACATTGGACTATAAATTGTAAAACAGTCTTAACTTTTGTAAATTTTCAAGTAAATTGGCAAAATTTCCCATTTACCAAGTACGTATACCACATGTTGATGTGTGCTATTACCTGCTGGTTCAGCTGCAACAAGTGTACTGAAACCACCTTGCTTGCAGGGTTATGTAATATAAATTCTATGGTTGTGAATTTTAGAGCAGATGCTTATACAAAAGATTAGGTAGGATAAGAACATCAGGAGGGACAGAGTTTGTTTTTAATTTGATGCAGTGCAATATATTTTACTGCACTGTTGCTCTTCAGTAATATATAGGGCCTTACCTGAATTGTGAGATAATCTTCAAATAATTGCAGCCTAGTTACAGCTAAGACATGGACAATTGCAGAAAAGTAATAATGGACCATTTTTAATAGCAGTAATTTGGAAAAGCCACAATAGACCTACAATATAAACAACTCAACTATTATATTATGCCTGCAAATTTTGCACCTATTACATTCATTGAAAAAAAAAAAGTAACCAGTACAATATAAAATTCAGAAAACTAAAAGTCTTAACACAACTGCTGTAGAAATCAAGTTGTCACTTTAGCCATTTACGTATTACAGGCATTGACTGTTAGTGCAGTATGCCCTGCTACAGTGGTCTCCTTTATGCCCTGTCTGCTTTGTCAAGACTTGTCCATACTGAGATACTGTATGCTCAGCATCCACAGGATTAGGCAAGATCAATAGTGATTGCTTTGCTGTCTCGGCTAACTCTGGAAAACACTGTAGAACAGAAGATAATTTAATGTATTAATGGGGAAAACGTGTGTTGCAAACCTCAACTGTATGCAAAATTGTGGACTCTGGGAAGAAACTAAAACAAAATTGCGGTGGAAACCTAATATTCCAAAGCTGCGATTTCCACAATAGCACAAGTGAAGTAGGATTTTAGTAATAGATGTATTTTTTCAGAAGAGGTGTCTCTCTCTCCTCGTTGAAGCTCTGAGGCTAGCATGGAGTTTAGTTTATCTAGCTGAAGAGTGGATGAGTTTCTTCAGTGTTCATAAACACTAGTTCTTAATTGCAGAGCAATGCAAGTCCTCTTGAGGAATAAGCATCTGTGGCACTTCCAGCTCCTTTTTGGCCCAACAAGCAAGGTGAAGACTGGAAATCTAATCATTCTCACTGCTTAGTAGTAAAGAACACTTGCCAATGGGCCAGCCCAGCAATATATTTCTCTTAAGTCTGTAAATCTCAATTATATTTTGTTTCAGTTCATGTATGTTGAAATAAAGTTATTTGAATTTGGATGTTGCTGGTTATTCCTTCCAAAAGTAGTTTAGCATGACTGTGATGTTTTTTACCCATAGAGCTTTCAGCAAGTCACACATTTTAAGTTTATTGACTTCTTAACAGAGCAGATGCTAGTTAAAATTTTAGCTTAACAGCAGGGGAACAGTTATCTTGCTGAAAGAACAGTAAATCCACTTCATACCAATGCAAGAACTAGATATTCATGTCTCTGTTGTGGGGAGAGAAGTGCCAAAACAGGTTTTTCCGTGCATTAAAATCTCATATCGGTGCACAGTGTTGTGTAATCTCAGAGTATAGTTACAGTAATAATACTCCTTGCATCCAGTTTTGCTGAAATGGATGATTGAATGTAATGGTTCACTAGTAGGTTCATATGCCACAACAATAATTGAACATCTATATGCCGAGTTCTACTTGCTTTGACTGGGAAAACATGTAACTATTAGCCATCACCCCAAACACTACACCCTCTACAGGCCCTAGGAAAAGTAAAACTATTGCCATTGCTGAAATCTTGGCATTTATGGTTATTTATTCAGTTTGTCTCACTTTCAGGATATCTATCATAGTCTCCTTACAATATGCACATTAGTTTGAATCTGATACGCAATTATGTATTTCAGGTAGATACCTGTTGGATTGCTTCCAGTATATTCCTTCTTAAAATACAGCTAAAACTGGTAAACAAAATCAAAAGTAGGTTATCCCATTTTCTAATATGTATGTGATTTCATCCCCTTAAAGAAGTACTCCAAGTAAACATAGAATTTAAGGTCTGTTTCAAACAATGGTGTTAGAGGGCCTATTCCTTCACACTCCCCCTTCCCTGGTCCTCCTTGCGTGAACAGAGCAACATACCTGAAGTCCGTTGATGTTTATTGGGGTGAACTTCCAGCAAGCTTAAATCCAAGTTCCTTTTTCCTTATTTTCGAATCCCAACTTACTTCCTCAGACTGTCACAGTGAGAGAAGGTCCCTACACAGGCAGACAGTGATTCTGATTCTTTCATACCTCTATAAGTAGCTAAATGATAAACATATATCTAAATTCTTAAAGTATAGGTAGGCCTTTACAGACAGGACTGACTATCTATATCCTAACACTGCACCCCTTTTTCCTTTTGGTGTCCTGCTGCCCAGGTATCCCTGGAAAAGCATAGGACATATGGCAACACAATTCCTGATAGGGCCAGGCATCAAGGTGGAAGGTGTCGATATTCAGTCTGTCCCACTGCCCCTTGTGTAGTATAGTGCCCTGCACCTTCTCTCATACGGGCATACCACACCTATTCCAATTAGTGTTCCAGACTTCCCATCATAGAGGGCACCATAAGGTTAGGTCTGGGTTGTTCAGTACATGGGTGGGGGAGCTTCATTACTTATAGGTTATAATTAGTGGCTGTTCTCTAGGGGATTGTGCCATATGCAACGTAACACAAATACAGTTAACAATACACCAGCTGCTATGATAATCCACAGCAACACCAAGAGTCCTGACCACTGCAGTATGGTCGAACATCCTGGCCACCACCAAAACCACTGCTGCTTCTCTTCTGATAGGGTTAAAATTTTGCCAGTGCCATCCTGTAGTGTGTATTGTAAGTGTGTCCAGCTGTTGGTGCTTGCAGCAAGTTGCTCTTGTAATCTTTGTGTACTCTTATCTGTATTGTGTCCATTAAATATCCACAGTGAAATTTGGTATTGTCTAAAGCAATTCAACTACTTGATACGGCATGGGGTAGTAGGTGCTGGTTCGATTGTTTACAACAATTAAGGCCACTTATCCATTGGTGCACCTGTCATAACTAGATAGGTAAGGTAAGGGTTAAGTTTCTTTTACCTGGAAAGGGTAACCAAACACCTGACCAGGGGACCAATCAGAGAACTGGATTGTTTAAAGTCAGGGGCGGGAATTTGTATACTCTGTGTCTTTTTTGTTTTCTCGGCTGTGAGTAAACAAGGTTTCCTCCTAACTC